>NW_027224281.1:0-318330 GCF_023699985.2 Odocoileus virginianus
TGCCTCCAGAGTGACCGCTGGCACTTCTAGAAGAAGCAGAAATAAATTCATATTCCAGTTCATTCAAAAATAAGAGATGTCTTTTAGATCTTTAAGTCAGTCCATTTTCTGTGCCCTCTCTCTCCTACTTCTGTTTGACACTGGGGACTTTCCCTCGACTGGCAGAAGACACTGTGACTTAGAGCTCCCATCTCTGGGTCAGAGTTGACAAATAAAGAAGGAGAGCTCATATTTTTCCAGGATCTCCTATCTCTAGTGGCTTTAAGTTTAATGATAATTTTTCAAGCTAGCACTTATTTAAGTGGCTACTATGTGAAGCTGTGTACTAAGAGCTGTGTGACAATACTATTATCCACATTTTGCAGATGAGAAAGTTGAGTTAAGGAGCTCACCCAAAACTCAGCCCTAAAACTACTGAGTAGCTGCCAGAAGGTGAACTTGGGCAGTCTGACTCTCATGTTTGCACTGGTAACCACCGTGTTACATGACTGACCAGTGCCAAACACGTACTTGCCTTCCTTTAGAGCTGTAATGCCATACCCCACTGTCTCTTGTCCACAACTGTCATGGGAAAGAAAATGACCACAGTGAATTGAAGATGACTGCTTTGAGCTCAGAACTCTCTCCTCCCAGTCTGGTCCTAAGGACCAGAATCTCTGATTTATCTTGTATCTCATTCTGCTTTGAAGAGCATGTTTCCAATTATTGGTCTGCTCAAAACCCCTCCAGCTATGAGGAAGGAGACAGCGCCTTTGTTTTATTAGGATTGTGGATCTCAGTGACTTGATTATTCAGAGACTCCCTCAAGACCATTTCCTGAGAGATTACTTTCCCAGGGATAAAAATGTTTGCTTATACCCTTGATATTACTTGCTTTGGTTTTTAAAGACAGTTTCTTCCAGCAAACAGTTATCTGGAAAAAAAATCATTGTGAAAAATGACCATTTCTTGAATATTCATTACTGTGCCTGACAGACTCTTTACACTTTCTGGCTGCCAATATTGAAAACATCATGCACATATATTCTATTTCCCATAATAATGATATTCATTTTAAAGGTAAGTTGCTCACAGAGACAGTGTGTTTCAGAGCCCACGTGCCTGGGTCTGTCTAAATTTAGGTACCTATATATAATCACTAGATTAAACTTCCTTTTGTTGAGGGTCACTGGAATCCTTAAAGCAGGGTCTCTGCCTTCTGAAATCTGGCAATTTTGGGGAAAGTAACACATGAATATGAAATGACTTCAATAAAAACAAGAAGTGAGTATGTCAAGAAACAGTTAATGCTAAGGGCTATCTATTATAATTTTTTTTTTTTTTGAGAGTGTGTTTGTTTATTTTTTTCCCCCATTTATTTTTATTAGCTGGAGGCTACTTTACAATATTGTAGTGGTTTTTGCCATACATTGACATAGATCAGCCATGGATTTACATGTATTCCCCATCCTGATCCCCCCTCTCACCTCCCTTCCCACCCCATTCCTCTGGGTCTTCCCAGTGCACCAGGCCCGAGCACTTGTCTCATGCATCCAGCCTGGGCTGGTGATCTGTTTCACCCTTGATAATATACATGTTTCGATGCTGTTCTCTAGAAACATCCCACCCTCTCCTTCTCCCACAGAGTCCAAAGTCTGTTCTGTACATCTGTGTCTCTTTTTCTGTTTTGCATATAGGGTTATCATTACCATTTCTAAATTCCATATATATGTGTTAGTATACCGTATTGGTCTTTATCTTTCTGGCTTACTTCACTGTGTATAATGGGCTCCAGTTTCATCCATCTCATTAGAACTGATTCAAATGAATTATTTTTAATGGCTGAGTAATATTCCATGGTGTGTATGTACCACAGCTTCCTTATCCACTAGTCTGCTGACGGGCACCTAGGTTGCGTCCATGTCCTGGCTGTTATAATTTACAGTAACGTACGTTTCCCAGGTGGCTCAGACAGTAAAGAGTCTGCCTGTGATGCAGGAAAACCAGGTTCAATCCCTTGGTCAGGAAAATCTCTGGGAGAAGGAAACCCACTCCGATATTCCCTCCTGGTAAATCCTGTGGACAGAGAAGCCTAATGGGCTACAGTCTCTGTGGTTGCAAAGAGTCAGACAAAACTGTGCAAATGTATGACAAAAACCACTGCAATGATGTAAAGTAATTAGCCTCCAACTAATAAAAATAAATGGAAAAAAAAACCAACTGTGCAAATAACACTTTCACTTTTCACTTTCATTCAATAGTGTATTCATATTTCATTCATTCTAGGAATAACTGCACTGTCCAGCAAACAAGAAGATTTCCCTGATTCTCTGCCCTTATTTTTTCATAGGGTGTAAGTCTAGTGGTAGCAAAGGTTCTCTATCAAGGACTTCATCTTAGCATCTGTCAGAAGCAGCTTTTCTCTCAATTAAAACTCCCTTTGGCTGTCCCTACTTTCCACCCACTTTTAATCGAGTGCTCCTCTCTATTGATTTTCTAGCTTCTCAATTCTGATGCTGAATCCTTGTAGATCAGATTCCCAATCCAGGGATACATCCAGATTTGTTCTTCCTCTTTGGTTGGCTCTTCTCTATTGTGTCTTCTACTTCTCAACATAAACTTCTGCCTTGTCAAAAATTGTCATTAGATTAAAGCCTCAATGCACTAGTGTTGATGTTTTACTGAATGATGTCAGATGATGCATGACTGTAGGTGAGATTTTCAAAGTTGAGGTGCTTGTGGAAGAAATTATATATGGAAATTGATACAGTCACTATGAAAGAAATTATGGAGATTCCTTTACTAGGAGTAAAACTATCCTATGACCCAGTAGTCCCACTACTGAGCATATTCCCTATGAAGACCATAATTCAAAATACACAGTGGAAACAGTGGCAGACTTTATGTTTGAGGACTCCAAAATCACTGCAGATGGTGACTGCAGCCATGAAATTAAAAGACACTTGCTCCTTGGAAGAAAAGCTATGACCAACCTAGACAACATATTAAAAAGCAGAGAGACTATTATTACTTTGCCAACAAAGGTCTGTCTAGTCAAAGCTATGGTTTTTCCAGTAGTCATGTATGGATGTGAGAGTTGGACTATAAAGAAAACTGAGTGCCAAAGAATTGATGCTTTTGAACTGCAGTGTTGGAGAAGACTCTTGAGAGTCCCTTGGACTGCAAGGAGATCCAACCAGTCCATCCTAAAGGAAATCAGTCCTGCATATTCATTGGAAGGATTGATGCTGAAGCTGAAACTCCAATACTTTGGCCACCTGATGCAAAGAACTGACTCATTGGAAAAGACCCTGATGCTGGGAAAGATTGAAGATGGGAGGAGAAGGGGACGACAGAGGATGAGATGGTTGGATGGCATCACTGACTCAATGGACATGAGTTTGAGTAAACTCCAGGAGTTGGTGATGGACAGGGAGGCCTGGTGTGCTGCAGTCCATGGGGTTGCAAAGAGTCGGACACAACTGAGCAACTGAACTGAACTGAACTGAACCCAATGTTCATTGCTGCACTATTTACAATAGACAGAACATGGAAGCAAGCTAGATGTCCATCAGCAGGGAAATGGATAAAGAAGTTGTGCTATGTATATACAATGGAATGTTGTTGTTGCTGAGTTGCCAAGTCATGTCCACCTCTTTGTGACCCCATGGACTGCAACACACCAGTTTCCCCTGTCCTTTACTATCTCCAGGAGTCTTCTCATACCCATAGTCATTGAGTCAGTGATGTCATCCAATCATCTCATCCTCTGCTGCTTCCTTCTCCTCCTGCCCTCAATATTTTCCAGCAACAAAGTGTTTTCCAATGAGTTGACTCTTCACATCAGGTGGCCAAAGTATTAGAGCTTCAGCTTCAACATCAGTCCTTCCAATGAATATTCAGGTTTGATTTCCTTTAGGATTGACTGGCTTGATCTCCTTGCTGTCCAAGAGACTCTCAAGAGTCTTCTTCAGCACCACAATTCAGAAGCATGAATTCTTCAGCTCTCAGCCTTCTTTCTGGTCCTAAGCTCTGACACCTATACATGGCTACTGGAAAAACCATAGCTTGGACTAGACAGACCTTTGTTGGCAAAGTCATGTCTCTGCTTTTTAATATACTGTCTATGTTTGTCATAGTTTTTCTTCCAAGGAGTGTCTTTTAATTTCAAGGCTGCAGTCACCATCTCAGTGATTTTGGAGCTCAAGGAAAAAGTCGATCACTGTTGCCATTGTTTCTCAATCTATTTGTTATGAAGAGATGGGACCGGATGCCGATTACTCAGCTATGAAAAGAAACAAAATTGTCAGTTGTAGTGATGCGGATGAACCTAGAGTAGTCAAACAGAATGAAGTAAGTCAAAAAGAGAAAAATATATATTAATGCATATGTATATATGGAATCTAGAAAAATGGCAGTATCTGCAGGGCAAGAATAGATTCAGATGTGGAGCACGGACTTGTTGAACAGTGAGGGAAGGAGAGTGTGGGATGAGCTGAGAGAGTGGGACTGACATGTGTACCCTACTGTGTGTAAACAGATCGCTGGTGGGAGGCTCCTGCAGGGCACAAGGGGCTCAGCTCAGTGCTCTGTGCTGACCTAGAGGTGTGGGGTGGGGGATAAGGGAGGGAGCCCATTTGGTGAGAATATATGTATACATATGGCTGACTCATGTTGTTGTATAGCAGGAAATAACACAGCATTGTAAAGCAATTATCCTTCAATTAAAAATTAAAAAAAAACATTTTAAAGAAACTTACCACATAAATAATGAAAGAATTTGGTTATGAATCTTCCTCAGGGCTCATCTTTGTTACAAGTAACATCTCAAAGGTCTTCAAAACAAATTTTTATCTTTAGCTTCACATTTCAAGAACAAATGTATGATTTTAAAAAGAAAATCTGATGGGGAATACATGTAAATCCATGGCTAATTCATGTCAATGTATGACAAAAACCACTACAATATTGTAAAGTAATTAGCCTCCAACTAATAAAAATAAATAAAAAAAATAAAAAGAAAATCTGCCTGTACAAGGCTATAAAATCTACAATTTCCCAAGGACGAAAGGTAAATCAAGATTATGAGGTGAACTGACATAAAAAGGGGATTAATTAGGGAAAAAACTAACATCATCTCAAGTCCAAACTGTGTGGCTTAATATGTTGGAGCAGGGAGATGATTCTTAACACAATAAAACATCTCCATGGACAAGAAAAAGTGTCTCTAAAAACAGAAGTATTAAACAAATAGAAAACAAAGATTGAAGGGATTAAATGCAATTTATAGACCTTTACTGAAAGTGAAAGCCACACGCTTTCTCTAAAAAGTGTTTCAGAACTTGACAAAGCCTTTTCCCAACAACTTCACTCAGGTGTCTAGCTCATATCTAGAAGGGACGTGTTACTGTGGAAGGAGCCAAATCTAATTGTACTGATTATACTGCCTTGAACCAATCCTGACTGTACTTCCTTGGATAAGATGCTAAGTTCTCTTTGCTGGTGTTCCCCCCTCCACAGCACGGCAACAATTAAAACTGATTTGTCTGTGTCATAATATTGTTCACGAATTACATCAGATGTTTTAAACCAAGTGGATATTTTGATGCCCTGTTTACTTGATACCATTGACAACTTCATTTTCAAGACACCTTAACTTTCCAACTTTCCTCCAACTTCTGGCCACTTATTTTCATTCTCCTTCAAGGTTCCCTATTCATCTGTCCATAAATGTTAATAACAACAGATCCTCAACTTCTTTCCTCTTGTCCTACTCACTTTCTCTGAGCCATCTCATCCACTTGCTCACACTGAATGAATTGAAAGTCCAATCTATATTTCTAGGTAGGATTTTACACCTATAACACCAGCAACCCCCTGCACATCTCCACCTGAATGCCCCATAGACACCTACGACTCAATACACTGAAAACTTATTATTTTCCCTCTAAAGTGGCTCCTGCTGCATTACCCTGATCAGAATATGGCACCATTTTTCTGCTTCCTTCCTCCTGCCCATCATAATTAAATCATGTCAATTCCAAAATCAGACAAAGATGCCACAAAAAAAGAAAACTACAGGCCAATATCACTGATGAACATATATGCAAAAATCCTTAACAAAATTCTAGCAAACAGAATCCAACAACATATTAAAAAATCATACACCATGACCAAGTGGGCTTTATCCCAGGAATGCAAGGATTCTTTAATATCCACAAATCAATCAATGTAATACACCACATTAACAAATTGAAAGATAAAAACTATATGATTATCTCAATAGATGCAGAGAAAGCCTTTGACAAAATTCAACACCCATTTATGATTAAAACTCTCCAGAAAGCAGGAATAGAAGGAACATACCTCAACATAATAAAAGCTATATATGAGAAACCCACAGCAAGCATCACCCTCAATGGTGAAAAATTGAAAGCATTTCCCCTGAAATCAGGAACAAGACAAGGGTGCCCACTCTCACCACTACTACTCAACATAGTTTTGGAAGTATTGGCCACAGCAATCAGAGCAGAAAAAGAAGTAAAAGGAATCCAGATAGGAAAAGAAGAAGTGAAACTCTCACTGTTTGCAGATGACATGATCCTCTACATAGAAAACCCTAAAGACTCTACCAGAAAATTACTAGAGCTAATCAATGAATACAGCAAAGTGGCAGGATATAAAATTAACACACAGAAATCCCTTGCATTCCTATACATTAACAATAAGAAAACAGAAAGAGAAATTTAGGAAACAATACCATTCACCATTGCAACAAAAAGAATAAAATACTTAGGAGTATATCTACCTAAAGAAACAAAAGACCTATACATAGAAAACTATAAAACACTGATGAAAGAAATCAAAGAGGACACAAACAGATGGAGAAACATACCGTGTTCATGGATTGGAAGAATCAATATTGTCAAAATGGCTATACTACCCAAAGCAATCTACAGATTCAATGCAATCCCTATCAAGCTACCAATAGTATTTTTCACAGAACTAGAACAAATAATTTCACAATTCTGTATGGAAATACAAAAAACCTCGAATAGCCAAAGTAATCTTGAGAAAGAAGAATGGAACTGGAGGAATCAACCTGCCTGACTTCAGACTCTACTACAAAGCCACAGTCATCAAGACAGTATGGTACTGGCACAAAAACAGAAATATAGATCAATGGAACAGAATAGAAAGCCCAGACATAAATCCACGAACCTATGGACAGCTTATTTTTGACAAAGGAGGCAAGGATATACAATGGAAAAAAGACAACCTCTTTAACAAGTGGTGCCGGGAAAACTGGTCAACCACCTGTAAAAGAATGAAACTAGAACACTTTCTAACACCATACACAAAAATAAACTCAAAATGGATTAAAGATCTAAATGTAAGACCAGAAACTATAAAACTCCTAGAGGAGAATATAGGCAAAACACTCTCCGACATAAATCACAGCAGGATCCTCTATGACCCACATCCCAGAATTTCAGAAATAAAAGCAAAAATAAACAAATGGGACCTAATTGAAACTTAAAAGCTTTTGCACAGCAAAGGAAACTATAAGCAAGGTGAAACGATAGGCCTCAGATTGGGAGAAAATAATAGCAAATGAAGCAACAGACAAAGGATTAATCTCAAAAATATACAAGCAACACCTGCAGCTCAATTCCAGAAAAATAAATGACCCAATCAAAAAATGGGCCAAAGAACTAAACAGACATTTCTCCAAGGAAGACATACAGATGGCAAAAAAACACATGAAAAGATGCTCAACATCACTCATTATCAGAGAAATGCAAATCAAAACCACAGTGAGGTACCATTACACGCCAGTCAGGATGGCTGCTATCCAAAAGTCTACAAGCAATAAATGCTGGAGAGGGTGTGGAGAAAAGGGAACCCTCTTACACTGTTGGTGGGAATGCAAACTAGTACAGCCTCTATGGAGAACAGTGTGGAGATTTCTTAAAAAGCTGGAAATAGAACTGCCATATGACCCAGCAATCCCACTTCTGGGCATACACACTGAGGAAACCAGATCTGAAAGAGACACGTGCATCCCAATGTTCATCGCAGCACTGTTTATAATAGCCAGGACATGGAGGCAGCCTAGATGCCCATCAGCAGACGAATGGATGAGGAAGCTGTGGTACATATACACCATGGAATATTACTCAGCCATTAAAAAGAATTCATTTGAATCAGTTCTAATGAGATGGATGAAACTGGAGCCCATTATACACAGTGAAGTAAGCCAGAAAGATAAAGACCAATACAGTATACTAACGCATATATATGGACTTTAGAAAGATGGTAACAATAACCCTATATGCAAAACAGAAAAAGAGATACAGATGTATAGAACAGACTTTTGGACTCTGTGGGAGTAGGCGAGAGTGGGATGTTTTGAGAGAACAGCATCGAAACATGTACATTATCAAGGGTGAAACAGATCATCAGCCCAGGTTGGATGCATGACACAAGTGCTCGTGGCTGGTGCACTGGGAAGACCCAGAGGGATCGGGTAGAGAGGGAGGTGGGAGGGGGCATCGGGATGGGGAATGCATGTAAATCCATGGCTGATTCATGTAATGTATGGCAAAAACCACTACAATATTGTAAAGTAATTAGCCTCCAATTAATAAAAATAAATGGGGAAAAAATAAACAAACACACCCTCCAAAAAAAAAAAAAAATTATGATAGCCCTTAGCGTTAGTTGTTTCTGGACATACTCACTTATTGTTTTTATTAAAGTCATTTCATATTTATTTCTTACTTTCCCCAAAATTGCCAGATTTCAGAAGGCAGGGACCCTGCTTTAAGGATTCCAGTGACACTCAACAAGAGGAAGTTTAATCTAGTGATTTTATATTGGGGCCTAAATTTAGAAAGACCAGGCACGTGGGCTCTGAAACACATCGTTTCTGTGAGCAACTTACCTTTAAAATGAATATCATTATTATGGGAACTAGAATATATGTGCATGATGTTTTCAATATTGGCAGCCAGAAAGTGTAAAGGGTCTTTGTCAGGCACAGTAATGGATATTCAAGAAATGGTAATAACAGTCATTTTTCACAATGATTTTTTTCTTATTTATACCAGATAAGTGTTTGCTGAAAGAAACTGTCTTTAAAAACCAAAGCAAGTAATATCAAGGGTATAAGCAAGCATTTTTATCCCTGGGAAAGTAATCTCTCAGGAAATGGTCTTGAGGGAGTCTCTGAATAATCAAGTCGCTGAGATCCACAATCCTAATAAAACAAAGGTGCTGTCTCCTTCCTCGTAGCTGGAGGGGTTTTGAGCAAACCAATAATTGGAAACATGCTCTTCAAAGCAGAATGAGATACAAGATAAATCAGAGATTCTGATCCTTAGGACCAGACTGGGAGGAGAGAGTTCTGAGCTCAAAGCAGTCATCTTCAATTCACTATGGTCATTTTCTTTCCCAGGACAGTTGTGGACAAGAGACAGTGGGGTATGGCATTACAGCTCTAAACTAAAGGAAGGTGAGTACGTGTTTGGCACTGGTCAGTCATGTAACACGGTGGTTACCAGTGCAAACGTGAGAGTCAGACTGCCCAAGTTCACCTTCTGGCAGCTACTCAGTAGTTCTAGGGCTGAGTTTTGGGTGAGCTCCTTAACTCAGCTTTCTCATCTGCAAAATGTGGATAATAGTATTGTCACACAGCTCTTAGTACACAGCTTCACATAGTAGCCACTTAAATAAGTGCTAGCTTGAAAAATTATCATTAAACCGAAAGCCACTAGAGACAGGAGATCCTGGAAAAATATGAGCTCTCCTTCTTTATTTGTCAACACTGACCCAGAGATGGGAGCTCTAAGTCACAGTGTCTTCTGCCAGTCGAGGGAAAGTCCCCATTGTCAAACAGAAGTAGAAGAGAGAGGACACAGAAAATGGACTGACTTAAAGATCTAAAAGACATCTCTTATTTTTGAATGAACTGGAATATGAATTTATTTCTGCTTCTTCTAGAAGTGCCAGCGGTCACTCTGGAGGCAAAGTCTAGCCTCTTGTTCTCTGGAAGTTCAAGTCACTTAGCTATTAAAGTAGATCCATAGCAAACAGTAGAAACCTTCCTTCCACACTAAAGCTCAAATGTCTCTGTGGATTTCATCCTCAAGAATGTGAGGTGGGTACTGGGGGGGTGGTAGTTGTGTTTCTCTCGAAATGATTCTCTTTTCTTTTCCCCATGGACCACCTTTTCCCCAGGGGAGAATGGCAGCTGAGAACTCTTCAGTGACAGAATTCATCCTCACAGGCTTAACAGACCAGCCAGGACTCCAGATCCCCCTCTTCTTCCTGTTTCTAGGTTTCTACACGGTCACCGTAGTGGGGAACCTGGGCTTGATAACGCTGATTGGGTTGAACTCTCGCCTGCACACCCCCATGTACTTCTTCCTCTTCAACCTCTCCTTCATAGACTTCTGTTACTCCACTACCATCACTCCCAAAATGCTGATGAGTTTTGTCTCAAAGAAGAACACCATCGTGCATGCAGGGTGTTTGACTCAACTGTTTTTCTTCTGCTTCTTTGTCATCTCTGAGTCCTTCGTCCTGTCAGCGATGGCGTACGACCGCTATGTTGCCATCTGTAAGCCACTGGTATACACAGTCACCATGTCTCCTAAGGTCTGTTTACTCCTTTTGTTGGGTGTGTATGTGATGGGGTTTTCAGGGGCCGTGGCCCACACAGGAAGCATAGCAAGTCTGATCTTCTGTGCTGACAACATTCATCAATCATTTCATGTGTGACATCCCTCCTCTCCTTGAGCTAGCTTGCAACAGGTCTTATGTGCACGAACTGGTGGTCTTCATAGTTGTGACCACTGTTATTGGAGTGGTCACTGTCACCATCTCCATCTCTTATGCTCTAATCCTCTCCAGCATTCTCCGCATTCACTCCACTGAGGGCAGGTCCAAAGCTTTCAGTACATGCAGCTCCCACATAATTGTGGTTTTCCTTTTCTTTGGTTCTGGGGCTTTTGTGTATCTCAAACCACCTTCTGTTTTGCCCCTTGACCAAGGGAAAGTGTCCTCCCTGTTCTACACCATTGTGGTGCCCATGTTAAACCCACTGATATATAGTTTGAGGAACAAGGATGTCAAAGCTGCCCTGAGGAAAACCTTGGGGAAAATTAATTTCTTGAGAAAGGAGTAGTATTTGAAGAAGTAGATAAAATATTTTTTTTATTAGCTTGTGCGTGTTTTCAATGAAGGATGTAAGGTCCGTTTTTTTCCCTGTCTTGTACAGAAAATTTTAAGTCTTTGTGTCTGGATGTGCAACTAACACTTTCACTTTCACCTTGGGCTTCCCAGGTGGCACTAGTGGCAAAGAACATACCTGCCAATGCAGGAGACATAAGAGATGCAATGGAAAGATCCCCTGGAGGAGGGCATGGCAACCCACTCCAGTATTCTTTTTATAAAAAAATAATCTATTTATTTTAATTTGAGGCTAATTACTTTACAATATTGTGGTAGGTTTTTGCCATAGATTGACATGAATCAGTCACGGGTGCACATGTGTCCCCCCATCTTGATTCCCCCTCCGATACTCCCCATCCCATCCCTCTGGGTTTTCCCAGTACACCGACTTTGAGTGCCCTGTTTCATGCATCAAACTTGGACTGGTCATCTATTTCACACATGGTGATATACATGTATCAATGCTATTTTCTCAAATCATCCCTCCCTCGCCTTCTCCCAGAGTCCAAAAGTCTGTTCTTTATATCTTTGTCTTTTTTGCTGTCTCACGTATAGGGTCATTGTTACCATCTTTCTAAATTCCATATATATGCATTAATATGTTGTATTGGTGTTTTTCTTTGTGACTTACTTCCCTCTGTATAATAAGCTCCAATTTCATCCACCTCATTAGAACTGACTCAAATGCATCTTTTTAATGGCTGAGTAACACTCGATTGTGTATATGTACCGCGGCTTTCTTATCCATTCGTCTGCTGATGGATGTCTATGTTGCTTCCATGTCCTAGCTATCATAAACAGTGCTGTGATGAACATTAGGGTACGTGTGTCTCTTTCAATTCTGATTTCCTTGGTGTGTATGCCCAGGAGTGGGATTGCTGGGTCATATGGCAGTTCTAGTTCCAGTTTTTTAAGGAATCTCCACACTGTTCTTCATAGTGGCTGTACTAGTTTGCATCCCCACCAAGAGTGTAAGAGGGCTCCCTTTTCTCCACACCCTCTCCAGCATTTATTGTTTGTAGACTTTTTGTTAGTATCCATTCTGACCAGCATGAGATGATACCTCATTGCGGTTTTGATTTGCATTTCTCTGATAATTCGCACTCCAGTGTTCTTGCCTGGAGAATCCCATGGACAGAGGAGCCTGTTGAGGTGCAGACCATGGGGTTGCAAAGAATTGGACACAACTGAAGTGAGTGAGCACTGAGTGTTTGGTTCAGATCTATTTCCCCTGTCCCATGACCCACCCTGAATAGTCTAATATCATTTTATGTATATGCTCTACAATCATAAATCTTTTAATCTTGAAGGGGTCTTATAAACCATTTAATCTAGTCTCCTCATTTAACAGACTTGGAGACTTAGAAATATTATGTATGTTTTCCAGGGCCAAAGAACAGGTGCCACAGCTGGGACTGGAATCCAGGCCTGAATTTCAATCTACTTCATTTTCCTCTGTGCCCTGTGTTCTTGAGTCATTTCCTTGTTGCCCTTGCAGATTTCATTTTGAAAGTATGATATATCAGTATATTAAAATCTGACTGTAGTTACAGTTATTTAATATAGATTCTCAATATATAAGTTTTGAATATTACATTTTTTCACAAGAGTAGGAAACGAATGCTTGCTAAACTTGATCCTGGCCAAATGACAACAGAATTGTGTTAAAAATGTGGTGTGTGGGAATTAAGTGTGTAGGTCCAAGATAGCAGGTGAAGCATGGTAACTCCGATGGTTATGTGTAGAAGCTGAGGGACCCAGGCTAGTGAATTAGAACTTCTGTTAGTTTAAGGGTTATAAAGATGCTTGATTGGAAAATTTCTTACATTATTTCAAGACTAAGAGAGTCAGAATTTAGAGTTATTTAAGGGTTAGTTTGGATATTTAGCTCTGATGGAAAAGTCTGTGGCTCTGGATAGACTACTTAGAATCTGTAAGTTATAAAAGAGGAGTAAATAATTTGGGGATTTAGTTAGTTATCATGGAAGTACTAAGCAGCTGATTATTAGAAGAGGTCATTTCCACAGGATTTTAAGGCACTACAGATTGCGCTGATCTTCTCATGCAGTCGTGTATGGGAAGGAGAAAATTCACTTCGACTGTTTTATACACCTAAAACACCGGGTAAAGTGGTATAGAATACATCAGAACACCTTGGGTCTCAATGATTAATTAGTAATAAAGGAAAGTTCTTTGGAAAAGTATTAACATGTTAAATGTTGAAGAGGCATTTTGTCATATGAGCTTTTCTTTGGGAAGGTTCTCTTCCTTTGGGAAAAAGGGAACTTTGAATGTGTGGTT
Source organism: Odocoileus virginianus (assembly GCF_023699985.2). Lineage (NCBI taxonomy): Eukaryota > Metazoa > Chordata > Mammalia > Artiodactyla > Cervidae > Odocoileus > Odocoileus virginianus. Next base: position 13,519 of record NW_027224281.1, read on the forward strand.
AGTTTGCCATTTAGATCAAAGTTATAATGGCAAAGTTAGTTTGCCATTTAGATCAGTTATAAAACTGAGAGTGCTGGGGGAAGATTTTGCTTTACTCAGTATGCAACAGGGAATGAGAATTGAATTCAGGAGAACTTTTGAATGTGTGGTTTATGTGCCTAGCGTATGAGGTGACTAAGACCCTTTCAAAAGATACCAAAGGAAGAAGCATCAATTTGTGAGCCTTGTAATGGAGTTGGTTTTATAATAGTCTGGTAAGCTCAGCTGATAGTTGTGTGATTTTGAGAAAATTACTTAATGTGTTTAAATATTAATTTCTCTGTTTTAAAAAGTGAGATAATGGTCTTGATTTTGTGAGGTTTTGAGAGAATTAAATGCCAGGCACTTAATAAATCTTAGTTCCTTTCCTGCTGGAACTCTTTCATCTAGTTATCAGCACTTCCTTTGCTTTTTGCATGACCTTTTTGCATGAAGCATATCACTTCACCTTTCAAGAACTTCCTTATTCATGAGAAAAATTGACTCTTTTCTAATTTTCATTTAAAAATTATATTTTGTGTGTATGCTTAGTTTTTCAGTTGTGTCCAACTCTTTGCAACTCCCTAGACTAGCCTGCCAGACTCCTCTGTCCATGAAGTTTTCCAAGCAAGAATACTGAAGTGGGTTGCTATTTCCTATATTAAATATTATTAAAATATAGTAAAAACATTTTGACCAAGTCATTCTTGCACATGGTAAACAATTAAACAACACAAGTGGAGGTTATGCAGTGAATATATGTCTGCTTCCCCTCTAGTTATTCCATCCTTGAATTCTCCTTAGAAGCAACAGTTGTTGCTATTCCTTATGAATATGTCTATATTCAAACATATATCTTTGTACATTTATATATACAATATACATATATACATATAGGCATATGTACCAGACAAGATGCACCACCACAATGATCTTGTAGATATGTGAGCAACAAATATTCATTGCTGTACACCAATGAGATTTTCTGAGACTCTTATATAGCAATAGCTAACTGACACACTCCACCATTCAGAGATCAGGAAATGAGGATCTTATCTGGAGTATAATATTTTCTTCTAGTGTGATCATGCTCTGTATGTCATGTTACAAAATAATGTTGGATTTCTCATTATAATGGGAGCATTTAGTTATCAATAAATACTTTTGAATCATACTTTCTCAAGGGTTTCATCATGTAAATATGTCATTAAAAAATCTTTATCCTATTGTTAAAAATTAAAATTGTGTCAGGATCTCCAATGTTTTATTAGTATAAATAATGCTATAATTATTAGTTTGTGTTAAAATTTTGTCTAGATTTCTGATTATTTCCTCAGGAGAGACAATGGAATATTTCTCGGCCATTACAAATAATGAAATAATGCCATTTGCAGCAACATTGATGGACCCAGAGATTATCTTACAAGTGAAGCAAGTCAAATTGAAAGATAAATATTACAGGATATCATTTATATGTGGAATCTTAAATATAATACAAATAAATTCACTTACAAAAAGGTAGAGACTCACAGACATAGAAACAAACCTATGGTCACCAAGGGGTAAGAGGGGAGGGATAAATTAAGAGTTTGGGATTAGCACATGAAAACTCCTATATTTAAATAGATAAATCAGAAGGTCCTACTATATAGCACAGGGAACTACATTCAATATACTGTAATAAGACATAATCAAGACAAATCTGAGAAAGCCGTATTTATGGTTTTCCAAGTGACTCAGCAGTAAAGAACCCACCTGCAATGCAGGAGACACAGGAGATTCGGGTTTAATTCCTGGGTCGGGAAGATCCCCTGGAGAAGGAAATGGCAACCTACATCAGTATTCTTACTCGGAAAATCCTATGAACGGAGGAGCCTGTCAGTCTACAGTCGATAGGTTCGCAAAGAGTCGGACAAGACTAAAGCTACTGAGCACACACACAATCTATATTTATCTATACATCTGTCTGAATTACTTTGTTGTACACAAGAAACTAGCACAACATTGTAAATCAACTATACTTCAATAAAAATAAACAGGAAAAATTTCACTCTTAGAACTGCTTTTGTTGTAGCCCATAAGATTTGGTATGTTGTATTTCCATTCAGTTTATCTCAAGATTAAAAAAAATTATTCTTTGACCACTGGTATTTCAGGAGTATGTTGTTCAATTTCCACATATTTGTGAATTTTCTGGCTTTCCTCATGTTAGTGATTTCTAGTTTCATGCAAATGCGGATAAAAGGGATGCTTTGTATGATTTCAGTCTTTTAAAGTTTCCTAGGGCTTCTTTATGAACTATCATGTGATATATCCTAGAATATGTTCTGTGTGCATTTGACAAGTATTCCACTGCTGTGGGATGGTATATTCTGTAGATGTCTGTTAGGACAATTTAGTCTAAAGCATAAGTCAAGTTTGACATTTCTTTTTTACTTTTTTGTCTGGGTGATCTATCCATTATTGGCAGTGGGGTGTCATAACTGTGTATTTTTTTTGTATTGTTGTCAATGTCTCCCTTCAGATTTGTTAGTATCTGATTAATATATTTAGATGCTTGGATATTTAGTGTATATAATTTATGGTTATTATATTCTCTCTATGAATTATCCCCTTGTCATTATATAATGACAATTTTTTGTCCCTTGTGGTCATTTTAAATTTGATGTGTACTTTGTCAGATATTGCGGAGAAGGCAATGGCAACCCACTCCAGTACTCTTGCCTGGAAAATCCCATGGGCAGAGGAGCCTGGTAGGCTGCAGTCCATGGGGTCGTGAAGAGTCGGACACGACTGAGCGACTTCACTTTCACTTTGTCAGATATGAGTATAGCTACCGTTGCCCTTTTGTTTTTCACTTGCACAAAGTATCTTTTCCCTTCCTTTCACTTTGACTCCATGTGTGTCAGAAGTGAGTCCTTACAGGAATCATATACTTGAGGTTTTTTTTTATCCATCCAGTTACTCTATGCCTTTTGATAGGGGAATTTAATTCATTTACATTAAGAGTAATAGTTGATAGGTAACAACTTACTAATGGAAACTTACTAAAAGAAAAACATCATTTTCTGGCTATTTTGTAGCTCTTTTGCACCTTTTCTCCTCTCTGGCTACTTTCCTTTTTGAATAATTTTCCATACTGGTGTACTTTGACTCCCTTCACTTTATCTTTTGTGTATCTCTTAGGTTTTTTGCTTTGCGGTTACATGAGGCATACATAAAACATTTTATAGATATAACAGTCTGTTTTATGCTGACAGCAACTTAAGTTCAATTGTGCACAAAAACTTTACACTTTTATTCGCTCCCCTGCTGTCACAGCTTAGTTCTTTTCATATCCACTAGCATATTGTATATCAGTAAGATGAAATTAAAAGATGCTTACTTCTTGGAACGAAAGCTATGACAGACCTAGACAACATATTAAAAAGCAGAGACATCAGCTTGCTGCCAAAGTCCATATGATCGAAGCTATGGTTTTTCCAGTAGTCATATACAGATGTGAGAGTTGGACCATAAAGAAGGCTGAGTGCTGAAGAACTGATGCTTTCAAACTGTGGTGCTGGAGAAGACTCTTGAGAATGCCTTGGGACTGCAAGGAGATCAATGAATCCTAAAGGAAATCAACCTCATTGGAAGGACTGATGCTGAAGCTGAAGCTCCAATACTTTGGCCACCTGATGTGAAGAGCTGACTCAATGGAAAAGACCCTGATGCTGGGAAAGATTGAAGGCAAAAGGAGAAAGGGTGACAGAGGATGAGATGGTTAGATAGCATCACTGACTCAATGGACATGAATTTGAGCAAACTCAGGGAGATAATGAAGGACAGGGAAGCCTGGCAGGTTGCAGTCCATTGGGTTGTAAAGAGTCAGACACTACTTACAGATTGAACAACAACAATAATCCATTAACACAATATTGTAGCTATAGTTATTGTAATAATTTTGTCCTTTATCCTTTATACTGGAGTTTAGTGGCTTGGGTACCACCATATTATATCATAATAGTATTCCAAGTTTGACTATGTTTACAATTACCTTGTGTATTTTTGAACATTTTCATGTTATTAATTAGTGCCTTTTCATCAGCTTGAAGAATGCTTCTTAGCATTTCTTATGAAGTAGGCATAGTTGTGATGAATTCCTTCATTTATGAGTGTAGCTTGAAATGCAAACCAACCACTGCTGGACCCATACACCCAACAGCCCCATTTACTGTGCTCTCAAACTCTGGGCCATTATCCATCTGCCCGAATTAAGCCAAATTCAGTTTTTAGACAACTGGGGACAGCCCTTGTGTTCCAGAACCAGCTGAAATTACTCAAACTAGCCAATCCTAAACCTGCTTAGTCTGCCCTGCTCATTAGTCCATGTGGAAAACACAGTAAAGTCTCTTGTCCAGTTACCTCATCTCTTTTTGCTTCCTGACCAATCCTGCGCTTCTGTGTTTAGCTCTCATTGCATGCATGCTTTCTTCTCTTGGTAACTGTGAATATAAAAACCATTTTCAAAAAAAGACATTATTTTTCTTTGGAGCAGTTTTTGGCTCAAAGCAAAATTGAACTGAACAGACAGAGTTTCCCACGTATCTCTTGCCTCCTCATAGGCATAGCCTCTCCCATTATCAGCATCCCTCATCAGAGTTGCACATTTCTTATAATTTATGAACCCACATTGATACATCATTGCCACCCAAGCCCATAGATTACATTAGGGCACTCTTGGCATTGTGCATTTTGTGGATTTTGACAAATGTGTAGTGATACATATATAAACATTTATAGTGACATACAAAGTTGTTTCACTGTCTTAAAAATAGTCTAGTGTTCTACCTGCCCATCTTGCCATTCCCCAGAACCTTGGCAATGACTCATCTCTCAGACCTTGGAAGATATATCATCAAAGAAGATATCCAGAAGGAGAACAAGATGGTGGAGGAGTAGGAGGACATGGAATACATCTCTCTCCATGGATACATCAGGAATACACCTTCAGACACAAAGCACATGCAGAACACCAGCTGAGAGTGGACAGGAGTACCTGACCAGTGGAAAAGAATATATAGAACCATGCAAAACTCAGTAGGATGAAGGAACTAGGGGGAAAAACAGGAGTGTTAGTAGGACTGGACCTGCCCTCAGTGGGTGGGGGAACTGAAGCAGGGGTCCAATCCCCACATTGGGGCAATTGTCTGAGTCAGAGGAGAAACATTTAAGGCTGAGAGTGAAACAGCTGATCTGTGGAAGCCTATATAGAATGAGAATCAGACTGTCTTTGATGCAGCCATACATAACCTGGAAAGGGACACTGGTCCTCTGGAAGGTGCAGCGGCTGGGAGCTGGAGTTTAGGGATTGTGGAGCAATCCCAGGGCAAGGGCTGCTGTTGACTGCAGAGAGATGGATTGAGGGGATGTGAGGGAGGAGATTGTGGTGGGAAATGCCTGTGGAGGAAAGCCAGGCAGCCATGGAAGCAAGGTGATACTGCTGAGTCACATGTAGGGGGTGGAGCCATCACCATAGCCTCTCTCTCCCCACACGCCAGCATCAGCAGCTGAACAGTAGAGAGGCTGGCCCATCAAATGCCTGACGCACTGAACTACAGAGTAGGACCCCACCAGCTGCCCCTTTAAGTGCGTTATGCACCGGTCTACAGAGTAGAACCCCGGTCAGGGGGGGCCCTGTATGTGCCTGAGGTGCCAAACAGCAGAGAAGGATCCCAGGGAAGGGAACACTCCAGGTGCATGAGGGTGGAGCTACAGAGAAAGACTGGCCAAAGAGGCCTTCTGATCGCCAGCTACAAGAGGCTCGAAAAGACCCTGATAGGGCCATAACTCCTGCAGTGGGGTCAGTCTATGTCCCTGCACACTTGGCGCCACCAGGGTCCCTGAAAGCCAAGCAGCTGTGCCACCTTCACGCTCAACTTTCACTGGGGCAGAGCTGCCACAGCAAGAAAAGTCTTGTGTCTATGCATGCAGGGTCGCTTCGGTCATGTTGACTCTTTGTGACCCTGTAGACTGTGGCCTGCCAGGCTTCTCTGTCAGGGAGGGGGTTCTCCAGGCAAGAATACTGGAGCATATTGGCCAATACTGGTTGCCATACCCTTCTAGAGCACTATATTTCCTGCTGCCCTAGCCGCCAACTCCCCTGAGTACCTGGTGCTGCCAGAACCCCTGCGACCCAAGCAGCTGCACCACCTCCACACCTGGCCCTCACTGGGGCAGACCCAAGTCCTCCAGGGCAGCCTCAGGAGCAAACCCCAGTGGACAACCCACATGCAGAGGTGGAAATAAAACCACAATTGAAACCCAGGGGCAGTGTGGCTAAGGAAGAAGACCCAAAACCTTCCCACCAGCTGTACAAGCTGCAGATTAAATCCACACGATCAACTAGGCAGACTCTGTGTCTATGGAATATATAAAAGGTCACTGAGAGCTCCCACAAAAGAAAACGCACTAGTTCTGATAGCTGTGGACATTGGAGGCAAGAACACACAGGGAGTAGGACCAGATTAGAATCTGAGCTGCCCCCACAGCAGGTCCAGAGATCAGCACAGTGTTGGAGGGCATCCTAGGGAGTGGACTGTGACTCCCAGCGAGGGAAAGGACTCTGACAGCAGTGACTCAAGAAAAACATTTATTATTCTTATTTTTTGACTTGTTCTGTAGATTCTTTTGGATTTTTTTTCTTTTTTTTCCTTCCCCCACCCTCTGTTGTAGTTGTTGATTTTTTTTTCATTTGTTTTTATTAGTTGGAGGCTAATTATTTTACAATATTGTAGTGGTTTTTTGCCATACATTGACATGAATCAGCCATAGATTTACATGTGTTCCCCATCCTGAACCCCCCTCCCAACTCCCTCCCCATCCCCTCCCTCTGATTTTATAGGCAGTATGAAATCCAATTATGCTTTTGAGCTTTAAAAAATTTTTTCTCAGGCACATTTTTTAAAATTTATAAATCTCTGCCTCTACATTGGGTTTTTGAAGTTCTGTGGAGTTTTCCTCTTTTTTTTCTCTCTTTTTAATTTTAATTTTTAAAACCTATTATTATTTTTTCTACATTTATTCCTTTTTTTGCTTTTCCTACTGTTCTTTTCCCCTTGCAGTTAATCTTTAATATATATAAATCTTTATCTACCTCTATTTAACTTTGCATATCTATTCTTTCTTTCTTTTCTTTTTCTCCTTTCCTCTCAACATATGCTTTATTTTCATTTCTTTATTCCCAAATTGGCACCTTGCATTTGTTTTCTTTTTCAGTTTGTGCTTTAGTTCTGTGCTTTATTTAGTTAGTGCTTTATTCTGGTAGATATAAATTTGGTTTCCTTTATTAGCCAGGTCAATCTATTGTACTATATTTTTGTTGGACTGTTTTGATTTTGCTTATGGGTATATATGTATATGTGTATATTCAATCACACTTTTTATTCTGTTATAAACCTCTGCCTCTACATTGGGCTTTTGCACTTCTGTGGAGTTTTCCTTTTTTCCTCCTTTTTTCTTTCTTCTTTTTTTAAAAATAATTTTAATTTTTTAAGCCTATTACATTTTTTCTATATGTATTCCTTTGTTCACCTTTCCTACTGTTCTTTTCCTTAACTGTTCTTGCAGTTAATCTTTAATGTATATAAATCTTCTTCATCTACCTCTATTTAACTTTGCATATCTATTCTTTCTTTCTTTCCTTTCCTCTCAACATATTTGTTAGTTTTGTTTTCATTGCTTTATTCCCCACTTGGCACCTTGCTTTAGTTTTGTTTTCCAGTTTGTGCTTTAGTTAGTTTTGTTCTAACTGGTAAATATAATTTTTGATTTCCTTTGTTTGCTGGGTCAATCTACTGTACTTTATTTTTAGTTGGACTGTTTTGACTTTGCTTATGGGTGTATATGTATATGTGTATATTCCATTATTTTAATTATCATTTGCCTGATTTTGTAACTGCCATTTGCCTGGGGTTCATCTTTGGTTTTTGTGTATTTGTTTTAATCTCACTTTATGCTTTAACAAATCATTTGTGACCAGAGATGAAGCCCTGAGCCTTTGTAGTAGGAGCACTGACTTCAAGACCCTAGATTACCAGAGAACTAACCCTAGGGAGTATAAAATAGTGAGAACTCACACAAAGGAAACCACTTGAATACAAGACCCAGCATCACCCAACCACCAGTAGCACCCTGTGCAGGATGCCTCATCTAAACAACAAACAAAACAAAAATACAAACCCAATCATCAGCAGACAGGATTACCACCTCACTCAGCCTTGCCCATCAGAGGAAAAACAAACAAAAACTCAGCACAAATCTCACCCTATATGAAGCTTACACAAACCACTGGACCAACCTTAGGAGGGCAGAAACCAAAAGGAAGAAAGAATTCAACCTTCTTCAAGGAAAGAATTCAACTTTCCTTGAAGCCTGGGAAAAGGAGACCTCAAACACAATAAGTTAAAAAAAAAAAATAATGAAAAGGCAGAGAAATACTACACAAATGAAGGAACAAACTAGAAACACAGAAGTCCAAATAAATGAAGAGGAAATGGCAAACTACCTGAAAAATAATTTAGAATAGTGATAGTAAAGATGATCAAAAACCTTGAAAACAAAATGGAGAAAATGCAGGAATCAATTAACAAAGACCTAGAAGAATTAAAGAATAAACATACAGAGACAAACAGCACAATTACTGAAATTAAAAATACCCTAGAAGGAATCAATAGCAGAATATCTAAAGCAGAAGAACAAATCAGTGAGCTGGAAGATAAAATGGTAGAAGTAACTTATGAAGAGCAGAATAAAGTAAAAAGAATGAAAGAAACTGAGGATAGTCTCAGAGACCTCTGGGACAATATCAAATGCACCAACATTCGAATTATAGGGGTCCCAGAAGAAGAAGAGAAAAAGAAAGGGTATGAGAAAATTTTTGAAGAGATTATAGTTGAAAATTTCCCCAACATGGAAAAGGAAATAGTCAATCAAGTCCAAGAGGCACAAAGAGTCCCATACAGGATAAACCCAAGGAGAAACATGCTGAGATACATACTAATCAAGCTAACAAAGACTAAACACAAAGAAAGAATATTAAAAGCAGCAAGAGAGAAGCAACAAGTAACATACAAGGGAAACCCATATGCTTAACAGCTGATCTTTCAGCAGAAACTCTGCAGGCCAGAAGGGAATGGCAGGATATATTTAAAGTATTGAAAGGGAAAAATCTACAACCAAGATTACTGTACCTGGCAAGGATCTCATTCAAAATTGATGGAGAAATAAAAAGCTTTTCAGACAAGCAAAAGTTAAGAGAATTCAGTACCACCAAACCAGCTTCACAACAAATGTTAAAGGGACTTATACAGTCAAGAAATACAAGAGAAGAAAAAAGATCTACAAAATCAACCCCAGACAATTAAGAAAATGGCAGTTGAAACATGCATATCAGTAATTACTTTAATTGAAAATGCGTTTTGTAAACTGCTCCAACCAAAAGACACAGACTGGCTGAATGGATATAAAAACAAGACCCATACATATATGCTGTCTACAAGAAACCCACTTCAGACCTAAAGACACATATAGACTGAAAGTGAGAGAATGGAAAAATATATTCCATGCAAATGGAAATCAAAAGAAATCTGGAGGAGCAATCCTCATATCAGACAGGATAGATCTTAAAATAAAGAAGATTACAAGAGATAAGGAAGGGCAGTACGTAATGATCAAGGGATCAATCCAAGAGGAAGAGAAGACATAACAATGGTAAATATCAATGTATGGCAAAAACCGCTACAATATTGTAAAGTAGGAATTAACCTCCAATTAAAATAAATAAGTTAAAAGAACTGTAAATACCTATGTACCCATCATAGGAGCACCTCAATACATAAGACAAACACTAACAGACATAAAAGGAGAAACTGACAATAACACAATAATAGTAGGAGACTTTAACACCCCACTCACACCAATGGACAGATCATCAAAACAGAAAATTAATAAGGTAAACACAAGTCTTAAATGATACATTAGATGAGATGGATCTCATTGATATCTTTGAATGTTCCATTCAAATGCAGAATACACCTTCTTTTCAAGTGCACATGGAACATTCTCCAGGATAGATCACATCTTGGGTCACAAATCAAAACTCAGTAAATTTAAGAAAATTGAAATCGTATCAAGCATCTTCTCTGATCACAACACTATGAGAGTAGATATCAATTACAAGAAAAAAAAACCTGTAATTTTTTGTAAAAACTTCCTGCCTGTTACCCGCAGAATGGTTCTGAAGTTACTACAGCTGAGAATCAATTGTGTAAGCTGTGGGATTCCCCTGTGCTTCTATAAAAGGGCATATTAACAAATTGAAAGATAAAAACCATATGATCATCTCAATCAATGCAGGAAAAGCCCTTGACAAAATTCAGCACCCATTTATGCTTAAAACTCTTCAAAAAATGGGCATAGAAGGAATCTACCTCAACATAGTAAAGGCCATATACGATAAGCCTACAGCAAACATTATTCTCAATGGTGAAAAACTGAAAGCATTCTCCTAAGATCAGGAACAAGACAAGGGTGTCCACTTTTGCCACTATTATTCAACATAGTTCTGGAAGTCCTAGCTACAGCAATCAGAGAAGAAAAAGAAATAAAAGGAATCCAGATTGGAAAAGAAGAAGTAAAGCTCTCACTGTTTGCAGATGACATGATACTGTACATAGAAAACCCTAAAGATAGTATCAGAAAATTACTAGAGCTAATCAGTGAATTTAGCAAAGTTGCAGGATACAAAATCAATACACAGAAATCACTTGCATTTCTATATACTAACAATGAAAAGTCAGAAAGAAATTAAGGAATCTATCCCATTCACCATTTCAACAAAAAAATTAAATATCTAGGAATAAACCTACCTAAGGAAATAAAGAACTGTAAACAGAAAATTATGACACTAATGTAAGAAATCAAAGATGACATAAATAGATGGAGAGATATTCCATGTTCCTGGGTAAGAAGAATCAATGTTGTGAAAATGACTATACTACCAAATGCAATCTACAGATTCAGTGTGATCCCTATCAAATTACCAATGGCATTTTTCACAGAACTAGAACAAAAAATTTCACAATTCATATGGAAACACAAAAGATCCCAAATAGCCAAAGCAGTCTTGAGAAAGAAGAATGGAGCTGGAGGAATCAACCTTCCTGACTTCAGATTATACTACAAAGCTACAGTCATCAAGACAGTATGATACTGGCACAAAAACAGAAATATAGACCAATGGAACAAGATAGAAAGCCAGAAATAAACCCATGCACCTATGGGTACCTTATTTTTGACAAAGGAGGCAAAAATATACGATGTGGGCAGAGCCTCTTCAATAAATGGTGCTGGGAAAACTGGACAGCTACATATAAAAGAATGAAATTAGAACACTTCCTAATACCATACACAAAGATAAACTCAAAATGGATTGAAGACCTAAATGTAAGACCAGAAAGTGTAAAACTCTTAGAGGAAAACATAGGCAGAACACTCGATGGCATAAATCAAAGCAAGATCCTCTATGACACACCTCCTAGAGTAATGGAAATAAAAACAAAAGTAAACATGTGGGACCTGATTAAACTTAAAAGCTTTTGCACAGGAAAGGAAATTAATAGCAAGGTGAAAAGACAACCCTCAGAATGGGAGAAAATAATAGCAAATGAAACAACTGACAAAGGATTAATTTCCAAAATATACAAGCAGCTCATACAACTCAATGCCAGAAAAACAAACAACCCAATCAAAAAGTGGGAAAAAGACCTAAACAGACATTTCTCCAAAGAAGACATACAGATGGCTAACAAGCACATGAAAAGATGCTCAACATCGCTCATTATTAGAGAAATGCAAATCAAAACTACATTAAGATATCACATCACACCAGTCAGAATGGCCATCTGCAAACAATAAATGCTGGAGAGGGGTGGAGAAAAGGGAATGCTTTTGTACTCTTTTTGGGAATATAAACTGATACAGCCACTATGAAAGATGATATTGAGATTCCTTAAAAAACTAGGAATAAAACCACCATATGACAGATCAATAACACTCCTAGGCATATGAGGAAACCAAAATTGAAAAAGACACATGTATCCCATTGTTCATTGCAGCACTATTTACAATAGCTAGAACATGGAAGCAACCTAGATGTCCATTGACAGATGAATGGATAAAGAAGTTGTACATATACACAATGGAATATTACTCAATCATAAAAAGGAACATCTTTGAGTCAGTTCTAATGAAGTGGATGAACCTAGAACCTATTATACAGAGTGAAGTAAGTCAGAAAGAGAAAGATAAATATATTCTAATGCATATATACAAAATTTAGAAAATGGTATGAAGAATTTACTTACAGGGTACAATGGAGAAACAGACAAAGAGAATAGACTTATGGACATGGGGAAAGGGGGGGAGGGTGAGATGGATCGAAAGAGTAACATGGAAACTTACATTACCATATGTAAAATAGATAGCCAATGGGAATTTGCTGTATGGCTCAGGAAACTCAAACAGGGGCTCTGTATCAACCTAGAGGGGTGGGATGGGGAGGGAGATGGGAGGGAGGTTCAAAAGGGAGGGGATATATGTATACCTATGGCTGATTCATGTTGAGGTTTGACAGAAAACAACAAAATTCTGTAAAGCAATTATCCTTCAATTAAAAAAAAATAAATTAAAAAAATAAGACATACAGGTTGCAAATAAGTATATGAAATGATGCCCCATATCACTCACCATCAGTAAACTGCAAATTAAAACAATAATGAGATATCATTACATACCTATTAGAATGACCAAAATCAATAACACTGAAAATACCGTGTGGCTGGCAAGAATGCAGAGTAACAGGAACACGTATTCACTGCTGGTTAGAATGGAAAATGGTATAACCACTTTGGACAGTTTGGCAGTTTCTTACAAACCTAAACATATTGTTATAATACACAATTCAGAAACTGGGGTTCTTGGTATTTTTATAAAGGAGTTGAAACCTATGTCCACACAAAACCTGCACACAGGTGTTTATAGCATCTGTATTCATAATTGCCCCAACTTGGAAGTAACCAAGATAGCCTTCAGGTGAGAAATGGATAAATAAACTGTGATACATCCAGACAATGGAATATTATTCAGGGCTAAAAAGAAAAGAACTGTTAAGACATGAAAAGACATAGAGAAAATTTAAATCCATTTTACTAAGTGAAAGAAACCAACTCTGTCACAGCTTCAAAAGGGCTAAACTATAGATCAGTAGGGAGGTCAGTGGTGGCCAGAGTTCTAGGGGAGAAAAGATTGGGTAGGTATAGCAGAGAGGAGTATTAGGATAGTGAAACTACACTGTATGATACTATAATAGTGATGGAAATAATGGATATATGTTATTATTTGTCCAAACGTATAAAATGACAATACTGACTCAACATGTATTATAGGCACTGGGTGATGATGAAATGACAATGTAGGTTCATCAGTTGTGAAAACTGTACCACTCTCATGGGGGCTGTTGTTAATGCAAGAAAGTGTGCATGAGTGGCGGGCAGAGAATATATGGGAAGTACATGCCATCTGCTCACTTTTGCTGTGCACTTTGGACTTTTCTAATAAAAGCTGTTAAAAATAGCAAGAAAAATATCTGAACATTTAGTTTCTATGTTAAATCCTTTCTGCTTAAGAAATTTAGAATTGTTCATTTTTCTGCATCTAAGTTATGAAATACTGTATCTAAAATAATTAAAATGACAAAGGACTTATAATTAGCTTAGTATTATTTAAAAAATTATGAATGATAATGAAAAAAATGCCCTTAAATATTTGCAGTGCAAGGCAACTAATTCTCTAACTCATCGTTTCAGTCAAATGGTGAAAGACATTTTGTACCAGGTCAACTGGTTTACTAAGTCATATAGGCAGAGATTGCAGAATGTTATTTAGTGTGGAGAAAAGACTGCAAGGCTGTCTAATATTCCTTGGATGTCTGGAAGCTGCGGGAAGATAATGGAAGGAAATGTTAGATATTGGAAGTTTATAATTATGCTAAGAATAGTAGGATACACAGAGATACTGTTGGCCAAGAGAGGGGAGATGATGATCTATCAGTGTGAATCTCATTGTTAATTGTTCGGCAGCTATGTTATCTGAGATTACTTAACTAAGTTTCCTCATCTGAGAAATAAACTTATTTTTTTTTCCATTTATCTTTATTAGTTGGAGGCTAATTACTTTACATCATTGCAGTGGTTTTTGTCATACATTGACATGAATTAGCCATGGATTTACATGTATTCCCCATCCCGGTCCCCCCTCCCACCTCCCTCTCCACCCGATCCCTCTGGGTCTTCCCAGTGCACCAGGCCTGAGTACTTGTCTCATGCATCCAACCTGGGCTGGTGATCTGTTTCACCCTAGATAGTATACATGTTTCGATGCTGTTCTCTTGAAACATCCCACCCTCGCCTTCTCCCAGAGTGCACAAGTCTGTTCTATACATCTGGGTCTCTTTTTCTGTTTTGCATATAGTGTTATCGTTACCATCTTTCTAAATTCCATATGTATGTGTTAGTATACTGTAATGGTCTTTATATTATCTTTCTGGCTTACTTCGCTCTGTATAATGGGCTCCAGTTTCATCCATCTCATTAGAACTGATTCAAATGAATTCTTTTTAATGGCTGAGTAATATTCCATGGTGTATATGTACCACAGCTTCCTCATCCATTCGTCTGCTGATGGGCATCTAGGCTGCTTCCATGTCCTGGCTATTATAAACAGTGCTGCGATGAACATTGGGGTGCACGTGTCTCTTTCATATCTGGTTTCCTTGGTGTGTATGCCTAGAAGTGGGATTGCTGGGTCATATGGCAGTTCTATTTCCAGCTTTTTAAGAAATCTCCACACTGTTTTCCATAGTGGCTGTACTAATTTGCATTCCCACCAACAGTGTAAGAGGGTTCCCTTTTCTCCACACCCTCTCCAGCATTTATTGCTTGTAGACTTTTGGATAGCAGCCATCCTGACTGGCGTGTAATGGTACCTCATTGTGGTTTTGATTTGCATTTCTCTGATAATGAGTGATGTTGAGCATCTTTTCATGTATTTTTTTGCCATCTGTATGTCTTCCTTGGAGAAATGTCTGTTTAGTTCTTTGGCCCATTTTTTGATTGGGTCATTTATTTTTCTGGAGTTGAGCTGGAGGAGTTGCTTGTATATTTTTGAGATTAATCCTTTGTCTGTTGCTTCATTTGCTATTATTTTCTCCCAATCTGAGGGCTGTCTTTTCACCTTGCTTATAGTTTCCTTTGTTGTGCAAAAGCTTCTAAGTTTCATTAGGTCCCATTTGTGTATTTTTGCTTTTG
The DNA here is from genome assembly GCF_023699985.2 of Odocoileus virginianus. Lineage (NCBI taxonomy): Eukaryota > Metazoa > Chordata > Mammalia > Artiodactyla > Cervidae > Odocoileus > Odocoileus virginianus. The sequence goes on from NW_027224281.1 coordinate 28,944, forward strand.
TTTCTAATATTCTGGGATGTGGGTCATAGAGGATCCTGCTGTGATTTATGTCGGAGAGTGTTTTGCCTATGTTCTCCTCTAGGAGTTTTAATAGTTTCTGGTCTTACATTTAGATCTTTAATCCATTTTGAGTTTATTTTTGTGTATGGTGTTTAGATAGTGTTCTAGTTTCATTCTTTTACAGGTGGTTGACCAGTTTTCCCAGCACCACTTGTTAAAGAGGTTGTCTTTTTTCCATTGTATATCCTTGCCTCCTTTGTCGAAGATAAGGTGACCATAGGTTCGTGGATTTATCTCTGGGCTTTCTATTCTGTTCCATTGATCTATATTTCTGTCTTTGTGCCAGTACCATACTGTCTTGATGACTGTGGCTTTGTAGTAGAGTCTGAAGTCAGGCAGGTTGATTCCTCCAGTTCCATTCTTCTTTCTCAAGATTACTTTGGCTATTCGAGGTTTTTTGTAAGAAATGAACTTAATTTAAAATGAACTTAATTCCATCAAACACTTGGATGTTGGCCTATAGCATCGATGACTGTGAGATGTGATGGTGATAATTCAGTGATGATCCTGATGGTGATAGTAATAAGTGGGTGAAGGGACCATTTAAATAATCATGGCAGAAGTGGAGATCAGACACATGGGTCAAGGGTATTCGGTTACCTTGTCTGTGTATTAACTGTCATATTAAGCTTTGCAGCAAAAGACCATACATTAAAGTTTTGCCTCTTCAGAGGAAAAGGAGGGGAAATAAATTTTCAGCTGAAGGACATTTTAGGAAAACAATAATTGTGGCAGGTATAAGGACACAATAAGAGTACAATAAAAGAAAAAAGTGGGATAAATCTGGGTGAGAAAGAGACTATTTGCTCTTTCTTATGACTTCTGAATTCATCTCTATTTGTCTGTGTACTCTCAAGAGCTTCAGTTCAGTTCAGTTCAGTTGCTCAGTTGTGTCTGACTCTTTGCGACCCCATGAACCACAGCACACCAGGCCTCCCTGTCCATCACCAACTCTTGGAGTTTACTCAAACTCATGTCCATTGAGTCGATGATGCCATCCAGCCATCTCATCCTCTGTTGTCCCCTTACGCTCCTGCCCCCAATCCCTCCCAACATTAGTCGGGGATAAATCAATGGATAGCTCTCTAACAAATTGTGGTCCACTGGAGAAGGGAATGGCAAATCACTCCAGTATTCTTGTCATGAGACCCCCATGAACAGTATGGGACTCATTGCTAGATGTTCTAAACTTATGCAATAATCAAGATACATAAATGCAAAAAAACAAAATGACTGTCTGAGGAGGTCTTACAAATAGCTGTGAAAAGAAGAGAAGCGAAAAGCAAAGGAGGAAAGGAAAGATATTCCCATTTGAATGCAGAGTTCCAAAGAATAGCAAGGAGAGATAAGAAAGCCTTCCTCAGTGATCAATGCAAAGAAATAGAGGAAAACAATAGAATGGGAAATACTAGAGATCTCTTCAAGAAAATTAGAGACACCAAGGAAACATTTCATGCAAAGATGGGTTCGATAAGGGACAGAAATGGTATGGACCTAATAGAAGCAGAAGATATTAAGAAGAGGTGGCAAGAATACACAGAAGAACTGTACAAAAAAGATCTTCATGACCCAGATAATCATGATGGTGTGATCACTCACCTAGATCCAGACATCCTGGAATGTGAAGTCAAGTGGGCCTTAGGAAGCATCACTATGAACAAAGCTAGTGGAGGTGATGGAATTCCAGTTGAGCTATTTCAAATCCTGAAAGATGATGCTGTGAAAGTGCTGCATTCAATATGCCAGCAAATTTGGAAAACTCAGCAGTGGCCACAGGACTGGAAAAGTTCAGTTTTCACTTCAATCCCAAAGAAAGGCAATGCCAAAGAATGCTCGAACTACTACACAGTTGCACTCATCTCACACGCTACTAAAATAATGCTCAAAATTCTCCAAGCCACGCTTCAGCAATACATGAACCGTGAACTTCCAGATGTTCAAGCTGGATTTAGAAAAAGCAGAGGAACCAGAAATCAAATTGCCAACATATGCTGGATCATTGAAAAAGCAAGAGAATTCCAGAAAAACATCTATTTGTGCTTCATTGACTACGCCAAAGCCTTTGACTGTGTGGATCACAATAAACTGTGGAAAATTCTGAAAGAGATGGGAATATCAGACCACCTTACCTGACTCTTGAGAAATCTGTATGCAGGTCAGGAACAAAAGTTAGAACTGGACATGGAACACCAGACTGGTTCCAAATAGGAAAAAGAGTACGTCAAGGCTGTATATTGTCACCCTGCTTATTTAACTTCTATGCAGAGTACATCATGAGAAACGCTGGGCTGGAAGAAGCACAAGCTGGAATCAAGACTGCTAGGAGAAATATCAATAACCTCAGATATGCAGATGACACCACCCTTATGGCAGAAAGTGAAGAAGAACTAAAAAGCTTCTTGATGAAAGTGAAAAAGGAGAGTAAAAAAGTTGGCTTAAAGCTCAACATTCAGAAAACTAAGATCATGGCATCTGGTCCCATCACTTCATGGCAAACAGATGGGGAAACAGTGAAAACAGTGTCAGACTTTATTTTTTTGGGCTCCAAAATCACTGCAGATGGTGATTGCAGCCATGAAATTAAGACACTTACTCCTTGGAAGGAAAGTTATGACCAACCTAGATAGCATATTAAAAAGCAGAGACATTACTTTGCCAACAAAGGTCCGTCTAGTCAAGGCTATGGTTTTTCCAGTGGTCATGTATGGATGTGAGAGCTGGACTGTGAAGAAAGCTGAGCGCTGAAGAATTGATGCTTTTGAACTGTGGTGTTGGAAAAGACTCTTGAAGAGTCCCTTGGATTGCAAGGAGATCCAACCAGTCCATCCTAAAGGAGATCAGTCCTGGGTGTTCATTGGAAGGACTGATGCTGAAGCTGAAACTCCAATACTTTGGCCACCTCATGCGAAGAGTTGACTCATTGGAAAAGACCCTGATGCTTGGAGGGATTGGGGGCAGGAGGAGAAGGGGATGACAGAGGATGAGATAGCTGGATGGCATCACCAACTCGATGGACGTGAGTTTGGGTAAACTCTGGGAGCTGGTGATGGACAGCGAGGCTTGGCATGTTGAGATTCATGTGGTTGCAAACAGTTGGATATGACTGAGCCACTGAACTGAACTGAAAGCATAAATAAACCAGCCAACCAAATAACTGGTCTCAACAAAACAAAGCAAAACAAAATAAAACAAAAACAGAACACCACTTGAAACCAGAAAGATTCAAGCTGAGTAAGACATGAGAGATGTGAGAGGGAGAAAGCGAATAGGAAAAAGTTAGCAAATACATTCAATAAGTCATGTTGACAAGTGGTTGTTCTTCCATTATACATATGTAAGTTTTCACAGGGCTTCTCCTCTATATTTCTCTAGCCAATTTTCAACCTGAAAAAGAATAATTACATTTGCACCCAAAGAGTTTTCTCCTTAGTGTTTTCTGCATGGCAGCCTTCACTTCCTTATTTCTCAAGCTGTAGATTAGGGGGTTCAGCATGGGTATCCCTGTGGTGTAGAACAGGGAGACCACATTCTCCTGGGCCAGGGAACTGCCTGTGGGGGGTTTTAAGTACAAGAATGTGGTAGATCCATAAAACAATCCCACAGCTGCAAGATGGGAGCTGCATGTACTGAAGGCTTTGGACCTTCCCTCTGTGGAGTGGATATGGAGAATGCTGGAGAGAATAAAAGCATAGGAAATGAAGATTGTTAAACTGGTGACTATGATGTTAAATCCAGCCAAAAAGAAAGTTGTTATCTCAATATGATAGGTGCTGGAGCAGGAGAGCTTCATGAGTGGGACAACATCACAGAAGTAATAACTGATGAGGTGCTCACAATAGGATAGTTTTAACATGAGGCCAGTCTCTATGGTTGAGCCAATGAGCCCCATGGTATAGACCCCAGCCACCAGGAGGGAGCAGACTCGATGAGACATGATGATGTTGTAAAGCAAAGGTCTGCAGATGGCAACATAGCGGTCATAGGCCATCACTGTCAGCATGTAACACTCAGCAATGACAAACACCAGGAAGAAGTAGAGCTGGGACATGCACCCTGCATAGGAGATGATGTTCTTCTCTGACACAAAGTTCACCAGCATCTTAGGGGTGATGACAGAGGAGTAGCAGAGATCCACGAAGGACAGGTTGCTGAGGAAATAGTACATGGGGGTGTGAAGCTGAGCATTCAGACAAATCAGTGTTATCACGCCCAGGTTCCCTACCATGGTGACAGAGTAGATCCCAAGGAAGAGGAAGAAGAGGGGGAGCTGGAGCTCTGGTTGATTTGTTAAACCTCCAAGAATGAACTCTGTCACTGTGGAGTGGTTTTCTGCAGCCATTCTCCTCTGTTTGGGAGCTCTGTGGAGAAAAGAAATAAGAACTTATAAAATGTATATATAGTCAGCCCTTGGTGTCCACCAGTTACACATTCCAGGATTCAATTAACCATGGATCCAGGACATAGAGGGCTGACAGACTTCATTGTACCAAGTCATTTTATTTAAGGATGCTGAACATTGGTGCAGCAGCCCCTGGAGATACTTAGAAAAAGCCATGTATGAACATTTCTGGTGTGGCTAGGTATCAGTTTCTGTTCTTGAGTAATCTTGAACTCATTTTTTTCTAATTGTTTGTCTCTTCCAACCATCTAATGTTTTCTAGGATTCCTACAATTATGGCATGGTTTGAAGAATATGAAGTTGGAGAAAATAGGGGCCCCTATAGAGCCTTTCCACTCTCATGTTATCCAAGTACCCTGGAGGTAACTACAAGTGTGTTTTATTTATGAGTCCAGAGTTAAATTTTGCTCCAGAAAGAGAAAGTCCCTTACCATCTCTGCAATCCCAAAATACTCCCCAGGAAATGAAAGCACGAGGTCACCTTATCTCAAATCCAGATAGTGTGGATTGATAGAGCCTTTCCAATTACTGAGTGACAAATCAGTTTCCACATTTGAGATTATATGGAGTTAGAGTATCAATTTCAAAAGTTAAAAATATAATGGAAAAATATACATGAAATATGGGGTTGGCTAAAAAATTTGTTCAGGGTTTTCTGTAAGATGTTGTGGAAAACCCAAACAAACTATTCGCCAGCTCATTATTTTCCAAATATTCTGTTGCTATACAAATGCACATTTTCATTAGGTATCTGGAATTTGTCATAATTTTTCACTGAACCTAAGGTCTTAGGACAGTTATTCTTAGTTCTGTTTACACATATATATCACCTGATGAGATTAAAAAAATAATGATGTAATGTTTCTACTTACATTAATTTTAACTTACGGGGATTTTCTGGTTATTGAGTGCTGTTTCTGAAAGGCAATGCCAAAGTATGTTCAAACTACTGCACAGTTGCACTCATCTCACACGCTAGCAAAGTAAGGCTCGAAGTTCTCCAAGTCAGGTTTCAACAGTACGTGAACCTTGAACTTCCAGATTTTCAAGTTGGATTTAAAAAAGTAGAGGAACCAGAGATCAAATTGCCAACGTCCTCTGGATCATTGAAAAAATCAAGAGAGTTCCAGAAAAACATCTACTTTTGTTTTATTGACCATGCCAAAGCCTTTGACTGTGTGGATCACAATAAACTGTGGAAACTTCCTCAAGACCTGGGAATACCAGACCACCTGACCTGCCTCTGAGAAATCTGTATGCAGGTCAAGAAGCAACAGTTAGAACCGGACGTGGAACAACAGACTGGTTCTAAATCAGGAAAGGAGTATGTCAAGGCTGTATATTGTCACCCTGCTTATTTAACTTATATGCAGAGTACATCATGTGAAATACCAGGCTGGATGAAGCACAAGCTGGAATCAAGATTGCAGGGAGAAATATCAATAACCTCAGATATGCAGATGACACCACCCTTATGGCAGAAAGTGAAGAAGAACTAAAGAGCCTCTTGATGAAAGTGAAAGAAGAGAGTGAAAAGCTGGCTTAAAACTCAACATTCAGAAAACTAAGATCATAGCATCTGGTCCCATCACTTCATGGCAAATAGATGGGGAAACAATGAAACAGTGACAAACTTCATTTTTTTTTTTTAGCTCCAGAATCAGTGCAGATGGTGACTGCAGCCATGAATTTAAAAGATGTTCCTTGGAAGAAAAGCTATGACCAATCTAGATAGCATATTAAAAAGCAGAGACATTACTTTGCCAACAAAGGTCCATATAGTCAAAGCTATGGTTTTTCTAGTAGTCATATATGGATGTGAGAGTTGGACTATAAAGAAAGCTGAGCACCAAAGAATTGATGCTTTTGAACTGTGGTGTTGGAGAAGACTCTTGAGAGTCTGCTGGACTGCAAGGAGATCCAACCAGTCTATCCTAGAGGAAATCAGTCCTGAATATTCATTGGAAAGACTGATGCTGAAGCTGAAACTCCAATACTTTGGCCACCTGATGAGAAGAACTGACTCATTTGAAAAGATCCTGATGCTGGAAAGACTGAAGGCGGGAGGAGAAGGGGACGACAGAGGATGAGATGGTTGGATGGTATCACTGACTCAATGGACATGAGTTCTGAGCAAGCTCTGGGAGTTGGTGATGGATGGGGAAGCCTGGTGTGCTGTGGTCCATGGGGTCACAAAGAGTCAGACACAACTGAGGGACTGAACTGAACTGATGTTTCTGGGCAGATGGCAAAATTCAACTAACGGCAATAAAGGTTTTTATTTTTAAGTTTTGTGCTTATTGTAACCAGAATGCCTTTGTAGCTTGAAATTTTGTCATGGAAATCAAGTTTGCCGCCTGCTGCTGCTGTCAAGTCGCTTCAGTCGTGTCCGACTCTGTGTGATCCCATAGACGGCAGCCCACCAGGCTCTGCCGTCCCTGGGATTCTCCAGGCAAGAACACTGGAGTGGGTTGCCATTTCCTTCTCCAATGCATGAAAGTGAAAAGGGAAAGTGAAGTCGCTCACTGCTTTAAATAAAGCTCCTGAGGAAGAGTTTGAGACTGCTCTCCACTGTGTTGAAAGGACTCAAGAAATATTCAGGTTGGGCCAGGATTAGAAGTAGGTGGAAGTAGAAATAGAATATAGTACAACTTAACAGATCAAGAGCAACATTATTTGAATGGGGTGTGTACATTTTCTCTTATTCCTTTCTTTGCTTATCCTTAAATCGTGGGGTCCCTATTTGTCAGATGATCTTGGTCACTTCTCCTCACATCAAGTATATCCTCTAGAATATTCACTGTCTCTCCTGTTGCTTCATCATTTTTCTGTTTCTATGTTGTTGATTTCTAGATTACTACTTACTGTTTGTCCATCTTTAGAGTCAATCTAATCAGTACAGAGAAGATTTTTAGCTGATGCTAATAATATGTAGATGCCTAAGAGACTTCCTGGAAGGAATCTTGGTATATCTAAGTCAAAATGGCAGTTTAACCTTTGTCTTAAGCAAGTCCTGCCAATAGTGATAGTTTTGTTTCTTATTTTCCAATTTGAATTCTTTTTATTTATTTTTTTTCTTTTCTGACTACTGCAGTTAGGACTTTCAAAATTGTCCTAATAAAAGGACACTTGAATAAAAGTCACTATTTTGACTAAAGACTATTTTGAGTAAAAGAGTGAACATCTTTGTCTTGTTCTTGATATTAGAGGTAAAGCTTTCAGCTTTTCACCATTAAGTATCATGTGATCTGTGGGTTTGTAATATATGGCCTTTATTATGTTGAAATACATTATCAACATAAAGAATGGATGATGAACTTTGTCAACAGCTATTTTTTTCTTCTGTTGATGTGACAAGGGGATTTTTATTTCAATTTGTTAACATGGTATATCACATTGATTTGTGAATACTGAACCATCCTTGATTCCCTGGGATAAATCTTACTTGATCATGTTGTATGATACTTTCAATGCATTGTTGGGTTTGATTTGCTGAGTTTTGTATTTATGTTCATCAGTGATATTGACCTATAATTTTCTTTTTGGTGGTATCTTTGTTTGCTTTTGGTATCAGGGTGAGCATGAACTCATAGAATGAGTCCTTTTTTTTCTCTTGATGATTCTGGCTAATGTTTCATCAATTTTGATTACCTTTTCAAAGAACCAGTTTTTCATTTTACTAATCTTTTCTACTGTTTTTAGTCTCTATTTCATTTGTTTATGCTCAGTTTGCAGATAACATTATATTATACCTAGAAAATCCTGAAGATGCTACCAAAAAAACCAATTGGAACTCTTGAATGAGTTCATTAAAGTTTCAGGATACAAAATTGATATACAGAAATCTGTTGCGTTTCTATGCACTAACAACAAAAGATCAGAAAGAGAAATTAAGGAAACAATCCCATTTACCATCACATCAAAAAGAGTAAAATACCTAGGGATAAGTCTACCTAAGGAGGCAAAAGACCTGTAAGACATTGATGAAAGAAGCTTAAGACAAAAATGGAAAGATATACCATATCCTTAGGTTGGAAGAATCAGTATTGTCAAAATGACCATACTGCTCAAGGCTATCTACAGACTCAATGCAAACTCTATCAAACTGCCAATGGCATTTTTCACAAAACTAGAACAAGGAATTTAAAAATTTTTATGGAAACCCAAAGGCCCCAACTATCCAAAACAATCCTGAGAAAGAAGAAAGGAGTTGGAGTAATCACACTCTCTGACTTCAAACTATCCTACAAAGTAATCAAAACAGCATGGTACTGGCACAAAAAGAGACAGAGATCAATGGAACAAAATAAAATAGAAAGCTCAGAAATACACCAGTGCACTAATGGTCAGTTAACTTATGTCAAAGGATGCAAAACTATACAATGGAGTTTTAAAAGATAGATCCTCCAATAATTGGTGCTGGGAAAACCGGACAGCTGAATGTGAAAAATGAAATTGGAACACTATCTCCATACATAAAAATAAACTCGAAGTGGATTAAAGATCTAGATGTAAGACTGGATACTATAAAACTCCTAGAGGAATGCAGAACACTCTTTGACCTAAATCACAGCAGTATTTTTTAGATCTGTCTAATGAAAACAGAAGGAAAAATGAATAAATGAGACCTAATTAAATTTAAACATTTTTTGTACAAGAAAGGAAACCATAAATAAAATGGAAAGATAAACTTCAGAATAAAAGAAAAAAGTCCTCAAATAAAGCAACCAACAAGGGCTTAATTTCCAAAATATATAAATATATAAAAAATTATATACCTCAGTATTGGAAAAAACAAACAACCCAATCTAAAAAATGGGCAGAAGATCTGAATAATCAGTTCTCCAGAGAAGACATACAAATGGCCAACTAAGCACATGAAAAGATGCTCAACATTGCTAATCATTAGAGAAATGCAAGTCAATACTACAAAGAAGTATCACCTCATATCCATCAGAATGGCCTTCATCAAAAAGTCTATAAATAACACACACTGGAGAAATGGGAACCATGCTACACAGTTGGTGGAATGTAGATTGGTACAGCCACTATGGAGAACAGTATGGAGGTTCCTTAAAGACTAAAAACAGAGCCACCATATGGCCTGCAATTCCACTCCTAGGCATATATGTGGAGGAAAATTTAATTAAAAAAATACATGCAACCCAATATTTATAGCAGCAGTATTTATAATAGCTAAGACATGGGATAAATCTAAAAGTTCATTGACAGATGAATGGATAAAGATGTGATATATGTGTGACAAGAGAGAATATAATTTATGTATGGGTAGGGAACATATTGGGTTGATGTTCACTGGAGTATAAATTTTGTGAGAATAAAGACATTTTCATTGTATTATTCATTATAATGAATTGGAAATGAATGAATTTAAAGCTTAGACAAGCTATCTATCATGAGAAGACAGTTGAAATAGGAACCAGGTAATCTGGATCTAAAGCTGGCTTTGTTGTTAAAAAAAAAAGTTAACGTGTGGCCTTCCACTTCTTCCCACAAACGGTGAACTCATACAGGAAATGTATTTACACCATAAACAACTAGAAGATCAGACAAGATATATGAAACAACTATTTCCAGACACTTGAACACAGGCAGCACCCAAATGATTCCTTAGAGGAGGGAAAAATACTTCATGATCCCAGTGACTATATCAGCTTACCTGTAAGAATTGCCTGTAGAAATATTTCATGCTACCCTCCAGTTGGACAAACTCAGAAAGAATAAATATTATTAACACCTAGAACAACATCTAAGTAATAGTAAAAGGAAGAGTTACAGCTAACAATCCAATAGTGTAGATAAAATATAACCATCAAAACACTCAATTAGTACAGAAGAGTCAAAGAAAAAGTGTCATAAAGGGCAATTGGTAGCAGTAGAAAACCAGTAGCAAGATGGTAGACCTAATCTCAACCACATTGATGACTGAATTAAATGGAAAGACCTTCAATGTTCTAATTAAAATGCAAATTTTTGTTAGCCTAGATAAAAGGTATTACCCAATTATACTCTTTACCAAGAAATCCACTTTAAATATAGATGGACATAGTTGCTCAGTCATGTCTGACTCTTTGTGATCCCATGGATTATAGCCCACCAGGCTCCTCTGTCTCATGGAAATTTCTCCAGGCAAGAATACTGGAGTGGGTTGCCATTTCCTTCTCCAGGGGATCTTTCTGACCCAGGGACTGAACCTGGGTCTTCTGCATTGCAGGCAGATTCTTTACCAACTGAGCTACTAGGGAAGCCATACCAATAGTTAAAACTTTAAGTATGGAAGAAATATACAATGCAAATATCAACCAAAAGAAATCCAGACTGACTATATCAGCATTAATCAAAGCAGATCTCAAAGCAAGAAATATTACTAGCAATAACGAGGGGCATTTCATAATGATAAAGAAGTCAATTCATTAAGGTGACATAAAACTCACAAATAATTTTACCTATTAACAGTGTTTCAAAACACATGAACCCAATTGACAGAGCTGAAAGGAGAGTATAAAGTCCACCGTTAGTTCAAGATTGCAATACTCTTTTTTTAAAAAATTAATTGATAGAACTAGTAGAAAAATAAGTAACAACACAAAAACTACTCACAAATTGACATTTTTGGAACACTGCACCCAGAATACACAATCTTTCAGGTACACATGGAGCGCTTTTCAGGATAAAGCCTATTCTGAGTAATCAAACCACATGTATGCGTGTGCTCAGTCCTGTCTGACTCTTTCTGACCCCATGGACTGTAGCCCACCAGGCTCCTCTGTCCATGGGATTCTCCAGGCAAGAACACTGGAATGGGTTGCCTTTTCCTTCTCCAGGGGATCTTCTTGATCCAGGGATCAAACCCTGGTCTCCTGTATTGGCATTAAATTCTTTACTGCTGAGCTACCTGGGAAGCCTTAAGACAAACCATAGTACCCTTAAAAAGTTGAAATCATACACAATATGTACCTTTATCAAAACAAACTACAAATAATTTACGGTGAGATATCTAGAAAATTACCATATACTTGAAAATTAAACATGGGTCAAAGAAGAAATCACAAATTAAATTAGAAAATAACATTTTGAACTGAATGAACAAGAAGATAAATCAATAAAAAATCTTGGAATGCTGCACCAGCCCATGTTGGATGCATGAGATGGGTGCTCAGGGCTGGAGCACTGGGAAGATCCGGAGGGATGGGATGGAGAGGGAGGCGGGAGGGGGGGATTGGGATGGGTAACACATGTAAATCCATGGCTGATTCATGTCAATGTATGGCAAAAACCACTACAATATTGTAAAGTAATTATCCTCCAATGAATAAAAATAAATGGAAAAAAATAATAAAAATAAAAATAAAAAGAACACACAAATAAAATAAAATAAAATAGTATAATACAAAAAAACCCAATTCTAATAGTGGAACTTGTCATTAAGTGACACTTTAGAACAGAAGAAAATTCTAAAGTCATTAATCTAGGTTTCCACCCTAATAAGCTACAAAATAATCACAATTAAGGAAAAAATAAAGATAAACATAGAAATCAAGGAAACAGGTAAACAGCAGAAAGAAATAAATGAAATGAAAAACAGTCTGAAAATATCAATAAAGGAAAAAATGTCTAGCCAGAGAGAGAGAGAGAGAGAGAGAGAGAGAAGAGAAAGGAGAGAGTCATAAACAAAATACAAAAAGCAGATATGAGATGAGACATCTCAGTGTGAAGACAGGGACCTGGGATAGAGGGGACTCAACACAAGAGAGCTGCAAAGGGAAGTCTAGGAGAGTTAAGTCCAGAAAGAACAGAGTGTGGAGGACTTCAGTAGAGAAATGAAGTTGGTGGATTGTCTCAAATGTTGGGACCTTTGGAAAATAATAGTAATGAGTACTTAGATACTATGGAGGATGTGAAAATATAAAGGAGAGGTACTTATTATTGGGCAATTATTATGATTCCAGAAAACTTACAAGTAGTACAGATAAGGAAACACTATTATGACTTAGGGGCTTCCCAGGTGGTGCTAGTGATAAATAACTTGTTTGCCAATGCAGGAGATGTAGTAAGAGATGTGGGTTTGATCCCTGGGTTGGAAAGATCCCCTGGAGGAGGGCGTGGCAACCCGCTCAGGGATTCTTGTCTGGAGACAGAAGAGCCTGGCAAGCTACAGTCCATAGGGTAGCAAAGAATTGGACACGACTAAAGTGACTTAGCACACATTATGCTGCTGCTGCCATGAATAATGTCTAAAATAATAAAATCCTCAAAGTGTATGATAAGCATATAATGGGGAAACAGAAGTGAATACCAGAGGAAACACTTGAAAATGGTTTCCTCTGGGTAGCAGAGTGGAGGTGGGGCTGCTTGGGGAAGGTAACCATTAGTTTTCTGGACTACACTTTTAGTAGCATTTGAATTTTAAACTATGTGATGCATTACTTTAAAAAAATGATTGAAATACTGTTTTGCCTTATGGTTTTTACTGGTGGAATTAATATATTATGGATTATATTTTTATATAAAAGGCACAATTGTGTTAAAATATTATGTTTGACATTTAGTGTGGTAGTAGCTATAGACTCAAAAGTCATACACAGTGAGGTTAAATTCCAGCTTTGACTTTCACTATGTGATCTGAAGCAAATTATGTAAACATTTTACTTTCAAATATTCTTTTTTTAAATACACAAAATAGTCAATTATTTTTCTCTGAACAGTAAAACAATAAAAAAGATTGTGTTAGGTACAATTTGAATTCTTACAACAAATTATGAGGTCCGATTGCAGAATAGAGAAGGAAAGGAAGAAACACTTTCTGGAGCATTTGAAAGTAAAACTCATGGAAGGACAGAGATAATGCACTTATCTTACAAGGAAGCATCAACTTTCAGGAGCAATGAACATAGTCACTTAATGAGTTTCTCCTAAAATCAGGTCCTGCTGGATGTCAGTGGAACTGAGGTACCATTCATTTTTTTGAAATACATTTTTATTGGAGTATAGCTGCTTTAAAGTGTTGTTAGTTTCTGCTGTAGAACAAAGTGAATCAGTTATTTGTACACACATATTCACTCTTTTTAATATTTCCTTCCCATTTACGTCACCACAGACTGTTGAGTAGAGTTCCCTGGAAAAAACAGTAGATTCTCATTAAGAGAGAAGGGAATGGCTACCTATTCCAGTGTTCTTGCCTGGAGAATTCCGTGGCCAGAGGAGCCTGGTGGGCTACAGTCCACGGGGTTGCAAGAGTTGGAAACACCTGAGTGACTAACACATACTGTATTAGTTCCAGGTTGATGTGCAGAAGTTTTAAGGCTTCCCCCAGGGTCCCAAAACTTACCCGTGGTGACTTGAAACGTGAACCTAATTCTGCTGTTTTTAAATCTGTATGCTTTTTCCTCTCCCTTGGTCTGTAGGCTTATAAAAATCCATACAATTACAGGTTTGTGGCAATGTTGCAACTGAAAACTATTGAGGTTTACTCTTCATTTCTTAGTATGAGGAGAGCATAGGAAAAACAAGGGAGAGAGATGCTACATAATATTAAATAGTCTCCAGGACAGGCTTCAGAAAACAGTCAAATCCAGCTCACTACCTGTTTTTTTTTTTCCCATTTATTTTTATTAGTTGGAGACTAATTACTTTGCAATATTGTAGTGGTTTTTGCCATACAGTGACATGAATCAGCCATGGATTTACATGTGTTCCCCATCCTGAACCCCCCTCCCACCTCCCTCCCCATCCCATCCCTATGGGGATAAAATTTCATTGGAGTGAAGCCATATTCATTCCTTTATGCTTCGTTGATGCTGCTTTTGTGGTAGAATGACAGAGCTGAGAAGTGGCCACAGAGATCCTAAGAAATATTTACTATCTCATCCTTCCTGTAAACACTTGCAAACCCCTGCTCTAGGAAACATGACTCAAGTTGCACAATTCACCCAAGGTCATACAAGTGAAAAGTAGAATTGATCCCAGAACCCAGGAGTTGTGACCATCTGTTTATTTTGATTTCCAGCTGTCTTGCTGTAACTTATGTCCTTGTGGCACTTCATATTTTAAGTAAACTTAATTTAGTACATTAAGGCCAAGGAGGGATCTTATTGCTGTATTTCCAGATTTTTTTTTAAATTAGAAAAGCAATATATCTGTACTGTAGAAAATAAACATACAGACAAGCAAAATCAACTCATTTATTCTAATGACTGAAAATCTAAAATTGCTAGGTATGTTCCACTAGATATTTTTCTATGCATATATGCATTAACATATATGTGCATTAATATATGTTTCTTTTTTTAGTAAAAATGAGCATACTATACATGTTGGTTTGTAACCTGGTTTATTGTGCAGCATTAAAAGACACTGACTCGCTTACTCAGCAACAGCAATAATATTACTTGTGTTCATTTTGGTATTGAAGATAAGATAACCTGCATTATCTTAAACTTTATACCTTAAATTACTGGCAGTGAGGTAGTAAACTTCTTAGTAACTAGTAAGAGTTAGAATTTTGAATTGTATTTCAATTTTTAAAAGAAAAGAGATAAATTTTATCTAGAGAGTGACAGTAGATTTAAAAGATATCTTACATATCCCCTCAAATCAGAGTCTCCTAAAATGATAAGTAACAGAAAATCCACAAAAATGTATCATTACCAGCAATCAGAGTTCCTTATAAAACAGAATATTGTTACGAAGCAGAGATTTTGTTTCCTGCCTCTTGATGTGAACATCTTTTCTAATGACTAGAAAATAAGAATTTAAATTTTATTTCTGCAATCTTCTAGCTAGTTTAGAAATGATTGTAGAATTTCTAGTTAGTTGCTAAAAATCTTACCACTAGTTTTATCAGCTCAGGAGAAGCTCAAAATTGCTGCTAATGACAACAAATAGAATTATGAAGACAAATATATTTCCTTTGCAAGTGGGGGAAAAGCACTGAGACAAGGGGGAATATATGATTGAGAAATAGTATATAAAAAGGTCGGTAGTAGAAATGGGAAATCATGGATGATATCTTGTTCTTATCTTATACACAATTGCCTTAAAACTATAATTGAATACCTGTGTTGAGGAAAACTGGAACACTGTTACCTGAAATTCTTAGGAGGTACTTTGTTTTCAGCGATCAAGAAATAAAAGTCAGAAAATAGAAAGCTAAAGTTTTTACATCTATTTCCAGTCAAAGGGACTAACAAAGTCATAGAGATGGGTCACTAGAATTGGGAGCACCGAGTGTGTTTATACAGGTGGACTCTCCTGGAATGCAGTTGCTCCAAGGGCTGGGTCCTTGCTGAATGAGCAATTAGTCTGGGTTCCCATTTGCACTATGAAAGATGTTTTACCTCCCAGGTGTGTTAATTTTTCTTCTAAGGGGAGAGTTACCTGTAGCCTGGTAAGTTTGGTGCTTAATGTCAACACTAAGACACTTTTAGATTCATCATCATTTACCATCGCCACTCAGTCATTACCATCTTCATCACCTTCACCAACATCATTGCCTCTGCCATCAGTCCCTACCATCCTGGTTAATATTCATCATTAGTTTTCATCTTTACATATAATGAACTATATTTACGGTCTTTATTATGCAAAGATTTTATTTTATATCTTTTTAGGGACATTTCTCCATAAACAAATTCACTGAATTTAGTAAAAATGAAACTTTATTAAAAATTTTTTAAATATAAATCTATTTATTTTAATTGGAGGCTAATTACAGTATTGTAGTGGTAAATGAAACTTTAAAAATTTTAGTTAACTGCTTTTTTCATTGAACTAGAATAAACTTTCATATGTTTTGGTAATTAACCTTGCTTAGTTTTTCTGTTTTTTATTTTTTCCAGTTTTATTGAGATATGAATGACAAAGACTATATACATTTAAGTACATGTGAGTTTTTAGGTGTACAATGTGATGATTTGACATACATATATATTGTGAAATGATTACCACAATCAAGCCAATAAACATTATCTCACATAGTTACCTTTGTGCTGAGGGCACTTAAAATCTATTTTATTAGCAAATTTTTAGTGTGCAATTCAATATTATTAACTATAGGCACTATGGTGTACATATGATCCCCAGAACTTATTCATCTTATAATTGAAAATTTATACCCTCATTTTCCCCATGCCCAACCCCTGGCAATGACCCTTCTTAGATTTAAAGGTAAAAAATAGTACTTAATGCTATGCATGTCTGTTTAGTAAAATTTGTCCATTGTAACAAGATCCCCTGAGTTTTTATCAGTTAATAGTAGTTCATCTGCACCTTTTATATTTGAAATCAGATTGGCTGAATCAAAATTAATCATCATTCATGTTTAATTTTTTTAGTATCTAAAATGTATTACTCCATTTTCTTCTTCTGTAAAGCATATTGTGAAAATGTCTGATGACACCATAGCCTGCCAGACAGGAGATACTGGAAACCACTGATGTGAGATAAAGATGATTTTTGAGGCAGAGGCAAGGAAGGAGCTCATCAAAGTGGGTATAGTCCCTAGAGCAACTCTGCGAGGGACTGAACTTTTGGCAGTAGCAATACCAGCATCCTTGTCAGCAGAGGAGAAGTAAAAGGGTGAAGTCTTTGGGGAATGAAGATAAGTTTCTATCAGCATAAAATAGATTGCTTTATCTATGAGACATTTTATGTAGTTTTTTTGGTAACCACGGATAAAAACTAAAACCCTACTATATGCTGCTTATAGAACACTCATTTCTGCTCTAAAGACACACATAGGCTCAAAGGGAAAGGGTGGAAGTAGATGCTCAAGCAAGTGGAAACCATAAGAAACCAGGGATAGTCATATATATATCAGACAAAACGGAGTTCAACCAAAAATGATAACAAGAGACAGAAAGGTCATTACATAATGATAGAGGGGCTATTACATCAAGAAGATATAATAACCATTAACATATATTCACCCAACATCAGAGCACCTAAATTTTTTAAGCAAATACTAACAGATCTGACCGGACCATACAATAATAGTAAGGGGCTTCAATACTTCCTTGGGAGCAATGAATAGGTTTTCCAGACATAAAATCAACATGAAAACATTGGAATGGAACTGTTCTTTGGACCAAATGAACTTGATGTATATAGAACATTCCATCCAACAGCAGCATAATACACATTCTTCTCAAGTACACCTAGAACATTCTCCAGAATATATCATATGATATGACACCAAACAAATCTTAGCAAAATTAACACTGAAATTATACAAACTGTCTTTTATGAATACAATGGTATAAAACTTGAAATTAATAACAAGAGGAAAGTTAGAAAATCTAAAATATGTAGAAACTAAATAACATACTTCTGAGCAACTACAGATCAAAGAAAAAATCAAAAGAGAAAAATTATCTTGAAACAAATGAAAATGGAAAGCAACATATCAAATCCCATGTTGCAGTTTAGTTGTTCAGTTGTGTCTGACTCCTTGTGACCCCCTGGACTGTAGCCCGCCCAGCTATTCTGTCCATGGGATTTTCCAGACAAGAACACTGGAGTGGGTTGCCATTTCCTTCTTCAGGGGATCTTCCCCACTCCAGGAATCAAACCTGGGTCGCCTGCATTGCAGGCAGATTCTTTACTGACTGAGCTACCAGAGAAGCCAGTGGGACTCTGCAAAAACAATTGTGAGAAGACAGTTTATAGCAATAAATACATATATTAAGGAATTAGATCCATAAGAAGATGAATGGATAAAGTAGATGTGAGATTATATATATATATATACATATATATATATTTGCATGTATATATATACACACAGTGGAATATTACTCAGCCATTAAAAAGAATGAAATTCTACCATTTGCAACAACATGGATCGACCTGGAGTGTATTATGTTTATTGAAATAAGTCAGACAAAAACAAGTACTTTATGTTATCACTTATATGTGTAATCTAAGAAAACAAAACAACTGAATGTGTATAACAGCACAGAAATAGATTTAAAACAGGTCTCTGAAACTGAAACAGACTCACATTCAGAGAACAAACTAGTGGTTACCCATGGGGAGAGGAAAGGGGGAGCGGCAATATAGGAGTAAGAGATTGAGACACAAACTGCCACATAGAAAATAAATAAGTCATATAGATATATTTTACAGCACAGGAAAATATGGCCATTATTTTGTGATAACTTTGAATGAAATATAATCTATAAAATATTGAATCACTATGTTACATATCTGAAACTAATATAATAATGTAAATAGACTATATTTCAATAAAAAAGGAATTAAAAAGATCTCAAATAAGCAGCCTAATTGTACACTCAAAAGACTAGAAGAACAAATTGAACCCCAAATTAGCAAAGGGACTGTAATAAAGATCCATGTAGAAATTGATAAAATAGAGACCAGTGAAAATAATCGAAAGGTTCAGTGAAACTAAGAGCTGGTTCTTTGAAGAAATAAGTAAAACTGACAAGCCTTTAGCTAGGTTAATTTAGAAAAAAGAGATCAAACAAATAGATTAGAAATGAAAGCAAAGACATTACAAATGATACCATGGAAATACGTAGGACCCCAAGAGCATATTATTAGTGTCTGCCCCCAGGTGGCTAAGTGGTAAAGAATCCACCTGCCAATGCAGGAGACACAGGAGACAGGGTTCAGTCTCTGGGTTGGGAAGGTCCCCTGGAGGAGGAAATGGTAACCCACTCCAGTATTCTTGCCTAGAAAATCCCATGGACAGGGGAGCCTGGCAGGCTACAGTCCACGGGGTCACAGAAAGTCAGACATGACTGAGCAACTGAGCACAGGTATGCTAATAAACTAGGTGACACAGACGGCATGGACAAAGTCCTAGAAACTCACAACATAATAGCATATGCAAATCAGGAAATGAAATATATCACATTAATAGAATGAAAAATAAAAATCACATGCACATCAGTGTAGATGCAGAAAAAGCATTTGACAAAATACAACATCCTTTCATGATAACATAATAAATTATGTGTAAAATGACATAGTAAAGACAGTATATAACAAAATCACAGCTAACACACTCAGAGAAGAATAATTGAAAAATTTCCCTCTAATTTCAGGAACAAGAAAAGGATGCCTACTCTCACCATTCTTATTCAATACAGAACTGAAATCCTAGCTAGAACAATTGGGTAAGACAAAGAAATAAAAGACATTAAAATCAGAAAAGAAGTACAAGTGTTGCTATTTGCAGATGATATGATTTTGTGTATAGAAAATCCCAGAGTCAACCAACAAGTTTTTGAAACTAATCAACAATTTCAGTAAAGTTGTAGGATATTAGTATATTAAATTAATATACAGAAACAAGTAATTTTGACACATACTTGAAAAAGAAATAAAACTATCCCATTTACAATAGCATCAAAACAATAAAATATACGGAATAAGCTTAGCCTAGGAAGTGAAAGATCTGTATAATGAAAACTACAAGACTCTGTTGAAAGGAATCAAGACACGAAAGAAAAGATATACCATTGCGTTCATGGGTTGGAAGAATTAGTAGTGTTAAGACATTCATACCATCTATAGTCATCTACAGATTCAATAGAAGCCCTGTCAAAATTATAATGGCATTCTTCACATAGATAGAAAAAAATTCTAAAATTTCTATGGAAACACCAAAAGACCTCAAGTAGCCAAAGAAATCTTGAGAAAGAATAATTTCCTGATTGTTTCCTGATTTCAAAATACACTACAAAGTGATAGTGTGTACAGTGTGGTTTTGGCATAAAAAATAGACATATTGACCAACGCAAGGGAGCCCAGGATTAACCCCTTGCATACAAAGTCAACTAATATTGGTGAGTGAGTAAGGGAGCCAATAGGGACAGGATGGTCTCTTCACGAAGTGTTACTGTGAAAACTGAATAAACACTGCAAAACAATGACATTGGCCCACTCTCTTACACCTTTCACAAAAATTAATTTTAACTTTAAAAACTTAAAGATGAGACCTGATAACATAAAACTTCTAGAAGAAAATATAGGGAAGAATTTCCTTGACATTGCTCTTGCAGTGATTTTTTTCAGGTTATGACACTAAAAGTATAAACAACAAAATCAAAAATAATAAAATGGGACTATATCAGACTTAAGAGCTTCTGCATAATGAAAGAAACAATTCTATGAGAGGTAGGGATTGGTTTGGTCCCTTGCTTGTACAACTCCAATTGAACAACCGGAAATCTGAGAGCTAATGCACATGAATGAGACATATTTGCAGACATTTTATCATGTGTAAATCTTCATCTGCCTTGTGATATTTCATGTATAATATATAATTTGTAAGTTAGAAAAAAATAGAAGAAGGAAGTCATTTTTCAGAGATTCAGGTTTGGGACAGGTGACAGTACTATACAAATAGAAAAACAAAGTGGCCTTTTCTTTTTTCTTTCTGATTTTACTTTCTGCTTGTACTGAAGCATCAGGTAACATAGCTTCAGAGGAGTTCTGCTTAAGATACATTTGGGAATCAGGTTGCCATGGCAAATGTCTCTGAAATAACAAATCCCCTTAGAGTGTTCTGAGAAACTCCCCCCACCCCATATCTTCTTTGCACTTGGATCTCAAGGAGAGCCTATTTTAATTTCATTTTAATGAATTATCTTTCTTCATTTTCAACTTTTGTGTAGTGGGATTGAGATTTGTTAGGGTTACTCTGGGACGTGGAAAATTCTAAATGCATATCAGAAAGATAAAGCACCATTATTGCTAAGTCTTAGCTGAGGGTGAGCAGGTCCTCACTGATGTATGTGCACAAACTCATAACCACACACTGGCCTGGGTGCACTGCTTTTAGTTAGACTTGCCTGGAGGAAGACAGACTTTTGCCTTTGTGCTTTGATTTCATAATTTTTGTAAGAGGACTTCTGCTATTATCCCAGAACCAAAACTTCTCTAAGCCACTGGCATGCCAAATCTCAAGTTTCCCCATATCAAGATTTATTTCTTGGCCATTAAACCTGTCATCCTTAGTATATAAAAGCTACCGGGAAGAGATGTGCAGTACAACTTGCCTCTTTAGTCTCTATTTGAATGAAATTCCTTCCTGAAAACTGTTTGAGAATGTGTACAATTTACAGTAGCCAAGCCTGATGTCTAGAGACAAATTGGTTCCTGTCAGTAACATACAATAAGCACAATGTCCTTGGCCCCTGTGAAGTTTGGAGTTGGAGAGACCAGAGTTTGTGTTAAGATTCTGAAACCTACAAGCTGTGTGCCCATTTCACCTTTAAAGTGAAGATTAATAGGTCTAGCCTATTAATAGGTTGTTATAGATGGGGAAACAGTGGGAACAGCGTCAGACTTTATTTCTTGGGGCTCCAAAATCACCGCAGATGGTGATTGAAGCCATGAAATTAAAAGATGCTTACTCCTTGGAAGGAAAGTTATGACCAACCTAGATAGCATATTAAAAAGCAGAGACATTACTTTGCCAACAAAGGTCCGTCTAGTCAAGGCTATGGTTTTTCCAGTGGTCATGTATGGATGTGAGATTTGGACTGTGAAGAAAGCTGAGCACCAAAAAATTGACGCTTTTGAACTGTGGTGTTGGAGAAGACTCTTGAGAGTCCCTTGGACTGCAAGGAGATCCAACCAGTCCATCCTAAAGGAGATCAGTCCTGGGTGTTCATTGGAAGGACTGATGCTGAAGCTGAAACTCCAATACTTTGGCCACTTCATGCGAAGAGTTGACTCACTGGAAAAGACCCTGATGCTGGGAGGGATTGGGGGCAGGAGGAGAAGGGGACAACAGAGGATGAGATGGCTGGATGGCATCACTGACTTGATGGACATGAGTTTGAGTAAACTCTGGGATACGGTGATTGACAGGGAGGCCTGGCGTGCTGCGATTCATGGGGTCGCAAATAGTCGGATGGACTTCCCTGGTGGCTCAGACGGTAAAAGCGTCTGCCTACAATGTGGGAGACCTGGGTTCGATCCCTGGGTTGGGAAGACCCCTGGAGAAGGAAATGGCAACCCACTCCAGTACTCTTGCCCGGAAAATCCCATGGACGGAGGAGCCTGGTGGGCTGCAGTCCATGGGGTCGCAAAGAGTTGAACACGACTGAGTGACTTCACTTTCACTAAAGAGTCGGATAGGACTGAGCGGCTGAATTGAACTGATGAGGAATTAATGAGATAAAATTATTTGCGTGTTACTTTGGATCCTTCCTATGATGTTTCTGGAACACAGTATAAGTGCCCAATGCAAAGTCTTAAGAATTATTTTTCCCACACTGCTTTGCTCTTCTTTGTTCTTAAAAAGATGTATCCTGAATAAAAGAATAGGTCATTAAAAGCCTTGTCAAACATTATCAGAAATGTAAACAAACACTTCTTCTTCTCTAGGGAAGGTGGTCTCTTGGAGCCGTAATCCCGAGGGAGTCTCTTGTAATGAGGTCAACTGAGATCTCTGATCCAGAATAAAAGTCTTCAGTTTCCTGTTATCTATGGGTATAAGGAAAGGCTGCTACTTCATCCCTGGAAGCTAGATAGGAGGCTCAGGGCAAAACCACAGTCAGAGAACATGTTCTTCTGCTCAGCAAAATAAGCAAGATAAACTAGAGGTTTTGATCCTTAAAGTTGAGAAGCAGAAGCAGAAGCATCTGAACTCTGAATTTTCACTTTCTTTTCACCAGGGCATTTGAGTCGCATGAAAGAGATAGATGAGAGCTGGCAGAGCACAGAACTATGACTCCAAACTGAAGGGTGAGTGGGTGTCTGCCTGACCTGGTCTGTCCTGTGGCAGAGAGGTTATAAGATCATGCTCTGAGCCAGACCACCTGAGTTCACCTTCTGTTACAACTGGGATTTGTGCAAGTCACTTGAGTTCAGTGTCTTCATCTGTTACATGGAGATAACTATAATGCTACACAGCATTTAGAACAATACCTGTCCCACAGTTAGAGCCCTGTAAGTGCTCCTTTTCTTTTTCTTAAAGTTTATTGATAACTTTGCATTATGACTCCATTATTATTAATGCATGTGTGCATGCTCAGTCGTGTCTAACTCTTTGCAACCCATGGACTGCAGTCCACCAGGCTCCTCTGTCCATGGAATTTTCCAGGCAAGAATATTGGAGTGGATTGCCATTTCCTTGCTCCAGGGGATCTTCCTGACCCAGAGACGGAATCCGTGTCTTCTGTGTCTCCTGCACTGATAGGTGGATTCTTTACCACTGAGCCACCTGGGAAACCATCATTATTATTGTCATCACATAATCATTTCACAGCTATTCCAACCAAAGACCCTGGGCACATGACCTCATCATCTTGCTCTGTTCAGTTTGAGACCCAAGGTGGAAGGTCTAGGCAGGGTAGAATAGCTTCCATGTCTCCAGAGCAACCCTAGAGAAGGGCCCCAGGTCTTACATACTTGACCAAGGGCTGTGGAGGGGAGGAAGTGCACAGAAGGGGTACAGGAAAAGGTGGCTGGATGAGTTCATGGGCTCTCTTTGGTTGTATCAGCCTTTACTCTGAAAGCAAATTTCACCCACAGACAGTTACTAGGGTGGTTCATGGCACTTGGGGACCATGAAAACAGAGTAGGTATGAAGAAATGCCGTCCTCTTGAAGTTCAAAAATCTCTCAGTTCAAATACTATTCTCAAGATGGATTTTTTTCCTCTCTTTCTCTGAACAAATCTTTTCCCCTCACAGATCCTCCCAGAGGAGAATGGCTGAATGGAACACCTCCTCTGTGACAGAATTCATCCTCGCAGGCTTAACAGATCAGCCAGAACTCCGGATCCCCCTCTTCTTCCTGTTTCTGTGTTTCTACATGGTCACCGTAGTGGGCAACCTGGGCTTGATAACCTTGATTGGACTGAATTCTCACCTTCATATTCCCATGTACTTTTTCCTCTTCAACTTGTCCTTCATAGATTTTAGTTTCTCTACTGCCATCGTCCCTAAAATGCTGACAAGTTTCATCTCAGAGAAGAACTTCATTTCCTATGCAGGGTGTATGACTCAGCTCTTTTTCTTCTGTTTCTTTGTCTTTTCTGAATCCCTCATCCTGTCAGCAATGGCATATGACCGCTATGTCGCCATCTGTCAGCCACTGGTGTACACGGTCACCATGTCTCCTCAGGTGTGTTTACTCCTTTTGTTGGGGGTCTATGGGATGGGAGTGTTTGGGGCTATGGCCCATACAGGAAATATAGTATATCTGACTTTCTGTGGTGACAACCTTGTCAATCACTATATGTGTGACATCATTCCCCTCCTTGAACTCTCCTGTAACAGCTCTTATGTAAATTTGCTGGTAGTCTTTATTGTTGTGACCATTGGCATTGGGGTGCCCATTGTTGCCATTTTTATCTCTTATGGTTTTATTCTTTCTAGCATTTTCCACACTAGCTCCACTAAGGGAAGGTCCAAGGCTTTCAGTACTTGCAGTTCCCACATACTTGCAGTTTCTCTTTTCTTTGGGTCAGGAGCTTTTATGTACCTCAAACCACCTTCTATTTTACCTCTTGATCAGGGAAAAGTGTCCTCCTTGTTCTATACCATTGTGGTGCCCATGTTCAATCCATTAATCTATAGCTTGAGGAATAAGGATGTCAAATTTGCCCTCAAGAAAACCTTGGACAGAATAACATTGTCTTGAAGAAATATTAGAAATTGAGAAAAAGGATCCAATATTTTTCTATTGGAATGTTTGTTATTATTGTTGTTGTTATTTGGTGTGGACTTCAAGTTCCAGTGCTTCCATTCTGTCCAATATATAAAGGAGATTAAACTTTTTTCCAAGTGGATTCATCCTCCCTCACCCTCATTTCCCCTCTTCCTTCTTTATTTTACAGAAGTAGTTGCTATATTATAGACTATTCAATTTTGAGTGGGACTTTGGAATCATTTAATCCAGTGCCAGTGTATAATACATCGCACTTTGGAGACTCAGAAATGTATGTTACCCAAGAATATAGAACTACCTGGTGCCACAGCTGAGACTGAAATCTTGGCTTGAATCCCAACCTAGTTTGTTTTCTTTATGCCATGTTTTCTTGCCTAATGTCTTTCTTGGAATATTCTACTTCACATGTTTGTTGACCTAGCACATCTAACTTATGAATATGTTCACAGTAATTTCATGCTACTTCTCACAGGATAATTTTAATATATCACATTTTGTAAGAGAGTAGGAGGTGAAAGATTTTGTTGAGTTGGTCTTGGCAAAATGACAAGATCAGTTCTGATGAATTTTGTAGTGTGTGAGTGGGAAGTATGTTAGATTTCAGATAAATGCAAGATGGGCACCTCTGACTTGGTAGTTGGAGCTCTAGGGACAAAGTTTAGTGAATTAGAACTTCCAGGTGAGAGAAATATAATTTGATGGGGTATAAAGATGTAGGGTGGAGGTATTTCAACACTCATGGGCCAGAATTTGGAGTTTCATTTCAAGGGGTACCTTGGCTGTAGTCTGAGTTAACTGGGAGCTGTACTATCCAATACAATAGCCACTAGCCATATACAGTATCCAGTACTTGAAATGTGATCATCCAAATTGAGGCATGGTGTAAGTGTAAAATACACACTGGAGCTTTGAATAATTAATATGAAAACTAATGTAAAATACCTCATTGATTGTCTTTTATATTGACTACATTCTGAATTGACACTTTTGATCTACTATGTTGAATAAAAATGCAATTAAAATGAATTTATCTGTTTAGTTTTTTAACATAACTATCTACCAGAAAGTTTACAATTATACAGGTGGCTTGTATTTTATTTCTTCATTTCTTGTAATATTTCTATTGTCTGGAGGATGGGACAGAGAAGTAGATGGCTGTGGGTACACATTTAGTTATCAGGGCAGCACCAAGCTACTTTCCTCCTTTTTAGAAGAGGCAATTGCTATTGCATTTTCAGGCACTGCTGATTGCCATCACATTCTAATGATGAGGCAAATGGGGAAGAGATGTTGATTTCAGGATAAATTTTCAAAACCACAGTATTATTGAATGGAAAACGTGTGTGTGTGAGTGTGTGTGAGCCCCTGCGTGCACTATGTTGCTTCAGTCATGTCTGATTCTTTGCAACCCATAGACTGTAACCTGCCAGGCTCCTCTGTCCATGGGATTCTCCAGGCAAGAAATACTGGAATGGGCTGCCATTTCCTCCTCCAGGGAATCTTTTGGATCCAGAAGATTGGATCAAATTGGGATCGAACCCAAATGTCTTAAGTCTCATGCACTGGCAGGCAAGATCTTTACCACTAGTGCCTTCTGGGAAGCCTGGCGTATGGGAAAGAGATATTGATCTCAGGAAAAATTTTATAAATACACAGTATTATTAATGGAAAATATAGATTTATATAAAAAATTCAAAAAAGAAAAAAATTTGGTTTATTTTATTTTTATTTTTTTTTCTTTTCCATTTATTTTTATTAGTTGGAGGCTAATTACTTTACAGCATTGCAGTGGTTTTTGTCATACATTGAAATGAATTAGCCATGGATTTACATGTATTCCCCATCGCGGTCCCCCCTCCCACCTCCCTCTCCACCCCATCCCTCTGGGTCTTCCCAGTGCACCAGGCCTGAGCACTTGTCTCATGCATCCAACCTGGGCTGGTGATCTGTTTCACCCTAAAAATTTGGTTTAAACTCACTAAACTCATTAGTGGTAAAATATCTTTGAGAATAATGAAAAGTGAAGTGCTAGGGAAATATTATTACTTATACATTTTCCCTTTCGGAAAATTATTGTATTAGGAAATAAGGGAAGTTTGGATAAAACTTAGTTTTGCCCTTTGATTCTGGCCAGTGTTGCTGCAATGAGAAGAATAAACATACAGAGGAGGACTGTACTTTAGATGAGATTGAATAGCTCTTTGAATTCAGGAGACCTAGAATTTAGGAATGGGGTTGGTATATTGGGGTATGCAATACAAAGGAGTTAATGAAAGAAAACAGAAACCTTCACAAAAATTTTTGTAATTAACTTTCATATAGTAAAGTGCACAAATCATGTGTATAACTCATTGAACTTTTGCATATGTATATGTAACCACACCTTATTCAAGATCTAAAACTTTTCCATCCACGTTAGAAAGTTTTCTCTTTCTCCTTTCCAGTAAAACTGTTTACGCTGCTATCAACAATGTCCAAAAGTTCCAGTTTCTCTACATCCTCATTAGTACTCAGCATTTTTATTTATCCTTTCAGGTTTTGTAGCAGAATGCCTTTTACTTGTAGTTTTCATTTTCCTGATGGGTAATGAGGTTGAGCCCCTTTTGCTATTTTTATTGGCTATTTGGATATCTTCTGCAAAGTCATTATTCAAGTATTTTTCCCACTTGAAAATCAGAATTTTTAGTTATTTTCTTATTACTTTAAAGAATTTTAAAAATTCTACATACAAGCTCATATATTTGCATGTGTGCTTATATATGTACATGCATGTATAACATATGTGTATATACAGGTAGTATACATGTATATGTATATATAAACATATCTTTATGTCTGCCTGTACCTCCATCTCTCTCTATTATCTGTCTTCTCTCAGACTATGTCTCGCTTATTCTTAATGGTAGCTTTTGATTGCAGATGTTCTTATTTTTCATGGTTTGATTTATCAGCTTTGTGTCTAATGGTTAGTGCTGTGTCTTATTTAAGAGTTACTTTGCTGTTCTTTCTGAGGCCAGAGGAAGAGGAATGCAGAGGGGTATGAGTGAGAAAGAAGACGTAACAAACCCCTGGTGGGTTTGTCCCTGCCACCATTTTGGGTCCCTTGATCTTCTGGCTCTACCCTATGCTCACACTATCTCTGCTTCTATTCGATTGATGCTTTGCAGGGGTGGAGCACTTGGGGCATGAAAGAGCAGTATTATAAGTATTTTCAGTTCAGTAAACATGTATTTATTTTTTATGCTTTAAAAGGGGTTTTAAGAAGCTATAATTAGCATACAATTTAAACAAATTAACTTAGCACACAATTTAAACAAATGTTTAAAATGTAGTTCTGATACATTTTGACATATGTCTACACTCATGAAACCATCACCACAGTCTTGTCCCTTTGGGAACTCTTCCATTCCCCCCATTCTTTCTAGGTAACCACTGATCTGTTTTCTTTCTTTCATTTTCATTCCCAAGATTTTCTAAAAGTGTAATTGTACAGTATGTGTTCATTTTTGTCTGGTTTATGCCACTTGGTTTAAGTATTATGAGATTCTTCCATGTTGTTACATCTAGTAATAATTCATTATTTTTTGTTGTTGAGTAGTGAGTCACTGAGTGAATGACTATACTGCTAACTACCACTGCTACTACTAGTAGTATATATGGATACACTACTACCCTTTGTTTGTTTTCCCTGTTGATAGCTATTTGGGTTGTTTCCAGTTTTGGGGCTACTACAAACAAAATTCTTGTGAACATCCATGTGTATGTCTTTGTATGGACATAATCTTTCATCTTTCTTGAGTAATACACAGGAGTGGAAGAGTGAGGTATGTCAGGTATATGTTTAATTTTTCAAAAAGTTGCCAAACAGTTTTCCAAAGTGATTGTGCCATTTTACACTCTCAGGAGTAGTGTTTAAGATGTTCAATTCTGCACTTCCTCACCATACTTGGTATGGCCCACTTTTTAATTGAAAAGATTTTTAATAGGTGTGTCATGGTATCTCAATGTGGTTTCAGTTTGCATTTCCCTAGTGACTAAATGATGATGAGCATCTTTTCATTTGGCCATGTGTCATCCACCTGTCTTCTTTTGTGAAATGTCTGTCTAACTTTTTGCCCCATTTAAGAAAAAGTAGCTTATTTATTTTTTCTCATTGAGATGTCAAGGTTCTTTATATATTTTGAATTCTAGTCTTATGCTAACGTAAGATTTCTAAATGGTCCATGGTTTTCCTTTTCATTCTTACAGAAGATCTTAATTTTGATTGGGATTGTATTCAATCTGTGGGTCTTTTGGGGGAGAACTGACATTTACTTTCCCCTCAGCAATAAATGGAGGACTCACTTTCCTGTAGTCTCTGTAACATAGTATATGCTCAGAATTTTTCAAATTTTCCAACCTGATATGTGCAAAATAGTCTTTAAGCATTGTTATAATTTGTATTTCTCTTATAAATAGAAACATTGGAGATGTTTTCAGGTATTTAATAGCTGTTGGTGTTACTTCTTATATGGATGATCTTTTTACAACTTTCTCCCACTTTTCTGCTGGATTTTGATTTTCCCAATTTTTAGGAGAACTGTATATTGACTATATTAGTTTTTTGTCTGAGATATAAGTTGCATATATTTCCTCCCTATTTTGTGATTTGCCTTTTGACTTTCCTTTAGATACAAAATTTTTAAAGGTTTTAATTTTTTATTATTTCTCATATTTTAATCATCATTATAAATGCTTTCTTTCCTCTTAGGTTATAAAGAAATTCACTAATCTTTTCATAATGTTTGCATGCTTTTTAAAAATCTGAATGTCTGATCCTTTTAGAAATTGTACCAGTGTATGGTGTGAGGAATGGATCTAACTTTATCTTTTTCCATATGGCTATCCAGTTGTTCTATCACCATTTATAAAAAACAGTCCTTCGTTTCCCTGCTGACTTGAGCTGTTGCCTTCACTACATACTAAGTTTTATAAGCTCTTGAGATATTTCTGTATTTTCCATTCTGCTTTATTGGTCTGTAAGTCTATTCATAAGCCAATACCACACTGCTTTAATTATAGAAGCTTCACAACATTTTCCCATCTTGAAGGTACCTTCCACGTATTGTTCTTAGTTTTTTTAGGGTTTTCCTGGATATTCATTTTAAGCCATAACTTTTATAATTAATCTGTCTAATTCTAGAAAAAACTGATGGCATATTTATTTACTGCATCTTAAATTTATAAGTAAACTTAGGGAGGGTTGGCATTTTTTGATATTCAGACTTTCACCATGACATCTGGTATGCCTTCCCATTTTCTTCAGGTCGATTTTAGTAACATTTAGGAATGTTTTGTCAGAGAAGGCAATGGCACCCCACTCCAGTACTCTTGCCTGGAAAATCCCATGGACAGAGGAACCTGGTAGGCTGCAGTCCATGGGGTTGCCAAGAGTTGGACACGACTGAACGACTTTACTCTCACTTTTCACTTTCATGCATTAGAGAAGGAAATGGCAACCCACTCCAGTATTCTTGCCTGGAAAATCCCAGGGATGGGGGAGCCTGGTGGGCAGCTGTCTATGGGGTCACACAGAGTCAGACACGACTGATGTGACTTAGCAGCAGCAGGAATGTTTTGTAATTTTCCTCATTTACTTTTGAACATTTCTAATTAGATTTATGCTTAGGAATTCCATTTTATTTTGTTATTATAACAAGGGTTCTAGCTTTCATATAATATTCTGATTAGTGTTTATATATGTGAATTCTACTGAATTATATGTTAACTTTATACTTTAATATAATCATTTTTTGTAGAAGTTTTTCCAGGAATTCCCCTCAGGTTTTCCCATTAATGCTGATTAAATTTCTATAAATAGAGATAATTTTGGCTGTTTCCTTTTAAGTCTTAGCCTCTAATTCCCTTCCTATTTATAATTGCATTTCTAATACTTTTAATACAATGTTAAGTAATAGTGGAGACTGTAGGCATCTTGGTTCTACTCCTAGTTTTAATTAGAGATGTCTCAAGGGTTTCAAATTAAGTTGCTGGGTTTTGATCTGAGTTTTACATATTTTATCATCTTATAGAGGTATCATTCTCTAAAAATACTTTAAAAGCATGAGTGGATATTGTATTTTGTCAATTGCTTTTCATCTTATTTGGGATTTCATTCTCTCAAAATTTCCTCATCTTTTTTTATATCTTTAATATCTCCATCTCTATAGACTTCTATTGCTGAATGTATGCAATCCTACTTTACCTTTAAAAACTCCCTTAATTAAAAAAAATTTCCTTTGATACTCATTCTCTTCTGCCTTTTCTCTTCACATTCAGTCTCAACAATATATATATTTAAAAATGTTATATAGTCCTCCAAAGTCTCCCTTTGTATCCCAGTGCCAGAATGTAACACTTCTGTTCAGATGCACTTGTATTTTAAAATCTAATTTTTCCTTGCTGGTAAAAACTTCACATCTGGTTTTCAGGGTATTCTTAGACCCTAGGTTTAGCTCTTACCTATATACCTTGATTACTGTCCTGAAATTTAGGCAAGAGACCACCAGGTATAAGGATTCACTATCTGACTTGAATTTGAAGGTGTTATGACCACTCCAATTTTTCAATAGATATGAAGTTTCAGTTTGGCATGATGAATAAATTCCAGAGACCTGTTGTACAATACTGTACCTATAATTAACAATGCTGTATCACACACTTAAAAATTTAATAGGGCAGACCTCATGTTAAGTGATCTTATCACAATCAAGACAAAACAACTAAGACACAAAAACAAGAAACATAACATAAAAAAACCTCACTACATTTCATGTCATTTTATGAACAAATACATAGCATTATTTATGAAAGTAAATTCTAGAAAAAAAAATGCACCATCATTCAGTTAACACCATGTTTTAAAGGAAACTTTTTATAGCAACTGGGTATAATTTTTCAATACGTCTTCAAATGCAGAAATGATGGGATTATGGAATAATTATTGAATAAAAGCATGAATCATTCATATAGTGAACTTCTACCTTAGCCAAAATAATAGAGGATATGTACTTGGATTCTTGGCCTCCAAAAATGAGGTATCTTTAGAAAAATGTCACCATGGCTATGTGTGATTCTTCCCTGCTGTCTCTACACGGCACGTTACTGCTTCCATGGAGTTAATGGTAATACAGCATTTGGTTCTCTCACAGATTTTAAACCATTTTAAGGCAGATTTCATTGTTATTTGATAAGGCAAAGTCTTTGGTAGCTTTGAAGTGTCTGAACAATTTTACTGAGAAAGGTAATGTGGTGAGGGGAGTTGTAGGTTAAGTGTGTTAGGACCCTAACCAACCCACATATTGTGTTACTGAAATTTGCCATTATTGCTGAGAATCAGCAAAGGGATTTCCAACTAGAGTCAACTTTGCATCCCATCTACGGCTCTGAAAGAGAGTCTCCTGCTTCTCTTCTTGGATAGCAGGTATAGAAATTCTGGACAGAAGTCTAAATGAGCGCTGTTTGTGAAAACTACATTTTTTTTGTTTCTTTTGCAGATACTTCTCCTAGGAGAGCACCTGAGGGAAGCGTCTTTGGGTTCCAGCCAGACCTTGATATGTATATACATGTAAAAGAAACCCCCCTTTAAATATCATGCTATGATCTCAGTGTCATGGACAGATGATGTGTCCTTTCTACAATTGGAGGGAACTATCTGGGCAAGGCCTTGATGTGAAACCATGGTCTTTGGCTCAGAATTGATTCCAGGATAACACAGGCATTAATTTTTTGGACATCACAGGAAAAAGAAGTATACAGGCTTAGGGCACTCCTCTTCCTACACCATGCAAGCCTTTTTCCTTTCAGGGAGAGCAGACTGTAAGATTCCGTACTGCTAACACTAAGCTGAACAAGGGTGAGTGGTTGCATGGCAGCATCCTGTGTCTCTCTTTGTCCTTGTTTCTAACATGAAGCCCTGAAATCCGAGGGTTTGGGAACTACTTCTTGCTCTAATTTTGTTCTGGGGTGAGGGGGTGACTGAAATGATGGAGTCAGAGATTGTGATATCTCTAGGTCTCTTTCCAGTTCTCATCCCTTCTTCAAGATGTGTTTCCTAAGCAACCTGGGAAATACTGAACCTCTCTGAGATGCTGACCTCTGTCTATGCTGTGAGGATGGGCTTCCAGCGCACACTCCAGTTGTAGCTCACCCTGAGTCCCTGGCCTCCCTGAGCTACTGACTGTTCGGACATTTTTCAAACATGGGGTTGTATTCACAAATGTAGAAAGACACAGGAAGGCGTCCTCCTATGTTAAGACTAGTCATTCTTCTGTTATGGCAATAGAAATTCTCATCTCTGAGTTATGGAATGTTGGCCCGTAAAGAGATTTTTTCCTCCTACTTGCAGAAATGACTTCCCTGAAGAGATAGGCTCTGGGAAATGTATCTACTGTGACTAATTTTACGTATTTCACAAATGGACAACAACTCCACCCCACACTCTTCTCCTCGTTCCTAGAGCTTGGTCACTTTTACTGGGCTGGATACTCTCCTCAACATTCTCATGAGCTCGTCTTAGATCTCTCCTATCTTTTTTGTCATTTCCCTTAAAATGATAACGAATTTTGCATCAGAGAGCTCATTATCACTAACTTGACATGCAAGATTCTATTCTCTTCTGCTTCTCTGTCATTAGTGATCATTGTCTTACTACTTGCGGCCTGGGGCCACCATGGAATATGTGTCCCTTAGGTCTGCTCTTGGTTGATACTTGGTTTGTATCGGGTTAGATCCTAGTGGGGTAATACCCTACTCAGTGATAATGGGACCAAACACCATCAACCACTGCATGTGCTGTTAAGCTGCTTCTCATCAACATCTCTTTTATTGGCACTTCTTTCACAAGCTGGTGGATTCTGTAGTCACAAGCATCAGACTGACCATCTTCATCTCTCATGTACTTGTGGTTTCCACCAGCCTCCATTTTCTCTATCCTGAGGCAGAGACAAAAGCTGTTTTTATTTTCTCTGCATCAAGGAAATGTTTTTAAAACCTCATCCACATGTCTCTAGTGTTTTGTCTACTCCAACAACCCACAGGACAGAGTGAAAGGTGTGAGTCAAAGACTATGGTCGACAGCTGCACATCTCTGTGCCTCTCTTTCCTCACACAAAACATGGCAGAGTTGAGTGCCCTGTCCCTTCTCGGAATTCAGGAACGTTATTGAGAGTAGGAAGTGCTGGTGACTTGTTCTAGAGCAGTGCCCACCTTTTCTCTCCTTGAAGTGACATATGGTTTGGGAAAGCAGGCTCCTCAAATAGATCTGGGTTTATGTATTTGCCTAATGACCTAGGTTCCTATAAACAGGGCTGGTCACTGACCAATACATGCCAACAGCTGGGCTGAAGGAGAATAGTCTCTGAGAAACTGTATTCTTTACATTTCAAGTTACTTTTTCAAGATGATTTGAAAAGTACATATTTCAACAGTGAAGTGGTTCTGAGCTATATTTATGGAACTTTGGAAGCAAGAATTTAACATACAACTGTGCACATATGTGAAATAAGTAATTATATGTTTATTCACAAGAGGCAACCTGGTTTGAGCAATTATTCCTCTTCTCTGCAAATGGCCAAAATTCTCTCTGGCCCAAAGCAGATGATTCCTTGAAAATGGGCACCTGTCCCTCCATGCCCTAGGAGAGTAAAGAATGGGGAGCAACTTTTCTTTTTATCCATATACTGTATTTCTCTTCCCTAAGGGAGAGGAGTGACTGGTGAAGCTGCGAAACTGAACTGTGAATGGCCCAGTCCCACTTTGGGCCTCTTTAAAGGACTGGCCTGTCCGCTGGGCCAAGACTCGTCTCCTCCTTCATGTGTCCCTTCCCAGGTGGTGCTAGTGGTAAAGAACCTGCCTACCAGTGCAGGAGATGTAAGAGACAAGGGTTTGATCCCTGGGTCAGGAAGATCCCCTGGAGGAGGACAATGGCAACCCACTCCAGTATTCTTGCCTGGAGAATCCCATGGACAGAGGAGCCTGGAGGGCTACAGTCCATAGGCTGTATGAGTCTATGACTACAGTCCATAGGCTGGACTCTTTGTATCCACAAAGAGTTGGACACAACTTAGAGACCCAGCAGGCATCATGTGTCCCCTAATAGGGAAGGCCTGATGCTGTCCATTTTTCCTGTGCCTGGGTTCATCAGGCTTATCTGGGAAAGGCAATGAGGGAATTAGAGAAACTCTCCTTGACTGCAGAACTAAGCTGTATCCTCTAGTTAACTTTACTAGTATGAAGCTGATCTTTTGATTTCCCTTTTGTGAGGCTCCTGTGTCTCATTTCTCAGTTCTCTGCTGAACGTGCAAAGAGTGGGAAGAGTGATTATCATTCTTTACAACTCCAACAATCTCCCTGTCATACACTCAGTGATTCAGCCCAAACTATCACTTGCCTTTGTCCAAACATATGCATATTTTCATATGCAAGGCTTTATTGGGCTTCCAGTTTTTGGTTTTCTTCAGTTGGTCTGCCTGTGATGCCCTCCTCCAACCTCTGCTCTGAACCCCCTTATTATTCAGGACTCATAGCAATACATTTCTAGTATATCATAAGCTTGATAACACATTTTCTTAGCAATAATATAATAGTTACATATAGTGAGACATGGTTTCTGGGTGATGATTTAAAGTAAAATAAATAAAAAATGTGGCCTTTAATTTGTTATAAAGACAAAAGCATACCATGTACTAAGATATATAATTCTTTTCCAACAAAAACCAAACCTTAACTTTATGCAATGTATTGATTACCTAAGGGGATTCAACAGGTTATAAAGTGCAATTAGGTGGCACATGAAAAATAGACCTCTATGACTAGATATTCAAAATGGTGTTCATAGACTTGTGACTGCCAAGACGGGGTGGTGGGGGAGGGAAGAACTGGGAGTCTGGGGTTAGCAGAGGAAAATTATTATAGATATGATGGCTAAACAACCAAGTTTTACTGTATAGCAAGAAGGCTGTATTCAATATCCTGTGATAAACCATAATGGAAAAGAACATGAAAAAGAATATATATATATATATATATATATATATATGTATGTGTATGTATATATATATATATACACATGTGCGTGTGTGTGTGTGTGTGTGTATTTAAATATTTAACTGCTGAATTTAGTAAAGGCAAAGGAACCAGAGATCAAATTGCCAATATCTGCTGGATCATTAAAAAAGCAAGAGAGTTGAGCTGGAGGAGTTGCTTGTATATTTTTGAGATAATCCTTTGTCTGTTGCTTCATTTGCTATTATTTTCTCCCAATCTGAGGGCTGTCTTTTCACCTTGCTTATAGTTTCCTTTGTTGTGCAAAAGCTTTTAAGTTTCATTAGGTCCCATTTGTTTATTTTTGCTTTTGTTTCTAAAATTCTGGGATGTGGGTCATAGAGGATCCTGCTGTGATTTATGTCAGAGAGTGTTTTGCCATATATTTTCCTCTAGGGGTTTTATAGTTTCTGGTCTTACATTTAGATCTTTAATCCATTTTGAGTTTATTTTTGTGTATGGTGTTAGAACGTGTTCTAGTTTCATTCTTTTACAGGTGGTTGACCAGTTTTCCCAGCACCACTTGTTAAAGAGGTTGTCTTTTTTTCCATTGTATATCCTTGCCTCCTTTGTCGAAGAAAAGGTGACCATAGGTTCGTGGATTTATCTCTGGGCTTGCTATTCTGTTCCATTGATCTATATTTCTGTCTTTGTGCCAGTACCATACTGTCTTGATGACTGTGGCTTTGTAGTAGAGCCTGAAGTCAGGCAGATTGATTCCTCCAGTTCCATTCTTCTTTCTCAAGATTACTTTGGCTATTCGAGGTTTTTTGTATTTCCATACAAATTGTGAAATTATTTGTTCTAGTTCTGTGAAAAATACCATTGGTAGCTTGATAGGGATTGCGTTGAATCTATAGATTGCTTTAGGTAGTATAACCATTTTGACAATATTGATTCTTCCAATCCATGAACAAGGTATATTTCTCCATCTGTTTGTGTCCTCTTTGATTTCTTTCATCAGTGTTTTATAGTTTTCTACGTATAGGTCTTTTGTTTCTTTAGGTAGATATACTCCTAAGTATTTTATTCTTTTTGTTGCAATGGTGAATGGTATTGTTTCCTTAATTTCTCTTTCTGTTTTCTCATTGTTAGTGTATAGGAATGCAAGAAAATAAATGACCCAATCAAAAAATGGGCCAAAGAACTAAACAGACAGTTCTCCAAGGAAGACATACAGATGGCAAAGACACACATGAAAAGATGCTCAACATCACTCATTATCAGAGAAATGCAAATCAAAACCACAATGAGGTACCATTATCCGCCAGTCAGGATGGCTGCTATCCAAAAGTCTACAAGCAATAAATGCTGGAGAGGGTGTGGAGAAAAGGGAACCCTCTTACATTGTTGGTGGAAATGCAAATTAGTACAGCCGCTATGGAAAACAGTGTGGAGATTTCTTAAAAAGCTGGAAATAGAACTGCCATATGACCCAGCAATCCCACTTCTGGGCATACACACTGAGGAAACCAGATCTGAAAGAGACACATGCACCCCAATGTTCATCGCAGCACTGTTTATAATAGCCAGGACATGGAAGCAACCTAGATGCCCATCAGCAGATGAATGGATGAGGAAGCTGTGGTACATATACACCATGGAATATTACTCAGCCATTAAAAAGAATTCATTTGAATCAGTTCTAATGAGATGGATGAAACTGGAGCCCATTATACAGAGCGAAGTAAGCCAGAAAGATAAAGACCATTACAGTATACTAGCACATATATATGGAATTTAGAAAGATGGTAACAATAACCCTATATGCAAAACAGAAAAAGAGACTCAGATGTATAGAACAGACTTGTGGACTCTGGGAGAAGGCGAGGGTGGGATGTTTCAAGAGAACAGCATCGAAACATGTATATTATCTAGGGTGAAACAGATCACCAGCCCAGGTTGGGTGCATGAGACAAGTACTCAGGCCTGGTGCACTGGGAAGACCCAGAGGGATCGGGTGGAGAGGGAGGTGGGAGGGGGGACCAGGATGGGGAATACATGCAAATCCATGGCTAATTCATTTCAATGTATGACAAAAACCACTGCAATGACATAAAGTAGTTAGCCTCCAGCTAATAAAGATAAATGGAAAAAAAAAAAAAGCAAGAGAGTTCCTGAAAAACATCTATTTCTGCTTTATTGGCTATGCCAAATCCTTTGACTGTGTGGATCATACAATAACTGTGGAAAATTCTGAAAGAGATGGGAATACCAGGCCACCTGACCTGTCTCTTGAGAAATCTGTATGCAGGTCAGGAAGCAACAGTTAGAACTGGACATGGAACAACAGGCTGGTTCCAAATAGGAAAAGGAGTATGTCAAGGCTGTGTATTGTCACCCTGCTTATTTAACTTATATGCAGAGTACAACATGTGAATATGCTGGGCTGGATGAAGCACAAGCTGGAATCAAGATTGCCAGGAGAAATATCAATAACCTCAGATATGCAGATGACACCAGCCTTATGGCAGAAAGTGAAGAACTAAAGAGCCTCTTGATGAAAGTGAAAGAGGAGAGTGAAAAAGTTGGCTTAAAGCTCAACATTCAGAAAACTAAGATCATGGCATCCAGTCCCATCACTTCATGGCAAATAGATGGGGAAACAGTGGAAACAGTGGCTGACTTTATTTTTCTGGGCTCCAAAATCACTGCAGATGGTGATTGCAGCCATGAAATTAAAAGACACTTACTCCTTGGAAGGAAAGTTATGACCAACCTAGACAGCATATTAAAAAGCAGAGACATTACTTTGATAACAATGGTCAGTCTAGTCAAAGCTGTGGTTTTTTCCAGTGGTCATGTATGGATGTGAGAGTTGGACTATAAAGAAAGGTGCGTTCCGAAGAACTGATGCTTTTGAACTGTGGTGTTGGAGAAGACTCTTGAGAGTCCCATGGACTGCAAGGAGGTCCAGCCAGTCCATCCTAAAGGAGGTCAGTCCTGAATATTCATTGGAAGGATTGATGTTGAAGCTGAAACTTCAACACCTTGGCCTCCTGATGCGAAGAGCTGACTCATTTGAAAAGAGCCTGATGCTGGGAAAGATTGAAGGCAGGAAAAGAAGGGAACGACGGAGTATGAGATGGTTGGATGGCATCACTGACTCAATGGACATGAGTTTGGGTAAACTGTGGGAGTTGGTGATGAACAGGGAGGCCTGGTGTGCTGCAGTCCATGAGGTCCCAAAGAGTCAGATGCAACTGAGCGACTGAACTGAACTGAAATATTTAACTAAATCACTTTGCTATACAGCAGAAATGAAATACAACATTGTAAATCAACTATACTTCAATAAAATTTTTAGAAAGAGATTAATGGATAATAAAATAGAAAATTCCTTCTCATAAAAAAAATAAAATCGAGTTCTTAATACTGACCACTTAAAACATAAGTGCTATGCTTGCTATATGCTAAATAAGCATTCGAGTAAGAGTAAAGTCATCATTTTTAATACACATTAAAAAGAACTTGGAGGTGAATAGATAGCCTGCATTATTTTATACATTTGCTCCTATAACAGTATTCCCATCTATAGGGGCATATTCCTAAGCAGCCATAGTGAAATCTTTAGTCACTGAGCAGTCACTGTATGCTAGGCATTGTCCATGAGCCAGGATAGTGATCTCTTCACCCACCTGACAGTGAGCTAAGTGAGTTTCTAGCCCCTATCTCACTGTATTTTTGATGGGACTAAACTTGTTACCTCCTGCATTAGTCCAGGTCTTTTGTGAAGCAAGATGCCAAGACAAGGTTAAATGTGTAACATCTGTCAGGGCATATGAGGCAGGAGCTAGTGGAAGCTGGGGGAGATATTAGACTGGTGAGGTTGATGGTAAGGCACAGAGAATTCTTGAGACAAATCTCATGGGGGGGGGGTCCCATATTTGGCAAGAACATGCTTGCTTAAAAAATCACCAGCCCAGGTTGGGTGCATGAGACAAGTGCTCGGGCCTGGTGCACTGGGAAGACCCAGAGGGATCGGGTGGAGAGGGAGGTGGGAGGGGGGACCGGGATGGGGAATACATATAAATCCATGGCTAATTCATTTCAATGTATGACAAAAACCACTGCAATGATGTAAAGTAATTAGCCTCCAACTAATAAAAATAAATGGAAAAAAAATAAAAAATCCCTGTTCTTTTCAGTCATTTTAGCTGGGAGCAGCCTGTGGGAACATGGCATTAATACTGGTGTAGTGATGATCAATTTCAGAGTGCAGAGACAGGCTGATCGGCCATTCACACTTCCTGAAGTAGTAGATCTGAGATGTGCATGTTCATATCATCATAAGGAACTCAAATATAAAATATGCTTCGTTACTTCCCTGGTGTCCCAGTAGCTAAGACTCTAAGCTCCAAAGCAGGGGGCCCAGGTTTGATCCCTGGGCAAGGAACAAGGTCTGTCACACTGCAAATAAAGATCCCATGTGCTGCAACTAAGACCCAGCAAAGCCAAATAAATACATAAATTTAAAAAAATTACAATGCTTATTTCATTAAAAATTATTTTAAAAGATAATTCACTGTTTAAAGCAAAAAAAATGAGAACAATGTGCTATGGTGTTTATTACATATGATGAAATAAAAAATATGACAGTGAACACAAAAGGATGGAAAGGAAAATGAAAGTATACTTTTTAAAGGTTTTTAATATTTACAGAATTATAAGCTTTTATTTCAAGATAGATTTTGGTAAGATAAAGTAACATATTTTCATCATTATTAGAAACCACTATTAAAATGTGACACAGTTAATAAGCCAACAGAGGAGATACAGGAGAATACTAGAAAGTTCTCAGGGCTTTCCAGGCAGCACAGTGGTATAGGACCTGCCTGCCAACGCAGGAGACGCAGGTTGAATCCGTGGGTCAGGAAGATCCCCTGGAGGAGGAAATGGCAACCTACTTCGGTATTCTTGCCTGGAGAATCCTATGGCTAGAGGATACTGGTAGGCTGCAGTACATGGGTACTTCAGGGTTGGACATGACTGA
Source organism: Odocoileus virginianus (assembly GCF_023699985.2). NCBI lineage: Eukaryota > Metazoa > Chordata > Mammalia > Artiodactyla > Cervidae > Odocoileus > Odocoileus virginianus. The sequence goes on from NW_027224281.1 coordinate 70,150, forward strand.
GTACACGGCACACTCAGATAATTTGAAGAAGGCAGGAAAAGATGGGAGGAAAGGAACAAAGATCAGATGGGATGAGAAGAAAACAAACAGCAAGACTGTGGGTTTAATTCAATAAATACCCTGAATATAAATAGTCTAAACATGCCAATTAGAAGACAGGAAAAGTTGCACTGGATAAAGAAAAATTTAAAATCCCATTATATGCAGTTTAAATAAATCACATTTCAAATGAAAATGAGATATTTTCTTAAAGCAGAGGATGTACAAAGATATGCTGTGTAAGAATTAATGATAAGAAATCTGAAAGAACAATACATTTCTGATACAGTATGCTTTAGGACTTGAAATATCAACAAACATCATGAGTATATTTCACATTAATTCAAGAGTAAAGCAATAAGAACACGTAATTCTAAATGTATTATACAGAACACATTTAACACCACCTAATAACAGACCTTCAAATACATAAAGCAAATACTGACAGAATGGAAAGGAGATGCAGAAAAATTCAGAGTTAAAGTTGGAGGTTCAATACTCCCCTTTCAGTAATTGATAAATCAAATAGAGAAAAAATCATTATAGAGAAGAAGACATGAATAGCTATCAAATGACAGGAACAAAATGACATTCATGCAACATTCCACTCAACAACAGAATACAGAATTTTTTCAAGTGTCAATGGACAACTCACCAAGATCAACCATATGCTGGGACATTAAACTAGCTTCAACAAGTTTGGAAGAACTGAAAGCATACGGAGTATATTCTCTGACTACTGTGTAATTAAATTTTAGAAACTAAGAACAAATCACTGCAAAAATTGTGGTAAGAGATAAGATCGTGGAAGAACAGGATTTAGTATCTCTATGGTTTGGAAGAGAAGGAAAGAGAAGAAAGAAGCACAAATTAAAACTGACTAAAAATTTGAACCCGGGAACCACGAGCAGGATAGCAGAAATGGAGAAATAAGGAGTGGAGAGGATAAGAAGCTAGATTTTAGACTAGATGATAAAATGTTGGCAAAAATCTTCAAAAGGAAATGGTAAGTAAAAAAAAAAATTGGCAATGGAGAAACAGAGCTTGCGAGAAAGGGGTCAAAATACAAATTAGGATACTCTGATCACAGAGGAATAGTGAACTAACTGTTCCAGGCAGAAATATTTTTTTTTAAAATTTTTTTTCCATTTATTTTTATTAGTTGGAGGCTAATTACTTTACATCATTACAGTAGTTTTTGTCATACATTGAAATGAATTAGCCATGGATTTACATGTATTCCCCATCCCAGTCCCCCCTCCCACCTCCCTCTCCACCCGATCCCTCTGGGTCTTCCCACAGGCAGAAATATTTAAGGACAGAACAGTCAAAGGCTTAGTAAATATTTCTTGAATTCATGAATTCACAGAAGTCAAAAAATAAAAGAAAAAAAAGAGAGAGAATTTCTCTGTCTTTTTTGAGAATTAATGTGTGAGAATTAACGTGAGAATTAATGACTGTTTCTGTGAGAATTAACGACTTTCTGTGCATCCAAAGGGAAGAAGGAGAAATGAAAATGAATTTAAATAAATTGAACTCTTGCATTCCAATTTACTTCTTCTGTGTAACTGTTAATCTATCCATTGTCCTTAAATGTTTGGAAGAATCCAGTATTAAAGCCTGGAATTTCCTTTGTAGGAAGGATTTTCATAACAAATTAAATGCTTTAATAGATTTAATACTATTCAGACTTCTGTTTCTTCTTTTCTAAGTTTTACTAATTTCTATCTTTTAAAGATATTCCAGTTCCTCTAAGTGAACAGCTTTCACAATATTTCTTTACATTTGAGGTTTAATGAATGTGTGTATTGTACAGACATTCTCTGAGTGAGTATGCTATAATCCATGTCTTATATAATATTTTAGCATTAGCAGCAGATTGACAAGGAATGTATTATATAGAGATTCAAGTTGTGGAAAGGAGTTGCGTGACAAAAGTAACTTAATCAAGAATATTTATTTCTATGTTTCTCTCTGCTTGTACTGGAGCAAGTGAATGGCGAAAATGACTTTAGAGAAGTACTGATTCACTTGAAATAAAACCTTGATGCATTTAAAATAAAATTCCCATGGAAACTGTCTCTGAAGTTACAAAAACCTCAGAAGAATTTTTCCTAGTGTTGCATCATGCCTGCAAGAACTCTCTAAAATTCCTAGAGGAAAGTGAACGTTTAATGAACCCCTAAGGTCTTCTTTGCCCTTGAGTCTTAAGAAAAGCTTATTTTTGGTGCTTATTTTTACTTCTTGATAATGGATTATTTTCTGTATTTCTTAAACAAGTGAAGTGGGATTGAGAACAGGGACTGGGGTTCTTCTGAGTCACTCTGGGCTGTGGACAATTCTCAGTGTAAATAAGATGGACGAGACCCCATCACTGCTGTCTCAGCAAGTCTTCATCTATATATGTACACATATATCAATACTCACAATGGTTTTAGTTGGACTTGCTTGGAGAAAAGTGGACTTCTGCTTTTATGTTTTGATTTCATAACTTCCCTAAGAGGATTCTAGCCTTTAACTTGGACCCCAAATATAACTAATCTGCAAATTTCCCCAGTAGAAATTTATTTTTTTGGATAGAAAATCTACCATTTCTAATATTTAAAAGTCCCTGGCAAAGCATATAGAATGCAAATTGGTACTAAATTTTAGGCTTTATATTAGTTTCAGTTAAAAATCTACATTGTGTGATTGTCATTGTCTGAAACTGCAGCAAGGTCTCTAGCCCCTCTATCCTGTTACTATGATCAGGATTTTCTCCCTCACAGCCAGCAATCTGGGTTAAAATACTGCATTTAAAGTGCAGGTCATAAGCATGATGCCTTGGTTGGAAAGGTGCTACATTAAACCATGAACACATCATGTTTCGTTAGAGTAACTGTTCGTATCAAGAGAAGTTTTTTAGGTGTCTTTCAAATTATCACTAAAATGTCAGATTTATCTATTTAAAGTTGAAATCTGTAGCCTTTTTCTTTTCTATTCCATTCCCTTACTTTCCTTTTCTTCCTCACAATTCTCATGTTACTTTTTACCTCTTTCTTTCATGTATTTTTTTATCTTCTGCAATTTGAATGAAAGCTCCAAGAGGGCAAGAATCCTTTTTTGGTTTTGCTTTTTCACTGAAGAATCTCCAGGTCTTAGAGGGCTTCAGAGACAGTATATATATATATATATACATATATATATTCAGTAAGTACTTGCTGAGTGAATGCTGTTTTTGTTCAAAATCTTTCAACTCCCCTTTATCTGACAGATTGGCTGCAGAGACTGTTCTCTGCTTTTAGGTCTTGACAAAAGTTGCTATTAGTTATTTCACAAATATTTGCTTTTAATAATCAAGCTTAAACTGCATGATCAAGTAGTGGAGAGAAATCAGAGAAAGTGTCTTTAGGTTTAAGCTTGGAGAAGGTGCAAATAATTCTTCCTATATTTTAGAGGTGACTGAAATAAGAATATCCATCTCTGAAGTCCAAAACACCTAATTTTACCCTCCTTAGCTCTAACACTTTCTACATTCCCCACTGAAATTATGTAAGTACTTGTTGTTATCTATAAAGAATCTCATGAGATCCTAGAAAGTAAAATTGCTGCTTCAGAGATTTTGTTGTCACTTACAGGGAGGTAGTGTATCCCAGTGGTTAAGAACAAGAAATCTGGAGTTGGACAGGCTGTGGTTTTGACTCAAGATTCTGGAACCTTCTAGCAGTGTGTGCTCCTCACTTTTAAAGTAGAGATGAATAGGTCTAATGCATAAAGTTGTTGTGAGGAATAAACAAATTAAAATGATTTGTGTATTGCTTTAGATGCTTGGTATCTGTAGCAGGGTTCTGGGTCAGATAGTGTCTGGTACACGGTAAGTGTTCAATACCAGGTAGCAAGAATTACTTTTTCACACTGTTTTGTTCTTGCATTCTAAGTCGCTTCAGTTGTTCCTGACTCTGTGCGAGCCCAAGGACTGTAGCCTGCCAGGCTCCTCTGCCCATGGAATTCTCCAGGCAAGAATATTGGAGTGGGTTGCTATTTCCTCCTCCAGGGGATCTTCCCCACCCAGGGATCGAACCTGCATTTCTTACGTTTCTGATGTTGGCATGTGGGTTCTTTATCACCAATGCCACCTGGCTTTGCTCTTAATTTGTTTAAAAGAATGCAACTTGAGTAAAAGGTCATTAAAAGCCTTGTCAAGCACTGTCAGAGATGTAAGTAAACATTTTTTCTTCCCTGGGAAGGTGGTCTCTGGAGATGTGATCCCAAGGGAGTCTCTTGTAATGAAGTCAACTGAGATATCTGATCCAGAATAAAAGTCTTCAGTCTCCTGTTATCCATGGGTATAAGGAAAGGATGTTGCTTCATCCTTGGAGCATGGACAGGAGGCTTGGGGCAAAGGCACAGTCAGAGACCATGTCCTTCTACTCAGCAAGAGAAGCAAGATAAACTAGAGGTTTTGATCATTAAAGTGGAGAAGCAGAGGCATCTGAGCCCCGAGTTTTCACCTTCTTTCCACAGGGCATTTGAGTCTCCGTGAAAGAGGTGGATGAGAGCCAGCAGAGCTCAGCACTGTGACTCCAAGCAGGAGGGTAAGTGCCTGCCTGACCTGGTCTGTCCTGTGGCAGAGAGGTTACAAGCTCACAGTCTGAGCCAAACCACCTAGTTCACCTTTTGTCACAACTTAGGAATACTGGGACTTGTGCAAATCACTTAAGTCCAATGTCTTCATCTGTCATATGGGGATAGCCATAAGACCACACACGACAGAGGATGAGATGGTTGAATGGCCTCACTGACTCGATGGACATGAGTTTGAGCAAGCTCCAGGAGTTGGTGATGGACAGGGAAGCCTGGCATGCTGCAGTCCATGGGGTCACAAAGAGTTGGACATGACTGAGCAACTGAACTGAACTGATCATGCCACGTAGAACGTAGAACCGTGCCTATCTCACAGTTGCTGTTTTTCAGTCATTGTCATGTCCAACTCTTTGCGACCCCATGAATTGCAGTATGCCAGGCTTCCCTCTACTTCACTATAGCCCGGAGTTTGCTCAGACTCATTTCCATTGAATCAGTGATGTCATTCAACCATCTCATCTTCTGTCATCCCTTTCTCCTCCTGCCTTCAATGTTTACCAGCATCACAGCCTTTTTCCAATGAGTTGGCTCTTTGCACCAGGTGGCCAAAGTATTAGAGCTTCAGCTTCCATTTCAGTCCTTTCAATGACTATTCAAGGTTGATTTCCTTTAGGATTGACTGGCTTGATCTCCTTACTGTCCAAGGGACTCTCAAGAGTCTTCTTCAGCACCACAGTTTGAAAGCTCCCAGTTAAAGCTCAGTAAGTGTTCCTTTTTTCTTTTCTTTTCCATCTCACCTTCACGACTTCCAGTAACTTTCAAAATATGTTGCCTCTGTTTTGTTTAGTGACTTTCTTTTTCCCTCACAGATCCTCCTAGAGGAGAATGGCTGCAGATAACACCTCCTCTGTGATAGAGTTCATCCTCACAGGCTTAACAGACCAGGCACAACTCAAGATCCCCCTCTTCTTCCTGTTTCTAAGTTTCTATGTGGTCACCGTAGTGGGGAACCTGGGCTTGATAACTTTGATTGGACTGAATTCTCACCTTCATATTCCCATGTACTTTTTCCTCTTTAACCTCTCCTTCATAGATTTTAGTTACTCCACTACCCTCACCCCTAAAATGCTGATGGGTTTTGTCTCAGAGAAGAACATCATTTCCTATGCAGGGTGTATGACTCAATTTTTTTTCTTCTGTTTTTTTGTCTTTTCTGAATCTTACATCCTGTCAGCGATGGCATATGACCGCTATGTTGCCATCTGTAAGCCACTGGTGTACACGGTCACCATGTCTCCTCAGGTGTGTTTACTCCTTTTGTTGGGAGTCTACGGGATGGGAGTGTTTGGAGCAGTGGCTCATATGGGAAACATAATGTTTATGACCTTCTGTGGTGACAACCTTGTTAATCACTATATGTGTGACATCATTCCCCTCCTTGAGCTTTCCTGTAACAGTTCTTACATAAATTTGCTGGTGGTCTTTATTGTTGTGACTATTGGCATTGGGGTGCCCATTGTGACCATTTTTATCTCTTATGGTTTTATTCTTTCTAACATTCTCCACATCAGCTCCATTGAGGGCAGATCCAAAGCCTTTAGTACATGCAGTTCCCATATAATTGTGGTTTCTCTTTTCTTTGGGTCAGGAGCTTTTATGTACCTCAAACCACCTTCTATTTTACCCCTTGATCAGGGGAAAGTGTCCTCTGTATTCTATACTGCTGTGGTGCCCATGCTCAACCCGTTAATCTATAGCCTGAGGAATAAGGATGTTAAAGTTGCCCTGAAGAAAACCTTGAGCATAAAAATCTTCTCTTGAAAATGACAAAGAAACTCCAAAGCTTTGCTTATCAGTTAAAAAAAATTGTTTTTCAGTGAAGAAAACAAATGCCAGCTGGTGCTTTCTCTTCTATATTTAGAGAAAAGTTTTAACTTGCCTGTAAGCATTGTATTTCTCTGCTCCTTACTCTAGCCTATCTATTCCAATCAGTCTTTGTTTTATGAAAACAGTTTCCACAGTCATAGAGGGTTACTCTTTAACAGGTCTAAAGAATGATTTAATCTAGCCCCTCATATGATACATTATGCACTGGAGACTCATGTAAATATTTTGAGGTGGCCCATGGACATTCATGTACATAGTGCTAGAGCTGGGATTGGAATCTAGGCCCTTCAGTTTGCATATACTTTGCTCTGCTTTCCTTTAGTCATGCTTTGTTGATCCATCTTTTCTCTGGCAGATTTTCATTTCAAAGATTTTTATTTTTGCATTTAAGGAAACCTCATTCTATTTACAGTGATGTCATGCAACTTTTCAATGGTTCATTTTTGGAACATTGTTTTTGTAAGAATGTTGGAAGTGAAAAATGTGGCGATTTTGTCTTGACAAAATGATAAAAAATGTTTTAATATTTTGGGGTAGGAAATAAAGTTCCATATAGAATCAAGCATAGTGCCTGCTGAGGTGGTATACAGAGTTCTATAGATATATCAACTTATTAGACCTTCTAATGGAGGGATATACAGATTTAAGAGAGTTAAACATGTTGGCTACAAGCTTTACTCATTATTTCCTGACTAATATGACAGAATTTGGAGCCTCACTTCAAGGGTCTGAATGATGCAAATGAGTAATAGCTTTGGGTGGAAGTGAGTCATTAGAGCAGTAACGACCAAGAAACCTGGAGGAGGAAATGGCAACCCACTCCAGTATCCTCGCCTAGAAAATCTGATGGGCAGAAGAGCCTGGTTGGCTGCAGTAGATGGGGTCATAAAGAGTCAGACACAACTGAGCATGTATGCACTCATGCAACAAACTAAACAACCAGTTATTAAGAAGGTAGATGACATTGTATTTTGAGGCATTGCATATAGCTATGATCTATTACTAGTAGGGCAAAAGGGAAACAGATGGTGGTCTTAAGACAGGTCATATTAATATATTCATAGCATTGGGCAAATGGAGGTACAGCTTTAAATAAAGACACAGAAGAATATTTGCTATGGTCTGAGCACATTACTAGGTATGTGACCTGTTCGTGAGATATTCTGACATTTTAACTTTTCTTATAAAAGTTCTCTTCCATTAGAAAAAAGTGAAAATTTGGATAAATGCACCTTTAGTTTTGCCCTTTGACAGCTGAATTCAGGATATTTATGGTTTGACAGTGCAGTGGGGGTGATGGAGAATTAGTACAATATTGTTAAGTAAAAAAAATAACACCACCTCCTTTTAAAGTGTAAGTTATATACTGCAAAGTGCACAAATTTTACATGCTCAATTTTTTCACATATATAAGGCTATGTAACCACTACCTATACCAAGATAGCATAGGGAAGATTTTTACCACTTAAGAATATTCTTGCCTGCCCCTTCCCAGTGAATATTACTATCTATTCTCTTTCTGGAAATATCTACTATTCTTACCGTTATCATTACATTTTGCTTGTTCTTGAGCATCATATAAATGTCAATACTGCATTTACTTTAAAAAAAAATTCTGGCTTTTTCTCAACACAAAGTGTAGTGTGAAATTCATTTATAATGTATGTTTAGGTATTTTTTGTTCTTGGCTACTGCTGTTTAGTATTCCATTGTATTGAAATAGAGCAGTTTCTTTTTCAGTTATCCTCTTAATGGACATTAAGCATATTTTCAGTCTCTGCATATTATTAATACAACTGCTATGAACATCCTTGAGCACGTAGTTTCTTTGAAATTTACTCTGATTTATCTTGGTTCTATAGCTTGATGCAGGTTACTGGGCCACAGGATGGGCATACTTTATGCTTCTTAAGTACTAATAAGCTGTCTTCCAAAATATTTAAACTGCTGTGCACCCCCAATGGTTTTGAGGTAAGGATGTTCCTCTTTCTTCTGAGCATTTGCTATTTTCAGTTCTTTTCATCTTAACCACACTTTTGGGTGTGTAGTGCACCATCACTTGAGCCTTCTTTTGTCATTTCTCCAATAGATAATTGTGTTGAGCACTTCTTAATATATTCTTTAGAATTTAGATATCACCTTTTTAAAGTGCCTGTTCAAGTCTTTTGCCCACATAAAAATAGTTTGTTGGTCATTTCCTTACTAATTTGAACTTCAAGAAAGCATATTCTAGATATGGGTTCTTGTTCAGACATACAGATTGCTGTTATTTTTGCTCAGCCTGTGCCTTAGCCATTCAGTGGTTATTCTTACTGGTGTTTTATGGTAATAGAACTTTTAATTTTAATAAATGTTCATTTCTCATACTATTAGTGCAGTACCCTGCTTAATCATTGTTTATTACAAAATTACAAATATATTCTTCTGTTTTTCTTTGAAAGCTTTATTGTTTTCCTTTTAATATTTATATATTATTTATAATGTATGATGTGAGGGAGTAAGTTTACTTTTTCATGATATTATACATTAAGATGCAGAAGGAAATGACAATCCACTCCAGTACTCTTGCCTGGAGAATCCCTTGGACAGAGGAGCCTGGAGAGCTACAGTCCATGGGGTTGCAGAGTCAGACACGACTGAGCGACTGACACACACACAAACATTAAGAATATATGTATCTTCTCAAGTCATTAAATTGCTTCTGGATCATTTATGGAAAAGGTCATATCTCCTCTTTAAATTGTATAGGCTTTTTATGGATCTGTTTGATGATCATGTGACAATGCTTTTATGGGACCACATGGAGAGATTCTTGCTAAGAAACAAAAATATTATCAGGCCCAAAGGGTTTCACTAGTGAATTCTATCAAATGTTTCAGAAAGAAATAATACTGACTTTCTATATTCTCTCCCAGAAAATCAGATTCAGAGAAAACCCTTAAGATTGGAACAAAGCAAAGTTGTCTCTTCTCACCAATTCTATTCAACATCATGCTGGAAGTCCTAGATAGTGCGATAACATAGGGAAAAAAGGAACACAGATTGGTTCAGTTCAGTTCAGTTCAGTCACTCAGTCCTGTCCGACTCTTTGTGACCCCATGAATCGCAGCACGCCAGGCCTCCCTGTCCATCACCAACTCCCGGAGTTTACTCAAACTCATGCCCATTGAGTCAGTGACACCATCCAGCCATCTCATCCTCTGTTGTCCCCTTCTCCTCCTGCCCCCAATCCCTCCCAGCATCAGGGTCTTTTCCAATGAGTCAACTCTTCGCATGAGGTGGCCAAAGTATTGGAGTTTCAGCGTCAGTCCTTCCAATGAACATCCAGGACTGATCTCCTTCAGGATGGACTGGTTGGATCTCCTTGCAGTCCAAGGGACTCTCAAGAGTCTTCTCCAACACCACAGTTCAAAAGCATCAATTTTTCAGCGTTCAGCTTTCTTCACAGTCCAACTCTCACATCCATACATGACCACTGGAAAAACTATAGCCTTGACCAGATGGACCTTTGTTGGCAAAGTAATGTCTCTGCTTTTTAATATGCTATCTAGGTTGGTCATAACTTTTCTTCCAAGGAGTAAGCGTCTTTTAAATATGGTAAGGAAGAAATAAAACTCTCTGTTTTCAGCTGACAAAATCGCCTATGTAGAAAATCCCAATGTACTGATGAAAAAACTCTTGGAGCTAGATAGCAATTATAACAAGGTTGCAAGATACAAGGTTAGATACAAATGTAAATTGATTTCATATATGTCAGTAATGAACCATTTCAAATTCAAAACCAATAAAATTAAAAACATAGTATCATTTACAACAGCATTAAAATAAAAAAGTGCCTAAGAATAAGTCTAATAAAATACATATAGGATCTCCATAAGGAAAAGCATAATTCTACTGAAGCATTTTCTTTCAGTAGAATTATACTTTATATTTTATGTTAGAAAATGTCTCCATGTGTTAATGTAACAAGAATTTTCCTTATTATTCTTTATAGTTTTGCTGCATATTATTTCATTGTATGACTGTATTTAGAAATTTTGTATCATGCTTTATAACGTTTTTTTTCCAGTTTCAAATCCTCCAATGTTTTACTAGTATAGGTAATACTGTGACTAACACCACTGTGTAAAAACCTTTGGCTAGATTTATGGCGATTTCCTCAGGATAGGTTCTCCACAGGCATCAAACAGCATGATGTTTTGAATTTGATATTTCTTTACCAGTGGATTCATTCCAATTTGAACTCCCGATAGAAGATTAATACCTTTATAATATGTCTACTCTCTGCCAGACAGTTGTACTAGTAAGGCTATATATAACTCCTAAAAGGCAGTCATCTTGGACTTCCCTGGTGTTCCAGTGGTTACGAATCTGCCTGCTAACATAGGGGACGTGGGTTCCAGTCCCTGGTCCAGGAAGATTCCACATGCCGTGGGGCAACGAAGCTCATGTACATGAGCCTGCCATCTAGAGCCTGTGACTCACAACAAATGAAGCCTGAGCACCCTATAGTCCATGCTCTGAAACAAGAGGAGCCACCACAATGAGCCCCAAGCACTGTAGGTAGAGAGGAGCCCCCGCTGGCCACAACTAGCAAAGCCTGCACACAGCAGTGAAGACTCAGTGGTACCAAAAATAAATAAATCATTGTTTAACTAAAAAAGTAATCATCCTGATTATTTAAACATAGCTTAAATTATTCTCTTCACTCACTTCCCTTAGAAAGTTCACAGTGAAAAGCTATTGTACATCTATCTTTTCTTCCTGTTTTTCTCCCTGGATTCATAAGCCCACTAAGACTCCGTCTCATTAATTTTACCACAGTTTCAACATCTTTAAACTTGGAGTATGGAAATATAGGGTTTTGCAAAGTCGATGAGATGCATTGAGACTTAGAATGATCCTTCAGAGATTGGCCACATACAGACCCATTTCTTCCTTTTCCTACGAAGATTAGGTAGGTACCTCTATGTGTGCACCCACAGCACCCTTCACTTAAGCTGTTAGAACGTTTACTGCACATAAAGCAGCTGCCTATTTATGCGTGGCTGATCCTCACACAGAATATAAGTTCACTGAGGGCAGGGCCTGCGGTGACTGGTTATGCCGATGTTGCTGAGGAGAGTAACTGGCGTACAGTAGATGTTTAATAACTAGCTAGCAGAGGGAGAAAAAGATTCCAGGAGATTGAGAAGATTATTTTACAAAGGCCACGTCTGATTTCTAGACCTATGCTTTTAGACACACTTGCAGAGAACAAACAGCGTTTCAAAACAGAGGTGAATGGTGCACTTTCCCCACAGCCGTTGTTCTCTTCCTTGCTGGTTTCTCTGGGTTACAGACTGTCCTCAGCCTCCTTTAACTTTGGATGAGAAGGATCTTTTCCTCGCTCGGGTAACTCAAGTCTAAGTATAATGTACAAGGTACAGTGCACACTCTGAAATTAGCCTTGTTTACGACGGTGTTTTGCAAGAATCACAGATTCTACTTAAATGTTTTTGCCAGTGCTCACCACCATGATCTTCTGATTTATTTTACATCTAGTAATGCTCAGGGAGCTGCAGTATTTATGCTTTCACACTAATCAATCATTCATTCCGAGTTGCCTTCAAATGAATGTACATTCTCAGGAACTTCTGTTTCTCCTGAGCAGGCCTTTGACAGTTTTGTATTGCTACTGCCACTGAGAAATCTCATAACCCCACTGATACTGGGGAGACTAGTTCCAGAGCAGCATCTCCTGTTAAAAACTCTGACCTGTGGAGGACAGAAATCACCAAGTCTTTTTACAGCAATGAATTTTTTCTTGCCTTACTGAAGGGAATGTCCTATGGGTCCTCCTGTGGAGCAAAGTCAGGTGCTAGGCCCTAAAGAACACACAACAAAACTACTCTAACATTCTCATCTCTGTGAGCCACCTGATATCTTCCATAATACTTTGCCAAAGCAATTGCAGTGTCTCTACGTCATTTGCCTATTGGCCATTATCACATTCAGACTTCAGGGAAACGCCCTAGCAGCAAATGACCAGCCCCAGGTGTTCTCACTTGCCCTCCCCGCATAGCTTGCTCTCCTCCTCACTTTAGGCCTACAGGTGGTACGAGTTTCTGCACTTTACCTGCGGTTTTCCTGTGTCCTACCTACAGCCTTGTAAACTGTATGACTTTGCTCTGGCTTATGGGCCTTCGGAGAAGGCAATGGCAGCCCACTCCAGTACTCTTGCCTGGAAAATCCCATGAATGGAGGAGCCTGGTGGGCTGCAGTCCATGAGGTCACAAAGAGTCGGACATGACTGAGCGACTTCATTTTCCCTTTTCACTTTCATGCGCTGGAGAAGGAAATGGTGACCCACTCCAGTGTTCTTGCCTGGAGAATCCCAGGGACGGGGGAGCCTGGTGGGCTGCCATCTATGGGGTTGCACAGAGTCGGACACAACTGAAGCGACTTAGCAGCAGCAGCAGCATGGGCGTTCAGCAGGGCTTCCCAGGTGGCTCAGTGGTAAAGAATCCACCTGTAATGCGGGAGATGCAGGGTTGATCCCTGGGTCAGGAAATTCCCTGGAGAAGGAAATGGCAACCCATCCCAGTATTCTTGCCTGAGAAATCCCATGGACAGAGGAGCCTGGTGGGCTACAGTCCACGGTGTCACAAAGAGTCAGACACAACTCAGCAACTAAACAACAACAATGTGGGCCTTTAAGCATGTAGCTGCAAACTGAATGATTAAAGGTTTTCTAAGCCCTCATCTGGCCAGTGCTGGTGTATTTAACCTGCTTCACCAGGCTGTAAGACAGTTGCATATCGCTTTCCCCTACTTGTCCGCACAAAGAAAAGCAGAGGGTCTTGCACACACTCTGAACTAGGAATGTCATTCTAAGTAGGAAGTGCTGGTGAATCTCTTCAGAGCAGGGTCTACCCTTTCTCTTCCTGAAGTTATTTATGACGTGGGAGCAGGCTCCTTGAATAACAGCCCCCAGACAGAACTAAGGTGTCTCTGAATTGCTCTTGCACAGTTATGATAATTATTCATGAATATGTTGTTTCTTTATCAAAAAAATAAATATCCTGAATATCCTGAGCTCCCAGGTCATGGCACAGTATTAATACAGGAAAACAGAAGATACGAGGGGGAAATAATGTATGAGAACCTGTGTTTTTACCCTTTGTTTTTTTAGATATTTGTTTGACTTAAAAAATGTTTTGTATTAAAGATATTTGATTTACATTTATGGAACTTTGGAAGCACCATATTTAGCAAGTGATTATGCACATATGTGGTACATGATTTATTGTACATGCTTATTCATGAAAGAAAATATGGCTTCATGCAAATAATTCCTGTGAATGGGTTGATCTTTTCTGGTCTGATTGGACACCTGTCTTTTTCTATGCCCCAGGAGGATGAAGGATGGGAGGAATTTCCTTCCTCATTCTTCCTCAAGAGGGGGTTATGGTCCTGACTTCTGGGCCTGGGACACCAAGCTGAGCATATGATGTGCTTCTTCCTTTCTCCCCTATAGGAAAGGCCAGCTTCCCCAGGGCAAATGCAAGCTCCAACCCTCATCTACCTTATTGGGTTCCTATCTTCCTAGCTTTTCTACCCTCCCAGAAACTTCTTTTTTTTTTTTTTAATGTGGACTATTTTTAAAGTTTTTATTGAATTCCCTACAATATTGTTTCTGTTTTCCTTTTTGGTTTTTTGGCCACATGTCATGTGGGAGCTTGGCTCCCTGACCAGGCATTGAACCCGCACCCCCTGTATAGGTGAAGTCATGCATGGCCTTGCAATAAACCTTTCCCTGCTCCAAATTCCAACCTCACTCACTGTGTCTCAGGCACATGAACTTGTGCTTTGTTGTTGTTCAGTCGCTAAGTCGTGTCTGACTCTGTCACCCCATGGACTGCAGCACCCCAGGCTTCCCTGTCCTTCACTATCTCCTGGAGTTTGCTCAAACTTATGTCCATTGAATCAATGATGCCATCCAACCATCTCATCCTCTGTGGCCCTTGCACTAACAGCCATGTATCCTATATACTTACTTTGCATTGAATGATATTGGTGTATGGTTTCAATTTTTCTGAGGAGGATGAAAGAATTGATTCTTACCTGGAGCCCACCTAATTTGTAGCTACAAATTTCTAATTGGAGCTATAATGTAAACATTTGGTGTACTGTAGCACAGTGCACTGCTGGGAGCATAACCTGAAGCATGGCAGGCATGGGTTTGCAGCTCTGCTTTTATAACAACCAAGTGTATTTGAGTCTATTATTTCCCTTCATTGAACCCAGTTTAGTTACCTGTAAAATAGAAGTAATACTAGTATCACAAGTCTGCTACTAATGTTAGCATACATAATGTATGGAAAGTATTTTGCATAGTGCTAGAAACCTCCCCCCAGCCCCCACCAGTTTTCTCCCTTTCTAAAGGAAACATGAGGTTTCATATTCCACATACAATTCAGTGAAATTTGTTCTTGAAAAACTATACACTGCGTTAAGGATAAACAGGTGGCGCTAGTGGTAAAGAACCTTTCTGCTAATTCAGGAGACATAAGAGACACGGATTTGATCCCTGGGTTGGGAAGATTCCCCTGAAGGAGGGCATGGCAACCCACTCCAGTATTCTTGGCTGGAGAATCCCATGGACAGAGGATCCTGGTGGGCTACAGTCCATAGGGTCGCTAAGAGTCGGACACGACTGAAGTGATTTAACACACATAGCTGCTGCTGCTGCTAAGTCGCTTCAGTCGTGTCCGACTCTGTGCGACCCCATAGACGGCAGCCCACCAGGCTCCGCCGTCCCTGGGATTTTCCAGGCAAGAGTACTGGAGTGGGTTGCCATTGCCTTCTCCGAGCACACATAGCACACACACACAATGATAAATAAGGGACCTACTTCTTGAGCGGAGCAACAGTGAGAGGTAGGTTCTAGTGCCCCATTTAATAGATAAGGTAACTGGAATTTAGAGCCCTTAAGTGACTTGTTACTGAGAAGTAAATTATTGTCTGCCATATCAGTAAACAAAGGATGTCACAGTTATCACCAAATGCAGTCACCACCACGGGTGACCTGGTGAGCCCTGAGAGAACTCAGGAAGGAAAGAATATCTGCCACCTAGCCGCCATCAGGTGGCAGCCACTCCCTATGGTGAACCCTGAAGGAACTGATTATGTGAAAACACGGGATACTGGCCCCAGATGGCTGAGTTGCATATTAAAGGAGCATTTCAGTGAGCCCAGACTCTAGCATCTTCCCACACATAGAAAATAACTAAATTCCTCAACTTGCAGACATCTATGTAAGATCATTAATTCTCAGTCATTTTCGACTCTTTGTGACCCCATGGACTGTAGCCTGCCAGGCTCCTCTGTCCACAGGGATTCTCCAGGCAAGAATACTGAAATGGATTGTCAGGCCTTCCTCCAGGGGATCTCCTCAACCGAGGGATCAAACCCAGGTCTCCAGCATTATGGACAGATTCTTTACCATCTGAGCCACCAAGGAAGCCATCTAGTTTTCTTTTATTAACAGTTTTAGTACTACTACCTGCCCCTTGTTGTGAAACTCCTATATATCCTGGCTCCCTCCATCACCTCCATGGAGCGGTTGTCTCAGGGTTACTTGAGATGCTGTCTTCCAGGCTTGAGGTCCTCAGTATGTCCACTGAATAAAACATAACTCTAAACTTGTAGGTTCAGTTCAGTTCAGTTGCTCAGTTGTGTCTGACTCTTGTGACCTCATAGACTGTAACACAACAGGCTTCCCTGTCTGTCACCAACTCCTGGAGCTTACTCAAACTCATATCCATTGAGTAGGTGATGCCATTCAACTATCTCATCTTCTGTCATCCCCTTCTCCTCCTGCCTTCAATCTTTCCCAGTATCAGGGTCTTTTCAAATGAGTTAAGTTCTTCACATCAGGTGGCCAAAATATTGGAATGTCAGCATCAGCATCAGTCCTTCCAATGAATATTCAGGACTGATTTTTTTGGGGATGGACTGGTTGGATCTCCTTGCTGTTCAAGGGACTCTCAAGTCTTCTCCAACACCACAGTTCAAAAGCATCAATTCTTCAGTGCTCAACTTTCTTTATGGTCCAACTCTCACATCCATACATGACTACTGGAAAAACCATAGCTTTGACTAGATGGACCTTTGTTGGCAAAGTAACATCTCTGCTTTTTAATATGCTGTCTAGGTTGGTCATAATTTTTCTTCCAAGGAGCAAGCATCTTTTAATTTCATGGCTGCTGTCACCATCTGCAGTGATTTTGGAGCCTAAAAAATAAACTTGTAGGTTGTGAATAATTTTTCAGTCGACTCTGCTTATAGCTAAGTAGACACTCCTTAGCTCTGGTTGTCCAAGGAGGCCTTACAAATAGCTGAGAAAAGAAGAAAAGCTAAAGGCAAAGGAGAAAAGAAAAGATATACCATCTGAATGCAGAATTCCAAAGAATAGCAAGGAGAGATAAGAAAGCCTTCCTCAGTAATCAATGCAAAGAAATAGAGGAAAACAATAGAATGGGAAGGACTAGAGATCTCTTCAAGAAAATTAAAGATACCAAGGGAACATTTCATGCAAAGATGGGCACAATAAAGGACAGAAGTGGTATGGACTTAACAGAAGCAAAAGATATTAAGAAGAGGTGGCAAGAATACACAGAAGAACTGTACAAAAAATGTACAGATAACCCAGATAACCATGATGGTGTGATCACCCACCTAGAGCAAGGCATCCCAGAATGCGAAGTCAAGTGACCCTTAAGAAGCATCACTACAAATAAAGCTAGTGGAGGTGATGGAATTCCAGTTGAGCTATTTCAGATCCTAAAAGATGATGCTGTGAAATGCTGCACTCAATATGCCAGCAAATTTGGAAAACTCAGTAGGGGCCACAGGACTGGAAAAAGGTGTTTTTATTCTAATCCCTAAGAAAGGCCAAGCCAAAGAGTGTTCAAACTACTGCACAATTGCAGTCATCTCACACACTAGCAAAGTAATGCTCAAAATTTTCAAAGCCAGGCTTCAAGAGTATGTGAACCATGAACTTCCATATGTTCAAGTTGAATTTAGAAAAGGCAGAGGAACCAGAGATCAAATTGCCAACATCCATCGGATCACAGAAAAAACAAGAGAGTTCCAGAAAAACATCTATTTCTGCTTTATTGACTATGCCAAAGACTTTGACTGTGTGGATCACAACAAACTGTGGAAAATTCTGAAAGAGATGGGAATACCAGACCACATGACCTGCCTCCTGAGAAATCTGTATGTAGGTCAAGAAGCAATGGTTAGAACTGGACATGGAAAAACAAATGGTTCCAAATTGGGAAAGGAGTACATCAAGGGTGTATATTGTCACCCTGCTTATTTAACGTCTATGCAGAGTACATCATGTGATATGCCAGGCTGGATGACGCACAAAATTACCAGGAGAAATATCAATAACCTCAGGTATGTAGATGACACCACCCTTATGGCAGAAAGCAAAGAAGAACTAAAGGGCCTCTTGATGAAAGTGAAAGAGGAGAGTGAAAAACTTGGCTTAAAACTCAACATTTAGAAAACTAGGATCATGACATTCAGTCTCATCACTTCATGACAAATAGATGTGGAAACAATGGAAACAGTGACAGACTTTATTTTCTTGGGCTCCAAAATCACTGCAGATGGTGACTTCAGCCATGAAATTAAAAGATGCTTGCTCCTTGGAAGAAAAGCTATGACCAACCTAGATAGCATATTGAAAAGCAGAGACATTACTTTGCTGACAAAGATCCATCTAGTCAAAGCTACGGTTTTTCCAGTAGTCATGTATGGATGTGAGAGTTGGATCATAAAGAAAACTGAGCTCTGAAGAATTGATGCTTTTGAACTGTGGTGTTGGAGAAGACTCTTGAGAGTCCCTTGGACTGCAAGGAGATCAAACCAGTCAATCCTAAAGGAAATCAATCCTGAATATTCATTGGAAAGACTGATGCTGAAACTGAAGCTCCAATACTTTGGCCACCTGATGCAAAGAACTAACTCACTGGAAAAGACCCTGATGCTGGGAAAGATTGAAGGCAGGAGGAGAAGGAGATGACAGAGGATGAGATGGTTGGATGGCATCACCGACTGGATGGACATGAGTTTGAGCAGTCTCTGGGAGTTGGTGATGGACAGGGAAGCCTGGTGTGCTGCAGTTCATGGGGTCGCAGAGTGTTCTGAAGTTGTGTGTGTGACATGGTGGTACTGAATGTGGCTATGTACAGCTGTCCGGATGGAATCCCAGAATGGGCAGTGAGGACACGATGCTTTTAGGCAGCTGGCTCTGAGCAAAGAGTGTCTGCTGCTCTAGTGTTGGGAGTATCTGTGGTAGGAGCAAAAGATGATTCTCTAAATAACACGGCAGGCTGTGGTTCAGGATAGTGATAATTATAGGGAGGCTTGACCTTGACCGGGTCCTTGCTGGTGGAAGCTGCAGAGATTGGGATTTCACCAGGGCCTGGTGCCAGGCTTCTCTCTCTCTGAGTAGGTGGAGTCTTGTGGTTTTATGCTGCCCTCTCATTAATGAGGTGTATGGGGGAGAGGGAGTGCTGTTGGGCCAGGCCACCCATTTAATTGTGGTGGTAGTTGGTTTGATTTTTTTTTTCTAAACGTGTTGAAGGCCTCCATTGTGTTGTTTGGGATGGGACTGGAGATCCAAATGCATATAGGATTGCTTCCCCCTAGGGTACACTTTGTCCCAGTGTGTTGGCCCTGGGCCCTGATGCATCCCCCAACACTGCCTGCATTTGGTACACATTTTGTCTCCCTGACCCTGATCTTCTCCAAAACATTTTAATCTCTGTTAGAGTTTTGTTTTAGACCCAAAGGTCTTCTGAAAAAGTTAGGGGATGAATGGCAGGGTAGAATATTAGAAAGATCATAAATCTTGATATTTGAATGCAGAAGACCCCCACTGGGGTTATAGAGGTTTTATACATCCCAGTTTTCTTTTTTGTAAAGCAGAAAAATAGTACCTTCTCCCAGAATTGCAAGGACTGATTAAGTGGGACTGGTATTAAGTGGGTTTTAGACTATATAGTGGTGTGCAACTTTCAGCTCCTGCTTTAAATATGGTTTTTGAACTTATAGAGGCAGGACGATGGTAGAGGCAGAAGGATTAGAAATACATCCTTAGGAGCAGGAAAATATGGATTATTTAGTCAGGACTAACTTCTTTGGTCATATGAAATATATTCCCTCTACAGAGAGGGAGTTGAGGGCAGATAGTGGAAGAAAGGGATCTGAGGAAGTCATTTTTGAGAGAGATTGAAATCTGAAGTGTATGTTAATGAAAAACTATTAGATCAATGTACAAAGAGATTACAAACTCAGAGAAAATAGACTCTTTGGCTAAGAATTTGATTACAAAATTTTAACAATTTGAATTAGCTTCCTGGGTCTGTCATTTCTGAGGATTCTAGAAAATTACCAACTTGTATAAATTTCAGTTCCTTCATTTGTGAAATTAATATAATAACAGAAACTATTTCATCAAGAATTAAATGAGATAAAGTATATAGACACTGAGTGCAATGTTTGGCTTCTATTAATCATCCAAGAAGTGTTAACTACTTTTAGCACATGTCAAAATTATATCTTACTTATTAATGAGGCAACTGGCAGGAAGACAAAGAAGCTAGCTCTAAGAAGAGCTTGAACACACACACTACACACTCACAATTTTATATAGGGATACATAAAATCAAACACATAATGTAGATACTAGGAAAAAGATGCTGAAATAAGATTGCCATGTTAGATATTTTAGATATTTGATAGATTAATGTCCTACAGGACAATAAAACCATATTCCCTTTAGGGTTAACTCCTTCACTGAACTTTACAAATTATAATGATATCAATTTATGCAAAACTTTTACCTTATAGAATTATAAAAAATGCCAGCTCCTTTATCATTTGTGGATTGTTAGTCACATACACCATGATATTTTCTAAGAGTGTCAATGTGGATCAAGAAGATAGTCTGAAATATGTCCTGGCTTGATGTCAAAGAATTAATCAATCATCTATTTACATTCTTTCCACCTTTGGGATACATTTGTTTTTAAATTATTACTAAAAGAATTTTTGGAAGGGACAACCTAGAAATTATTGAGCAGAAATGAGACAACTGATTCTAGGAACTTTTCCTCTCTCTCAAACCAAGCAGGTTCTTCTTTATTCTGAAATCATCAAGGTGAGAGGAAATGAGGCCCAGGACCTGGATTTTAGCTGCCTGCAACCGTGTTTCTCAACTTTGGCTGCCCTTCAGCACCACCTGAAGAACTTTAAAAAGTACTCCAGCCGGGGAGGCCCATCTCAAAACTTTTGATTTAATTAGTTTGGCATTTGGATTTATCTTTAGTTTTTCCCTGGGTTTTAAACTTTTTAGCCCAATTCAGCTGTGTCCTCTGTGAATCTGGGGAGAGGTTATTAAAAGCTGAAACAGGGGACATAAATTGGGGTAAAAGTGTTACTTATTGTTATGTAAGCCTCATTCTGGGAAGAATCTGAAGGTTTAACTTTGGAGGAGTAAAAGCAGTCAAACACCAAGAGAGTAACAGAAAAACTTCTTTTTCTAAGACATTACATCAATAATATTTGTGCTGTGGCCGGGCTGTCTTCAAAGAATTTTCAAAAGGGCTGCACTATTTTAATCACCTCCTGTTCACCCCATTGATGAGGGATGCCCACCCGTATTTATGGGGGTGGCCAAACACAAAATACCCAGCATTGGACAGATGAGTTAATGGAAGTTTACTATTTATATACACTCACAACCTGGGGTGGGGGGCGCTGCAGGTCATGCAGGTTCACAAGGGGTGGCCCAAGGAACATACAGAATATATCCAGGGACTGTGGGAGGCAGGCTTTCTAGTGTCAAGATGATGCAGTGTCCCTGGTTCCCATGGAAGAAGGTCATTGGCTTATTTGAAAGCTTTCTCAGACTAACAAGGGCTGAAACCCTAGGATACTCAGGGAGAAGCAGGGACTGTGCTTGGACCTCATGATAAGGGGGGGTTGTTTGGCTAGGAGACTTCATGAATGGGACTGGAATTAGGTGGGGAACTCATGGTTAGGCCTTTTGATGTCAAGGCAACCTAATATTGGACCTAATTTGAGCCTTATACCACATGCACACATTCACAAGAAATCATGTGTTTGCATTTATGCAAAGTTATGCATATATCTGTGGGTATACACAGTTGTCCCTCCATATCTGCTGGATCTAGGACTGGTTCCAGGATACCCTCCGCCCTGTGGATGCCAAAACTCGAGAACGCTCAAGTCCTTATATAAAACAGAGTAGTATTTGCATATAACCTACACACATCCTCCTGTATACTTTTGCACTTTAAATCATCTCTAGATTACTTATAATACCTAATACAATGTAAATACTATGTAAATAGTTGTAAATACAATGTAAATGTTATGTAAATAGTTGCTGGCATGAGGCAAATTCAAGTTTCACTTTTTGGAACTTTCTGGAACTTATTTCTTTCTGAATATTTTCCATCTCTGGTTGGTTGAATCCACAGATGCAAAACCTGATGATACAGAGACCTAACTCTGTATATGAAGAATGAAACAAAAAGACGTTGCTCTCTGATTATCCACGCTGAACAACTTGTTTTCTTTTACACATGGCTCAGTGGTAAAGAATCCGCCTGCCAATGCAGGAGACATGCACTTGATCCTTGGTCAGGAAGGTCCATTGGAAAAGGAAATGGCAACCCACTCCAGTATTTCTTGCCTGGAGAATCCCATGGACAGAGGAGCCTGGCAGGCTACAGCCCATAGGGTCACAAAGAGTTAGACACGACTTAGCGACTGAACAATGACAACTAACTATTAGTAGCAGGCTTTTTGAATCCTTACTGAGTAGTTAAGTTTCAGCTCAATTATCAATATCTGTCATCTGGGGCTTGATGGAGATGTCACCAAGTAAGACTGTGTTAATTTTCTTTGTTAATTTTGTATTTTGCCTTCATTAAAGAACATAGAACATTTTAGGGAGAGGAGAAATTTATTTTACATGACTAAACATTAGGTGTTTGAGATATCTGATAGTCGGTTGATAGTACAGGATGTAAATCTGAGCTGGTTTAGTCACTAAGTCATGTCCAAGTCTTACTACTTCATAGACTCTAGCCTGTCAGGTTCCCCTGTCCATGGGATTTCCCAGGCAAGAATATTGGAATGGGTTGCCATTTTCCTTCTCCAAGTCTGAGCTAGACACATACATAGGCAGCTACCAATTTTATAGCATGGGTTCATCTTAGCCAGTATAGATTGACTGCGTGTTTATCTTCAGAGCTCCCTGGAGCATTGGCCAAAGCTATGGAATACATTACATTTACTAGAGATAAATAGTGCTTTATAACCACTGGTCCCTGAACTGTTTTAGGGCAGGATGTACCAGCTTGCCAACATTATCTAGTAATATTAATTGGATTATAATAATTCAATAATCATAATAATGCTTGGCTTTGGCAGAGCCTTGGGGATTTCAACAGTTCAGGCTGGCCACCTAGGTAGACTGCCGACAAGATCAGTTCTTTATAAAAGGAGAAGACTTGGGACTTCTTGGTACCAAGAAGCTTCCCACGTATGCTGGTGGCATTTCAAGACCTGGTAGCAGAGTGTGTCTTGTGTAATCCAGTGGTGGGAGGGCACGGAAGCCAAAACATCTGGACCTCTTTCATTGCATACTCTTCTCATGCTATTGTTGTATTCTGTACTTGTGATAAAGTCGTGTGAGTGTAAAAGTTTTGAGTGTTGTGAGTCCTTTCAGCAATTGAATGTTTAAGGCAATTTATTCATAATTAACACATCAGTTAATGACATCTAAACCATAGAAGTGGATGGAATTATTCTGGAAAATTGTATGGGATAAGGGGATAAGAAAGGTGAGATTGGAAATCTGAGAAACTTCATTTAATTATGAACAGGGAAGAACATACCTGGTGCACTGTAGACAAATCATGAGGTAGACAGAGAAGTTTTAATATTCCTCTTTACAGAAGAGGAAATCATGGACTGAGAAACATTTTTACTTTTTCAAGACCACACAACTAGATCTTTAGATTCCTAAACATAGTTCTTTCAACTATATCACATTGCATCTTGATTAAAACTCCTCTTCAGAAAAGTTCCCTAGAGAAAGCTTTGAAAAGTATAAGAACATTTACCAGAGCCTTTGTGGCTTTCCTGACCAGCAGAGATGCTCAAAAATAGCAGCATCTTCACCATCCTGCAATTAGGATTTCTGAGACATCTCTGTTCTGTCCAACAAAGAAAGTCTGTTGCTTTCTACAAAATTAGTGAATCTTAATGTTTAGGATTTATTTTTTAAGAAAATCAACTGAGACATCTGTACCAATGCCTACAATAACCTCCCCTCCATCAAACTGCCTTTAAATAAGGCCACGCTACATTCTTGCATTTTTTTCCCCCTAGCACAATCTTGGAACATGGTGTACCCTTAACACACCTTGAAACCATGTATTTTACATTGCTAGTGTTAGTGTAATTTTCTTTTTATAGCATACGTATTCCCGAGATAAATGTCACTTAAAAATGGATTCCTATTTTAAGAGCCCCAAACTGTGGGCTATGATGAAACGGAGCTCTGGGCAACTCCTGACTTGGGAAGACTTTGCATCTCCTTCTGTCACTAAGTACCTCTCCTTTGCCAGTCCTCAAAATATTGGGAGGCTCCTTCTATTCTGTAAATATCTGGATCCCACAAGTTGCACCCAATAGGTACACAACATCCAACATGACTGTCCATTTGGTGTCAACATCAGCATGGTTAAAATATCAAAAATATAGTAAAACCAACTGTGTGAAATCTACTCTATTTATTTATCTTTTGGAAATGGATTTACCACAAAGCTATCTATAGAAAACCTCTAACAAATTTCTTTATCATTGGAAAAAAATAGTAAATGCATCCTGAACTTAATACTTTTCAAATCTGGACTTTTGTAGAATCATATTTACACTTCTTTCTATTGAATTTACTAAATATTAATGAACAATACATGCATTTGTCATTGTGTTCAATATTGGGTGTGTAGATTAAACAGTATTTCAGGATATTATCTTGCTTTGCAGTCACTTATGATATAGTTGGAGCTGAGGAAATTCAATCCTGAGACAGTGGATGAAACATAAAAGGCAGAATTTGACCAAGTGGATAAAAGGATATGCAAGAATAAGCATCCTGTGATAGTTCATTAATTCAAAATTACTGAACAAAAATTATGACACTTGCCCCTCACAGCAATCCTATATATGAGGTGTCAATCTGTTTACAGACTGAGTCCTTAAAGGGCAAACACTATAATCTTACTGCAGTAAGTGATGTGATCAGGACTCAGGTCATCTGACCACAAAGCCAGCTCGGGGCCAGCACACTGGCCTTCTCTGTCACATTTACTAACAACTTCCTCCTCCCTCTGTGTTGAAAGTTTCATCTTTCACCCTTGGCTCATGGTTTCTGTGATCCTCCCCATTTACGTAACTTACCAGTGCATGTCTCAGTGACCTTGCCCCGTGCTCCTATCTCACACAGCTTTTCCTGACCACCCCTTTTAGATGTGCTTTAGCCCTTGACAGTCTGGCCTAAATTCTAGGTCTTTATTTGACATCTTTACTTTCTTTTTTCATTGTCTTGTGATTGAAATCAGTCACCCTTGATACCTGATCTTTCCTTTCCACTCTTTCTCTTTGACCACTAGTCTAGCAAATGCTGTTAATTTCTCCATCACTACAGACACCTTGAGGCTTAAGTAGACCAGGCTGTCCTAAGAGAAAACCAAGTCTGATTCATTTGAGTCAAGGAAACGTTCTTGTGCTGAGTAGCATAATAATAGCACTTACCTCATAGGATTTAAAAAAAAAAATTAACTGAGTTAATATGTGTAAAGCATTTAGCATAGTTTTTGGCATGTAGTAAGCACTTAAAATATAAAATATTAGTACTATTTTTAGTATTCTTGAATCCATTGGATGACATTCTTAAGCTTGCCAAATCTGTACTTTTGGTAGATTATTCATTTTCTATAAATGACATAGTGTATGTAAAATTACTAGCAAGTGCCTGGTATGCAGGTGTTCAATACATGTTAATTACCCCCAATATAGACCTCCATCCCTGGTGGCTTAGACGGTAAAAGCATCTGCCTACAATGTGGGAGACCAGGGTTCAATCCCTGGGTCAGGAAGGTCCCCTGGAGAAGGAAATGGCAACCCACTCCAGTATTCTTGCCTGGGAAATCCCATGGATGGAGGAGCCTGATAGGCTACAGTCCATGGGGTTGCAAAGAGTCGGACATGACTGAGCAACTTCACTCACTTCACTATAGACCTCCAAGTTCCCTTCTAATTCTAGAATTCTATGTTAAATACATATATCGTTTATGTACAGATTTGTATGTTAAGGAGTTAAAAATGTTAAATAAAAGTGTGTGTATGTGCATTAGTTGCTCGGTCATGTCTGATTCTGCAACCCTGTGGACTGTAGCCCACCATGCCTCCTCTGTCCATGGGGTTCTCCAAGCAAGAATACTGGAAGTGGGTTGCTATTCCCTTCTCCAAGGGATCTTCCTGACCCAGGTATCAACCTGGGTCTCCCGCCTTGTAGGCAGATTCTTTACCTTCTGAGTCACCAGGGAAACCCCAATAAAAGTATACTGAGATTCAATATAACATAAAGCCACAGAACTTCTGATATTTCTTTTCTCAGGAGTTAACTGAGGTCATTTCAAATAATGATCTATCAGTTGCCATCTTTTCTCTTTGGTCAGGTTCTGGGCCTCTCTTCTCATGAAACTAACTTGTACTGGGCCTCTTTCTGGTGGGTAGCAATATTCAATACACTTGGAGCCACTCTTGTGCCACCAGAAATCTGAGAGTTAATGCGTGTGCGTGACAGCCTTTGTATTGCATTTACATGTGTCACACATGGAATGACACAAATAGATTGTAATTAAACAAAAAAGACAGAAAAAATAGAAATAAATAAAGTAAAGCACCACTATATAGAGATTCAAGTTTTGGAAAGAGGGCAGTTCTGCAACAAAAAGAATACAGTTAAGAATAGTTCTTCCTACACTGCTTCCTGCTTGGGCTTCATCTGCTCTTCAGGGAACATGACTTTAGTAAAGCCCCAGTTGAGAAGATTTTGAAACGTAGTTCCCATGGCAACATGCTCTGAAGTGACATAAATCCAAAGAAACTTTTCTTGGTTGTTCTATTATTCAAACAAGAATCCTCTAAGGCTTCTAGAGAAGTCAACTTTTAATGAAGCTAGAGTCTTCTTTGCTTTCTGTGCCCCAAGGAGCCCCTTTCCTATGGGACTCCTTTCAGGTTTGTAATAATGATTTATTTTCTTTAATTGCGAGTTGACTACAGTGGGAATGAGAGTAGGGCCTAAGATTTCCTGTAATCACCAATGCAGTGGTAAATTTTTAAGTGCAAGATCCATGCCTGAGGCTTTTTGTTACTGTTCAATTCAGTTCAGTTCAGTAGTATCCGACTCTTTGCAACCCCATGAACTGCAGCATGCCAGGCCTCCCCGTCCATCACCAACTGTTGGAGTCTACCCAAACCCTTGTCCATTGAGTCAGTGATGCCATCCAACCATCTCATACTCTGTCGTTCCCTTCTCCTCCTGCCCTCAATCTTTTCCAGCATCAGGGTCTTTTCAAATGAATCAGCTCTTCGCATCAGGTGGCCAAAGTATTGGAGTTTCAGCTTCAATATCAGTCCTATCAATGAACACCCAGGACTGATCTTCAGGATGGACTGTTTGGATTTCCTTGCTGTCCAAGGGACTCTCAAGAGTCTTCTCAAACACCAACAGTTCAAAAGCATCAATTCTTTGGTGCTCAGCTTTCTTTAGAGTCCAACTCTCACATCTATACATGACCACTGGAAAAACCATAGCCTTGACGAGACAGACCTTTGTTGGCAAAGTAATGTCTCTGCTTTTTAATATGCTGTCTAGGTTCATTGTAACTTTCCTTCCAAGGAGTAAGTAGTCTTAACTTCATGGCTGCAATCACCATCTGCAGTGATTTTGGAGCCCCAAAAAATAAAGTCAGCCACTGTTTCCACTGTTTCCCTATCTATTTGCCATGAAGTGATGGGACCTGATGCCATGATCTTTGTTTTCTGAATGTTGAGCTTTAAGCCAACTTTTTCACTCTCCTCTTTCACTTTCATCAAGAGGCTCTTTAGTTCTTCTTCACTTTCTGCCATTAGGGTGGTGTCATCTGCATGTCTGAGGTTATTGATATTTCTCCCAGTAATCTTGATTCCAGTTTGTGATTCATCCAGCCCAGCATTTTGCATGATGAACTCTGCATATAAGTTAAATAAGCAGGGTGACAATATACAGCCTTGATTTACTCCTTTTCCTATTTGAAAGCAGTCTGTTGTTCCATGTTCAGTTCTAACTGTTGCTTCCTGTTACTGAGATGTGATAAAAATCTACTCCCCATATGAAGGACTAGCAAGCACCAGCTATGTGCCAATGTCACTCGACCCTCACACACAAAACACACACACATGCACACAGGACTGATGTAGGGGTTATAACTAGTTTGCCAAGCGGAGGACACAGTGCTACCAATGAGGTTCTCATTATAGACCCAGTAACGATGACTTCAAATGCCTCATTCTGACCAAAATATACTTCTCATCAATTGGGTACTGTCTGAAAGTTCATAATTAGAGACCTGTGCTTTCTTGGTTAAAGATTTGGTCTTCATTAAAAAATATCTGGAAAGGGGAAGGGATGTGTGTGATCCCTAACAAGCTTTAGCTGACTGTTGATGAGTTTGTGTGATTTTCTATAGAGCTGGTTCTGACACAGAATTGAAGGTAAAGAAAGCTTAGGATTGTGAGTCTTTAGGGAAGAGGTTTTTTTTTTTTTTTTTTAATCGAGGCTAGGGGTGGGTACAGAAAGAGAAGTTTAGAGACTATAGAGGAAAGCTCACTTGACTTTGTGATTTGGCCTCTGTGGTGTGTAGAATTATTTGAAAAATAAAGCACTGGTTTTGGACAGGAAATAGGGGCAAGGTAAAATTAGCCCAAGCCTATCTGTGAATTAAATTGGTTGGAGAGATAGGCCTTACACAAAGTTTTGGAGGAAAAAAAATTATTTTAGCACTTCTCTCACTTCTATCAGCTCTCCTCTTCTTCCAACTTGTATGAGCCTGACTCTTGCCCCTTTTAGCTTCACTTGTGTTGTGCTTAGTCACTCACTCATGTCCGACTCTTTGCAACCCCGTGGACTGTAGCCCCCCAGGCTCCTCTGTCCATAGAGATTCTCTAGGCAGGAATACTAGAGTGGGCTGCCATGCCCTCCTTCAGGTGATCTTCCCAACCCAGGGATCAAACCCAGGTCAGGTTCATCTATCTCTTAGCAAACTTTTTATCTTCCTTATTCCCTTTCTAAATTATACATATCTTACATTTCTTTATGTATATCTCCTATAACCTTTATAAAGGCACTTCCATGTGTCTGCCTCTTTGTGAGATGCTTCCATTTTATAATTTAAATCTCACCATAACCCTGTGATTATCCTTAATCCCATTTTGCAAATGAAGAGACTGAAAATCTGAGATTTGTGAATTGCTGCAATCCAGGTTCTCCATTTGGTTTAAAGACACAAAAGTGAGTAAACCTAATGCCCACCCTTCAGGTTCCTAGAGGGAGATGGATGTACACAGAGATAGGGATATGTCGGGAGGAGAGCTGCAGGAAATCTCAAACCAAGGAGCTATAGGATTTTTTTTGCTAATCCCCATTAGGCTGTGACCTGATAATGACTTGAGACCCTACTCTGTTTGGCTTTTTGGCATTTTGACAGAACATACTCTAAGTTCTCTGCAACATGGAATTTCAGGTACTCAATAAACTCATGATTCATATTTGGTTTTCTGGTGGTGGTGGTGGGTCAGTCACTAAAGCATCTCTAACTCTTGCGACCCCATGGACAGTAAGTAGCCTGCCAGGCTTCTCTGTCCATAGGATTTCCCAGGCAAGAATACTGGAGTGGGTGGTCATTTCCTTCTCCAGGGGATTTTCCTGACCCAGGTCTCTTGCATTATTCTGACCTGGAATCAAACAACTCTGGGGGAGGCTGTTTCCACTCAGGTGGAATGAGGAACCTTTTGGTCAGGCCTGCTCCACATACTGTTTCAGCATCACCTTAACTGAGGGTTTCACAAAAAGGCATGCCAGACACAAGGATCTGTATGCAGGTAGCTTATTTTTGGAAACGATCTCAGCATAAAGAAGTAAAAACAGGAAAGAATAGAAAACAAATCCAAGGTTGGGTTGTTGGGCTGTTTACCCTAATGGGAAATTGACGATCAAATCTCTCTGAGGCTCTCTGAGATGCTATGGAGAATGAACCTCCAGAACCAGAAGAGAGGAGCGTTTGTCCGCTGGCTCCCAGGACATGTTAAGTCCTTTACACTTGCAGGTATGCACATGCACCAGAATGGCTGAGTGGATTCCCAAAGATGTGCCACATGTGATGGCAGAGATATCCTAGCACAGAAAGAAGGGTGTATGTACTGGTGCAGCTGAGAAACTGTTGTCTGGCTACAACTGCATGCTGCCAGCTTCCAGAGCATCAGTAGAGGCTGAAAGCATAGGCTGAGTGATATGAAATGAGGCATAAAAACTGTCCAACACAGAGAGCTTGGTGATGGCACCTGAACTTGGTGATGGGCCTGGAAAAAACTGTTCAGAGTGGAGGGTAGAGGACACCACGGCTAACAAGGCAAGGCCCACATTATCTGATTGGTAATGTGCTAAAAAGCTTAGAAAGGACTTTTGTTCCATTTATTTTGCTATTTATTCTGAAAGTTCATCCTTGGTCCCTTACCTCATTTGCTGTGCTTTGAGTTAAGCATCTTGTCTGGATTACAACATAAAATATAGTGCCTGGAGGGGCGGCAGATCAAGTCATTGACACCCACCAGTTCGTGAGACTAATTGGTCTTTCTCAGCCCATCTGATCATGTCATCTATTCTGTTCAAAATGTTCCATGGATTCACACTATATACACATTTCCTGTCTTGATATTCAAGTTTTTCCCTAGTATAATTTTGGGGTGCTCTTCTAGGTCTGATGCCCAGTTATGTCATTTACTTGTACTTTGCATTTCAGTTAAATGACCAGGTGGGCTTCTTTTGTATAAGCTATAGGCCCCCTTCAACTGTGGAGGTTAGAGACCCATGTTTTATTCCACATTCCAACACCAACCAATTTTGTAATTGACTGGGCCTCAATTTTCCTGTCTGGAAGACACAGGTAGAAGAATTAGATCAGTGTATCCCAAACCTGGCCAAATATTCAGATCACCAGGGAAGATTTATAAGGGAAAACAAATTATAAAGACCTACTCCTGGAGATTCTGATTTATATGTCTGGATTAGAGCAGCAAGGAATGTACATTTAATAAGTACATTGTTATCTAATTCAGTTGTATAGTTAAGTTTGTGAAAAACAGGATTAGATGACTTTTAGTATTGCTTCAAATCTATGGGGCCTCAAAGTGTGAACTGGGCTTCCCTAGTGGCTTAGCGGTAAAGAATCTCTGCAATGCAGGAGCCATGGTAGGAATTGTGGGTTCGATCCCTGGGTTGGGAAGATCCCCTGGAGGAGGAAATGGAAACCCTCTCCAGTATTCTTGCCTGGAGAATACATGGACAGAGGAGCTTGGTGGGCTACAATCCACAGGGCCCTAAAGACTTAGCTAATAAACAACAACAAAATGTGAATTAGCTGTCACTGAGCTCAAGAAGACTCTAAGAGATGGGACACAGAGGAATGTCATGAGAGAGGGGAGTTAGGAAAAGAGGAAAGATTCCTTTGCTTTGCAGAAACTTTTCAGTTTAATTAGATCCCATTTGTTTATTTTTGTTTTTATTTTCATTACTCTAGGAGGTAGTTTGAAATTATGTCAAAGTAATCTGCCTATGCTTTCCTCTAAGAGTTTGATAGTGTCTGGCCTTACATTTAGGTCTTTAATCCATTTTGAATTTATTTTTGTGTATGGTGTTAAGAAGTATTCTAATTTCATTCATTTACATGTAGCTGTCCAGTTTTCCTAGTGCTACTTATTGAAGAGATGCATTTTATTTTTAATAAATAATATTTTATTATTTACTTATTACTTTTACTAATACTTTAAATTATTTACTTATTACTATTTTTTGTCTATTTAGTCATATATATTCTCTTATCTTTTCCAAAAGAACATCAGAGCCTTGAGGGTAAGGATTTATACATTTAGTTATCTCCCATAGGGAGATATTAAGTGAAATTGTTAAAAATACCAGGCTTGTAGTTAAATGGACTTAGATTTCACATGACCTTTGTAACATTTAGTAAAATACTTTATTTCTAAAATGGGAGTGATAAGACTTAGTTCATAGGATTTGGGGGAGAATGAAACTAAAATATTTTATATAAAATGCTTTGACATATGGCATGGTGGGGTCAGCATATAAGTGCTAATAGAGGAAGACTGTTGGGGATACACACACAATAAGTGCTCAATAAATGTAAGTTATTAGTTTGCATTTTACTGAGTGGATGTTAATTGGATAAATAATGTTTCTAAAATCCCAATCAAATATTATCCTGGGTATAAGCAAAAGTTCCTTATTTTAAGAGTTAATTTTTAGGGCTGTGGTCCTGGGGGAACTCTGGCTTTCTACCAGTACCTCTAATCAGGTCCTCAGATCTCTAAACCCAGAATAAAACCGGCTCAGTCTCCTGTCACTAACTGGCACTGATTACAGGCAACGATCCGGTATCCCTTTTGAAAGATGGAAAAAAGCCTTCGGGCAAAGTCTCAATCAGATATCACGTCAGGAAAATTTTGGAGTCAGTGCAAGCTCTGATCCCCCAAACAGAACAGAGAGTTAAGGGGTAACTCTTAGTTCATTCGTTTGTGTTAGCACTACACCATTTGTCTGTCTGAACAACGGAGGGCAAGCGTTGGACTGAGAGGGACAGCGGACGGAAGTGCAGGCTGAAAGAGGTGAGTGACTGAATCTGGGCTGAACTTTTCCTAAGTCCCCACCCTCGGGTGGTAAAGGCTTTGCGAAGGACCACCTCCCTTTTCTGGTCTTCCCTGGTGGCTCAGTGGTAAGAATCTGCCTGTCGATGCAGGAGATGCAGGTTCAGTCCCTGGGTCGGGAAGATCCCCTGGAGGAGGAAATGGCAACCCACTCCAGTATTCTTGCCTGGAGAATCCCATGGACAGAGAAGCTTGGCAGGCTGCAGTCCACGGGCTCACGAGAGTCGGACACGACTTAGTGACTGGGCTTGCGTGCAGGCACATCTTACCTCTAGTCTGTCCACGTTGACCATGAGGTGGACACGGGCATGGTTGGACTGGCTCTATCCTTTCAGAGGACTCTTCCCAGAAAATGACCCCAGTTACTGTAAACCTGAGCAGACTGGAGTTGGAAGGGCATGATAAATAGACTGAAGTTTACTGAAGTAAAGATCCGGGAGATTCTTCGGTGCATCCTTAGTTCCTTTCTTCCCAGCAACAGTGGCCGTCCTCTGAGAGACGGTTCGTCCTCCAGAGGGCGCTCCAGAGAGATAGTCCCTAGAGGGTCATGGGAACAAGACCCACAGCTTCCGGAAAGGCCTTTCTGCTGAAGTCCAAAATATCCAAATGAAAGTGTTAATTGCTCAGTCGTGTTTGACTCTTTGAGCTCCCGAGGACTGCAGCCCACCAGGCTCCTCTGTCCACGGGATTCCAAAATATCCAAGTGTGCGTCTAATTCTAAAGAACTGGGAGGTGACAGGGAGGGCAGCACTGCTCTCTCTCCTTCTCTCTCTAAGTGACGCTTCTCCTTTGTTTCCACAGAATGCCTGAAATGAGAACGGTAGCTGAGAACTCTTCTGTGACAGACTTCCTCCTCGCAGGCTTAACCAGCCAGCCAGAACTCCAGATCCCCCTCTTCTTCCTGTTTCTAGGTTTCTACGTGGTCACTGTGGTGGGGAACCTGGGCTTGATAACCCTGATTGGACTCAACTCTCACCTGCATACCCCCATGTACTTTTTTCTCTATAACTTATCCTTCATAGATTTCTGCTACTCCACTGTTATCACTCCCAAAATGCTGATGAGTTTTGTCTCAAAGAAGAACATCATCTCCTACGCAGGGTGTATGACTCAGCTCTTCTTCTTTCTTTTCTTTGTCATCTCTGAATCCTTCATCCTGTCAGCAATGGCATATGACCGCTATGCTGCCATCTGTAACCCACTGGTGTACATGGCCACCATGTCTTCCCAGATCTGTTTACTTCTTTTGTTGGGTGTCTATGTGATGGGGTTTGTTGGGGCCATGGCCCACACAGCATGCATGGTGAGACTGACCTTCTGTGCCAACAATCTCGTTGACCACTACATGTGTGACATCCTTCCCCTTCTTGCGCTCTCTTGCACCAGCACGTATGTAAATGAGCTGGTGGTTTTCATTGTTGTGGGCATTGATACTGGTGTGCCCACAGTTACCATCTTCATTTCTTATGCCCTCATCCTCTCCAGCATTCTCCATATTCATTCCACTGAGGGCAGGTCCAAAGCGTTCAGCACCTGTAGCTCCCACATTATTGCAGTTTCTCTTTTCTTTGGGTCGGGGGCATTCATGTACCTCAAACTATCTTCTCTTTTATCCATGAACCAGGGGAAAGTGTCCTCCTTGTTCTATACCATTGTGGTGCCCATGCTCAACCCCTTAATCTATAGCCTGAGGAATAAGGACGTCAAAATTGCTCTGAAGAAAACTTTAAGCAAAGTATTGTTCTCCTGAGAAGGGGGCAATATCTGGGGAAAGGGACATTTTTCCTTCCATAGATGATTCAAGTTCCATTGACGACATGGAGGAAATTTGAACCCCTTCTCAGCAAGTTTGTCTTTCCCCTTTTAAGAGCCCTTTAACTTAAGAAGATTATTAGAACTAGAGGATACTCACATTTAGTGGGCCTTAAGGATCATTGGAGCTTCGCCGGTGGTTCAGACGGTGAAGAATCTGCCTGCAATGCAGGAGACCTGGGTTTGATCCCTGGGTCAGGAAGATTCCCTGGAGAAGGGAATGGCTACCCACTCCAGTGTTCTTGCCTGGAGAATTCCATGGACAGAGGAGCCTGGTGGGCTACAGCCCCTGGGGTTGCAAAGAGTCAGACATGACTCAGTGACTAAAACTTTCATTTTTCACTTTCAAGAATTATTTAGTTAAGCTCTGTCTTATTTCTGAGAACAGATTCAGGCTTAGGTAACTTCCCCAAGGTCACTCAGCTACCCAGCAGCTGAACTTGACTAGAATCCAAGCTCTTGCTTTTTAATACTGATTTCTTTCCATTACTGTTCACTTTCTTCCTCCCTCAGCTGCCCGAGAAGGTTTCATTTCAAGTGTGAGTTGGTCTAGGACATGAAAGTCTGGTTTTGACTACAGAAATTCCAGGCAACTTTTCAAGGGCTAATTTTAAATATCACATTTTCACATGAAGGTAGGAGGTATAACACTTTGTTGAGATGGTCTTGGCTGAATGACCAGACAGATTCTTGAAGAATTCTGCAAAGTGTGTGGGGAAGTGTGCTAGAACCCGGACAGCAGCGCACACGGTACCTCCTGAGACAGCGACGTGGAGCTTTGGCCAGTTGGACTTCAGTGGATTTGGCCAGAGTGCATGAAAGACCTCAAATAATATGTCAGCGTTACAAAGGACAGGATTTGGGAAATATTTCACACACAGTCATTTCCTTGTTTTCAAATTGTGCGTTTAAAGCAAGAGTGGAGAGATCTGCCACTCAGGGTGGTCAGCTGAGGATTTAGAGACTACTTAAGAGCCATAGAAAACCTAGTGTTATCCAGTCAGCACCACACAGCAGCCAGTGACAGTGGAAATGGTCACTGACTGTTACGGTACTGCTTGCATTTTCTGTGTGACCCTTTAGGTAACTTTCTGGTACCTGACTCCAAGCACTGGGAGGCATTCTCTAACGGTTCCATCATTGGGCTCCTTGGCCCCTGGTTTCTGGTTGGGTTAGGCAATGGAAGCATCAGCAGAGAAAATCAGAAGATGAGAGGAGTGTGACATTTGTAATATTTATTTCCCAGAGTTTCTTCCAGCTGGGCTGCAGTGTCAGGAACTGAGTGCCCTCTTTCCTACTTGGTTACAGTAACTGCTCCCTCCTTTGTCTCTTCATGCCAGTCTCTCCTGGCTGTTGCTAGTCTGGGAGCTCTATCTCCCTTCGGTGGTCTCTCCAAATCACCTTTTGTGTACACCCCTGCAAATAGTTCCCTTGTTATATGTTTCAGTTACTTTGTTTTCTGCTGGGACCTAGCTAACACACCTTACAGTAAAGGGTGGAAGTACAGCCTAAGTTTGTATATCCGCAGCCTAGTGTTTCTACGTATATGGGGTAGGGTTGCCTTTTGTTTTAAAAGAAAATTGTAGGGGGTAAATTTTTTTTTTTTTTTTTTTTTGTGAAGCAGCAATACATGAAATGCAGTGACAATACTTTTGATTTATGGGTCTCTTTAGGAAAAATTTCTTCTATATGGAAAAATGAAGTTTGAATGGATGTATAGCTTTGCCTGTTGGATCGCACAGATCAATAAGGGTGAGTTCAAATGAACGAGAGCAAAATGAGAGAACTTTATACAACACAGAACAGATGGATGGACAGTATGGAGGCTGGGTGACTGGGATAGGTGAGAGGAAGAGTAGCATAAAGACCTAGAAAAAGCAGAGACTAGGGAACTGGAAGGGAGAATCAAAATTGGACCCTAGCTTTTACTCCAAGTTACTTGATGACTCTGAGCAAATGTTTTCACAGGATTATTCAGAAAATTAAATGGCAAGTGCTCAGCAAATTTCATCTCCATTCTTGCTAGATCCTCTTCTCCTAGCATCAGCACTTCCACTAATTTATTGTGTGACCTTGAGATAATAGCTCTCTCTTTCTGGGCTCATGCTTGTTTATGTGAAAAATGATTATGCTAGATCACATTATTTCTACATTCTATTTATTTGTATATTAAATGCATAGTACAGGTTCATGATGTTTAATATTATTACTTAAAAATAATCAGTGAAAGGGCATCTGATCCTTTCTGGTCCTTTTGTAGCCTCCCATGGGGACATCACTATTGCTTAATAATTGTATGTATATTTGACAGTCTTTGCACATATATACACACAATGTTGTCTATTTTCAGAGTCTATGAGCAGTTTCTTTAAACAGATGAAAATTAATTAGAAGAGGAGGGAATAAAGAATTCTTATTGGATAGATGAATAAAAAAGCAGAAAAGATGTATGTGAAGGGTCACAGGTAGCCAAAAAGAGGGAGAGAGAAAGGAAGGCTGTGAAAGCCAGAAACACCATCTCTAGCTACAAAAGTTTGTTTCCCCAAACAGAGCTCACAGCCAGAATTTTTTTCTGATCTCTTGCCTTCAATTTTGTTTTTTATAATTGTGCAAAATTCTACCATATGGATGTATTATATGCAGTGAACATTTTTCTACTGCTGTATGTTATTTT
The DNA here is from genome assembly GCF_023699985.2 of Odocoileus virginianus. Classification (NCBI taxonomy): domain Eukaryota; kingdom Metazoa; phylum Chordata; class Mammalia; order Artiodactyla; family Cervidae; genus Odocoileus; species Odocoileus virginianus. Next base: position 107,276 of record NW_027224281.1, read on the forward strand.
CATATTTCCAAATCATAAATGATGCTTAACAGCATTCAATAAATCTGAGTCTCCCCATTAAAATATATTCCTAAATGAGGAATTACAGAATTGCATGAGATTCTTGGATTTTATTGCAAAATCCCTTCTTGAAAATTCAATCTCAAGCTGCACTTTCACTGGCAGCATCCACACATCTGGACTGTGCACTTTGGCCAAACTCTGTACTGGTAAGGGTGGCATTCATGAAAACTTGTCACCTTTAATTTTGGTGGTGGTGGTGTTTGTATTATTGTCTCTTCCTTCTATATCTTTTCTTTCCTCTACTTCATAAACTATTTGTGGTGCCTAGATGGGTAAGAATAGAGGGAGCAAATTGAAAATATTTTCTCTTTTCTTTTCCTTCCTTATACAGTCTTTTAATTTCTTAAATAGCTCTTTCTTGGCTTAATTGTATTGCTGGTAATCTTTTTAATCCTAGGACAGGAAGGTGCTCTGGAGCCTTCCAGTCTGTGACTATCTACTGTGAGGTGTCTTTCTGGAATATCTTTCTCCTGCCCCAGTTCATTTCTGTGCCTCTGCTCATGATGCTTGCAATGTAAAGTCCTTGTCACTTTCTTTTCTGTATTTATCCCTATCACAAATTAGACTGTGTAGTTTTGTGTGAGCAGAGTTCTTGGTGTCTGTTTTGAGACATTCCCCACACCAAGCACAGTACCCGGCACATGCACAGTGGAGATTAAACAAGTCTATGTTGGATGCGAGATTGGACCACCTAGCAGTTTAACAGCTGACTTACCAAAGGGGTTTCCCTGTTCTGTCTTCTGGCAACACATCTCTTCTAGCACACGGATAAACACATGCTCAGTCCCTGAGAGCCCATCAATGATGCCTTGATTATATTGCTGCTCAGTTGCTTAGTCATGTCAGATTCTTTGCAGCATTATGGACTGTAGACTGCCAGACTACTCTGCCAGTTAAATTCTCCAGGTAAGAATACTGGAGTGGGTTGAGATTTCCTCCTCCCAGGGATCTTCCTGATCCAGGGATCGAACCTGCATCTCCTGCATTGGCAGGCAAATTCTTTATCACTGAGCCACCTGGGAAGCCCTTGATTATGTTATTCTTATGTTTACTCCTGTCCCCTAATTTTAGGCACATGCCACCCGGCATCTGTAGCGGAAGCCAGACCCTATCTTTATCTGCAGACCACCACTTTGCTGCTGCTAAGTTGCTTCAGTCATGTCCAACTCTTTGCGAGCCCATGGACTGTAGTCCAGCAGGCTCCTCTGTCCATGGAATTCTGTGGCTCCTATGTCAAAGGCAGATTCTTTACTGCTGAGCCACAGGGAAAGCCCAAACCACCACTTTACACTCCTCCTAATAGTAAAATTTATAGTTTTCTATAAAACGAATACCTTCAGCAAACTCTAAGCCACTATCCAACTGAACATAGGACTTCGAGAGAAATTTAATAGTTGGGCATTCATTTCGTATTCCCCACTTTAGTTAATATGCCAGAGACAGCAAGCTGAAGAAAAATTTGTACAATATAGAAATGAATCATTCATGCTCCCATTTTCCCCAGAGAAGTGGAGAACATAATCTCAAATGATTGTGTTCAGAAGATTAATGCACTCAGAAAAGAGTCACCAAGATCACAGCCTGATTCTTTGCTGACTTCGCATAGCACCATTTCCTCAGAGCAAAGCTTCCTTTTTCTTTGATCTCAATCTGGGGACATTTGACAACACAGAGTTCTTGAAACTTTGCAAGTTCCTTGGTAATTTATTGGGGAAGATGACTACTTTTCCCATTGTAATTAAAAGTATATTGTGGGGAGATATTTTGAGACCATGAAGTGTGATGTTCCCTTTTCAATCTTTCACACCCTTGTTTTAACATCCATTGATGGTGCTTGCTTGATTCTATTACTCCGATGGTTATAAAATGGAGATTTTCTAACTCCATCAAACTTTTGTTATTTGTTTCTAACTCCATCAAACTTTTGTAGTTTTGTCAGGAAGAACCCTTTATTTCTTCTATTTCATTCATTCATTGATTCATTCATTCATTTATACCATTATGGACTCATACATTCTAATTTTATTGAGTTATGATTCATTGTTATCATTATTTACTTTGATGCTCAATTTGTCCCTGGTTTGTCCAGTGCCACCCTCCTCACACTTGATCTTATGACCTTTCAATATGTCTGCATTAGATTTTGAGGACTTTATTACTTTCTGGCAAGACAGTCTGGCTTATCCTGTTCTTTCCCTGCCCAAGCACTGGTTTTATGTGGAGACAAATGGTGTTTAAAACTGAAATATGAAAAAAAACCTGAAATATGAATATTAGGTGAAATGAGCTTCATTTAATGTGATTCTTCAAGCAGCTGTTTAATGGAAGAATGCTTGTCTTTGTAGTCATTTATGTTTGCTCTTTGAGGATGCCTGTGTATGTATAAGTGAGACTTGCTTTCTGTGAAGAGGCCAATGCTCTGTGTCTCAAACATAACGGTTCCTTAGTATCATTTCTCACCACGTTTTACTTGCACACACGATAGTTTACCACGTTCGATCAGTGACTAGTGAGACCACATAAAGGAAGAACCAGGCCTGGAGTGGGAGGAAAAACAGCCCCGAGACATTTGACCCCACAATTTGGTTGTAGATGCCATTCAGTCTGGCCTCCTCAAGGATATGACTCCTTGTCTCTCTGCCTCCTTCTTCACACATCTTGCAATGACTGTGATTTGAGAATGAAGGTGGACAAGAGTCTCACAAGATTCACGGGACCATGTTCTTTAAACACAAACAATAACATTTTATACAAGTTCTCATTTAGACTTCCTACAACATATGAGATGATTCTCTCTGCTTTATAAATGGGCAAACTGAGGCTTAAAGATGTTAAGAACTTACCTGAAATAGATTGTACAGTTAGTAAGTGGTGAAGTAAAGAACTGAATTTAAACTGGCTGACTCTGGTGTTCACACTCCTGCCACTCGCTGCCTTCCAGAAGCTCAATCTGCATGTGCAAGAAACTGTGATGCATGTATATGAACCCTGTGCCAAGTCCAAGGTCTTGCTGCCTCAGAGCTGGACTTGTCCATGCATTTACTCTCACTTGAAATGATTTGCCAAAAAGAGATGTCAAGGAAGAGTGCCAAAGACTTTTTTCCTTATCCAATGCACTGATTTGATAGGGTCAGTAATACAAGCATATGTGAGACCTGCTGGACTACGGTGATACAGATTATGAAGTCAAATATCCAGAAAACGTTTGAGGTTATAGTCCCAACTTTAGTTAGGTGATCTAACACATGAAGACAGATTAATGCCTGGCAGATACAGAAGGTGCTAGGTAAATGCTGAACAAATCCTGAGTGAGATCTTAAAATGTTAAATTATGCAGTGTTTTGTTTTTAATTTTTTAAAATAATTTTTCTTAAAATTGCAGAAGGAATGCTTGAGTGTTGTAAGAATACGTAAAAGTATCGGTAAGCAAAAGATTAAAAAAATCTATGATCCTACCACCAAGAGATAATTAACTACTCTTAGGATTTGGGTGTTTATTCTTTCAGAAATTTGTGTGTGTGTACCTATGATGACTTAAATTGGTTTGTAAAAACAACACACACATATATCCACAAACACAACAGCAAATGTGGTCATATCATTTGATTTTATAACTTTTTTTCTCATTCTGTAACACAATGTAAACAGCTCTCCATGTGACTAAATATATTTGAAAATCATGATTTTTAATGGCTATACTCATTATATTAGGAGTTGTAAGATCAGTGGAATGATGTAAAATGTTTCTGTTGGCTGCACAGGACAACACTGTTTCCTTCTTTACAAAGAGGTTTTTGTTTTGTTTTGTTTTTTGTTTGTTTTTTTTAGCAGTGATGTTTTCATCTGAGGATCTTAAATTTCCTTTTCTAAAATTCTAAGAGCAGCTTTCTCTTTGACTATTTCTCATGTGTGACATGCTGCACTTTCCTCCTACCACCTGAGTTCAGGTTCCCCTGGTCTCCAGCCCCATCCTCCTACACTCTTTACCAAAAGTCAGAAGCAAGTTTGGAGATGTCAACTGCCCATTTTGCTCACCATCAACTACAAACTCTGGTGCTAACCAGTTTCCACCCCAAATGTGATTCTAGCTTCCCTGAGGCTTCACCTTCCCTAGTAGGGAGAAGACTCTATGTCCTATACAGGTAACTGAAGAAGCAACTCTTTCTCTTCCCCATAATTTGCTCCTACTTCACTCCAAGGGAGGGAATGGTTTACAGAACTGATCAGAAATTAGGAAAATTGACTTATAATGTGGTTCAGGTGGCCCAGCCCCCTTTGTTAGGCCTCTCTCCTCATTTCCAGTTAAGACATGCACACTCTCAGAATCTCTGCTCGTCTCCTCCATCTGCAACCCTTCTCCTTTGTTGAGAACACCAACTGTTGTCCGGCTCAGTTTAGACCTGGATTCATAAATTTAGTCTATGGTGTGCAGTGAGGGAGTTATAAGGTCCTATTGTAGATGTACATCCACGCTCGGTCTTCTAATTAACTTTATCAGGAATAAAGCTGGCATTTTTTCACCCCCCTGACTTCTGTGTCTAACTTCTCAACTGATTCTTGAGTCAGAGAGGGAAGAAGGATTTAATTTACCACCATCATTAATCCACCCCAACTACCTCTCGCCCCTCTCTGCCATGTATGCAGTGATTCAAGTCTCAATGTCATTTTCCATTTCCCAAATTTGCAATGCTTTTTTTTTTCTTCTTTCCCTTCATACGTCTTTTAATATTTCCTTTTGTGATTCTCTTTGCCCAGAACATCCTCCTGATTTTCTCTCTTGGTTAAGTTCTACTTATCAGTCAAGACTAATAGCAATGCATTTCTAAAACCACATCATAAAGCAGATTGTGCATCTCCATGCATGTGTACGAGGTAAGTTGCTTCAGTCATGTCTGACCCTTTGCGACCCCATGGACTATAGCCTGCCAGTTTCCTATGTCCATGGGATTCTCCAGGCAAGAATACAGGAATGGGTTGCCATGCCCTCCTCCAGGGGTTCTTCCCGACCCAGGGATTGAACCCAAGTCTTGTGTCTCCTGCATTGGCAGGTGGGTTCTTTACCACTAGTGCCACCTGGGAAGCCTGCATTTCCATAATTACATGGAATGACTGGAAGTTGTTTTTTAATAAAGATCTGTTGCCAGACCAAAGACACACTTTCTATAATACTCTATAAGTGATTTTTAAGGGTAAATTATTTTCTGAGTTTTACAAGGTGCACAAAAAGCTATTCCAAAGCTATTCTGTATTGATTTTATACAAAATCACAAAGGCAAATAAGTGAACATAGAACCCATGAAAAATAGAACCTTATAAAAATAATGACCAATTTAAACACACACTAGCATTTTAATCACTAATAAAAATATTTTTTGTGCCATTACCTTCTTTAGATGTTAAACATACTCCTTATTATTATTATTTGCTATTACTTTTATGGTCCACAAAACATTAAAAAAGCTGGTCAGACAATCAAATGCATTTCCGTCTGCCTAGAAAAGGAGCTTATTATTCATTATTAAAGAAAAAAGGAGTCATTGGACAATTGAAGGTTTAAAAAACTTTATGTAGGATTATGAAGAATGGTCTCTGAAATCTGCAAAGTTTGTTCATTTTATCCTTTAAACCACATCCACACAACAATTCCCTGGAAGGGGAAAAATCATTCAAAATAGAGAGAAACACTGAGGGAGACTTTGTTACACCCTTTTAAAAGGTGATTTTGGTGGGTGTGTCTGCTTTCATCACAGGGATATGAGAAAGTTGTCCCACAGCTTGGAATGGTTTCCCTACCTCTACTCCCTGCCACACCCTCATTAATCTCCAGTCACTATTCTGGAAGCCAGCATTCTTAACTACAAACAGAACACTAATTCTGGTTAACTTCTTCCAAAAAAGGGAGTTGTCAGGAAATGAGGTGGTTCACAGAATCTCACAGCAGCTTTTGGAGCCAGGTAGCATCTAGGAGAAGCCAGGTGGTAGAAGCCCAGCCAAGTTACACTTCAGAACTGTCTGGTTAGGCTGAGCTGGCTGCTCCTGTTGGCCACCAACACTTGACATTTCTTACTGATTGACTGATTTTTGTCTTTTTTTGGTGCCAAAAAGGAATATGAATTGTTCCTCTTTTTTTGTGTCACAGAAAGAGCATGGGAATATCTGAGCTGAGCTCATGTCTTATGTTCTCAAGATTTCACAGAAAAAGGCCAAGTTCTGGCTCCATCCAAGACTTACAGAAGGGCGGGTTTCCAAATGCAGGAGTGCCAATGCTGGACAGTCACAAACAACTAGTTTCATCACTATTTACCTTTTGAGTTTTAAACCTGAATTTCACTTCCTCAGGGAGGACATCCCTGACCCTCCAGATTCAGGAGAGCACCTCCCCCTGCCTCATTAAATGGTTTCATAGCAACCCATAACTTTTCTCTGGCAAACTTACTGTATTTCCAATTAATTATTGGAATTGATTAATTATTAGAATCAATTAGAGGCGGCTGTTTATTTTTCCCATCTAAATTACCTATTTGAAAGAAAAGCGACTATGTGTTTCCACTATTGCTTTGTTTTTAGTGCCAAACACAATGTCTAGAATGTGGTAGATGTTCTCTATAAATCTGTCAGACTGTATTTATTTCTACATTTCTTATGTTTTATTTCTAAATGATAGCTATTCCCCCCTTCTCCCTAGTTGATGCTGACTTCTGGATAAGTTCTACTATCCAAGTTACTTATTTTTTCTTCACCTGTGTCTAACAGGCTGTTTAACACATTCAAAGAATTCCTCATTTCAACAATCATGTTTTTATTTCTAAAAGCTCTATTGGAGGGAATTCTTTGGTTGGAGAACTAAAATCCCACAAGCTGCACAGTGTGGTCAATAAATAAAGTTTAAATTCTTTAAAAATATGCCTTGCCAATTGTGATTTTTCCTTCATTATACTTTCATTTTTTCCCTTTGAATACATCAAATATATTTATTTTTTATTCTGTCCCTGATAAATATAATAATTTTGCAGATCTGGTTCTGTAGATTGTGATTTTTCATTATCATCTTGGTGGCTTATTATGTGTTTGTTTAATAACTTTCATTAAGAGTTTATGATCCTTGGGTATTTTCAGGGGAAATCCTTTCATATTTTGATTTAAATTGTATTTTCCCAAGAAAGATGTTTTGTTGTTGTTGTTGTTATATATGTAATACAGATTTTCTGCCTAAAACACAGAGGTGGTTGGGACTTTTCAGGGGATATTTTCTCTTTTTCTGCCCTTTTAGAGCCAAGGCCGGGACAGATACATATCTCTGCCTCTTCTATGTGAACTTTTTTCTTTAATTAAGCCATGGGAGATGTTTCCCTTTGGGATCCAGTATTATGAGTCAATAATGGTACCAAACTCCCAACCTGCTTGATTCCCTGGCTTTATCTCCTGTGTCCTGCATAGGCAACCCAATTAAACTCCAAATCTGGGCTACAGGAAATCGACTAGCTCCCCAAGGACAAACCCCTGGTCCAGTGCTCCTGCACCCCCCTGGATTATTCTCTTTTGCTCTCACAGGAATTCACTTAGTATCTTCTCCCTCAAATATCAACAAATAGATGACTTTAATATTTTATTCTGAATTCTTAGTTTGCCATATTAGAGATTTTTCTGAATATAAACTTTGCAAAATTGCAAGAAGTAGCTAGTCTTAATAAAAATGTATTGGATGATGAATAAGTGAATACATTGACTTCTACTCTGATGAACAGAGATGTTTATTCCTTACTCGTTCATTGCTGAGCCATTGCCACATATCTGCAAAACTGTTATTTAAGAGGGAGAAATGCAGTGGGTAAGAAATTATGTACTAAAGAGAAATACCTATTTTCTTCATAAAAACAAACCTCAGAAACATCATCTAAATATGGAACTGGAAAAAAGTTACTCTGAGTAGTGAAGGGGAAACAGAATCCAGTCCTGTACTAGGAACTGTCCTGGCAATTTCCCTTGTGGATGCATCCTGATGCAGCACGCAATCTCTAGAGGGCTTCTGAAAAAAAAAAAAAAAAAAAAAGTGTTAGTTGTCCAGTCGTGTCTGGCTTTTTGTGACTCCATGGATTGTAGCCTGCCAAGTTCCTTTGTTCATATAATTCTCCAGGCAAGAATACTGGAGTGGATAGTCTTTCCCTTCTCCAGGGGATCGTCCCAACCCAGGGATTGAACCCAGGTCTCCCGCACTGTGGGCAGATTCTTTACCATCTGATCCACCAGGGAAACCCAGAGGGCTTCTGTTCCTCCTCAGCACTGGATAAATGACCATAAACCTTCTGCCTTGCGGTTTATCTGGAGATAAAGCCAGATGTTCCAATGTGAGTGAAAGGCTGGGGATGACAAAAGAGGAATAAGAGTAAGGAGAGAGGAAGAGGGAAGGCGGAGAGAGAAGGAAGGAGGAAAGGAGGAGGAGGAAGGAGAGAGAGGGACAGACAGCGGAGTGAAAGCTGTATTCTTCCATGACTGAGTCACGTAGCATCACTTCTGCCATATTCTTGGTTTGAGAAATCCCAAGTCCCTGCCTAGATGCAAGGTTAGAAAGCATAGACACCATGGGAGTTGTCTTTATTGGAGGACAGCTTTCCTTCTGTTGTATTAAGAGCATGTGGGATGTAAGATGTATGTATAGGTGTGTGTGTGCACGTGTGTGCACGTGTGTGCATGTGCTATAATGCCATCTTTGGAAACAATAACCTGCCACACATGCACACTGTGAAGTTGTATAGTTTGAGCTAGGTATAAATCAGAAATAGCTTGCAGTTAATGCCCTCCCCATTTTTAAGCCAAAATCTACCAACAAGAAAGTACTGGTTGTCCAGGAAGAGCAGGTTCAGTGAAAGAGAACTCTTAGGGTAAGAGAGGGTGAAAGACAGAGACTGTCTGAGTCAGAAAGTGGACAGAAGTCAGTAGGAGACAGCAGGAGCAGGAGGATTTGAATAGTTGCTTATGCTCTTTTTAGTAGGGTGACCATATAATTTGTTACCCAAATCCAGACACTTTTGAGAGTGAGAAGGTTTGCTATTAATAATTATACAGGGATAATGGATGTAAATCAGGAATGTTCCAAGCAATCTAGGATTATTTTAGGCATCCTCAGTGGAAACTTACAAATGCAGTTGCTCACATATCTTGAAAATTTCTTAGAATATTCATGTAGCAGATGACATGGAGAACAATCTTGCCATCTGAAAGATGACAGAATTAAAACCTTTAGGTACATCTCCTGTTAATACCTTGGCCTGCACACATCCATAGAGTAAGTTTGTGAAGTGGTGTGTGTAGGTGTGTGTGTGTGTGTGTGTGTGTGTGTGTGTGTGAGCACATGTGTGAGTGCTGCTTTGCATAAGTGATACTTTAATCTCATTTATAGTAAAAGCCGGTCTATAGCCCTTGGTAGAACTGAGGGTAGGTGGTGCTTGTGATTGTGGCGGTGGTGGAATATCTCCACTGTTCTGAGCAGCTCATGGTGCTAGAAGCATTTTGTCAGAGGTGCTCTTCATACCACCTACAAGTCGGACCTAACTTTTTTTGGTCGTATTCTCAAAGCTCCCTTTACAAATTTGGAAATAGTTGTTAAAATAAGTATGGGATCATCCTCCCTTAATGTCAAGTATAAGTACCAAGATTTAATAAAGGAGAGGAAACCTGAGCCCTCCCTCCCATCAGTTCATCACTCAACAACATGAAATCCTCAGAGTTTAGGAGAAGTTTGAGTGAACACCTGAGTCCCAAGATGCTAGGTAAACATCATCATCCAGGTTGTAAACAAAGACAGTCCAATTTCTTCCCTGTAGGGACATAACTGAGAAATTACCTAGGGATTGAGACTGTATCTAATCAGATCCCTGAGATCATCAAGTAGCCCTAAGTTCTCCATGATATACCAGCTGGGGTTCTGGTGAAAAGGAGGGTTGCTCCTTTTTTTCTCCTAAAGTTGATATATACCATTTGGGAAAATCCACCAACAGAAATCTTGGTTGAGTCCTACAGCACCTTGGAGACTGGGGTCTGTAAAAGCTCTGATTCTCAGCACCAAGGGAATCAGAAGAGTTAAAACTTGATGCTGTCTGCTCTATGCACTAACACCATTTTCTCCTTTGAGCTAATAGAAAAAGAGATTGCTTAATGCCCAGGACTGAAGGGCAGGGAGGAGGAAGGTGAATGTCTGACTCCCATTTCTCCTCATGACTTTCTTTTAAATTCACATTCCAGCGGTCTGAGAAGTACCGATCCTCTCTTTACTCGAAACTGATTCTGGTGTCAAATGTAGTGAAGGGACTAAAATGAGCAAGGCAGGAGGTGCAGACAGAGGGGACCACGCTTGGCTTTCTCTCAGGGTGCGGACCTCTTATCTGGTTGGGAGGAGGCGGCAGGGTGAATGGAGACGATGTGGGACAGGAGAGCCTGTCTCTCAGAGTCTGAGGTGCAGTGAGTTCAGGTTGTACTCCTGGCTCTTGGAAGGTCTTTCTGAGAGTTACTGGGCAGCCAATTCAGGTGCTCCATCTCCTCATCTCCCGCGTGCAGACAGGATTCTTGCTGCTTATGCTAACAGACTCTAGCCTGGATTCATGGTCAGCCCAGGGGAGCGAAGATGTAGTCACAGTGACACATTGACACATTGTCAATAGCTTGGCAGGGCTGGGTGGGGGGAGGGCATATAGATGAGAGAAGAAAGGCAAAAAGGAGGGCATTCATGCACTGGCTCATCTTCTAGGCTTTTTTCCATCAGCTATGCTTGTGCTCATAATCAATTGAAACATTTTGTCCCTTGTTTCCACAGACAGCTTCCCGGAAGAGAATGGCTCTGGTAAACAGCTCCTTGGTGACTGAGTTCATCCTCGTGGGATTATCAGAACGATCAGAGCTTCAGCTCCCCCTCTTCCTCCTGTTCTTAGGGATCTATGCGTTCACAGTGGTGGGCAACTTGGGCTTGATCACCTTAATTGTGCTGAATTCTCGCCTTCACACTCCAATGTACTTTTTCCTCTTCAACTTGTCTTTTATAGATTTCTGTTATTCCTGTGTGTTTACCCCCAAAATGCTAATTGACTTTGTATCAGAAAATATCATTTCTTATGTGGGATGCATGACACAACTATTTTTCTTCTGTTTCTTTGTCAATTCTGAGTGCTACGTGTTGGTATCGATGGCTTACGATCGCTTTGTGGCTATTTGCAATCCTCTGCTGTACACGGTCACCATGTCCCCTCAGGTCTGTTCTCTGATGATGCTTGGTTCATATGTGATAGGGTTTGCTGGGGCCGTGGCCCACACCGGAAGCATGCTGAGACCGACCTTCTGTGATTCCAACATCGTCGACCACTATCTGTGTGAAGTTCTCCCCCTCTTGCAGCTCTCCTGCACCAGCACTCACATCAATGAGCTGGTGTTTTTTATTGTTGTTGGAGGGGTCATCACAATATCCAGTATCTGTATCTTCATCTCATATGCTCTGATTCTCTCCAGTATCCTCCGTATTCTTCTACTGATGGTAGGTCCAAAGCCTTCAGCACATGTGGCTCCCATGTAGTTGCTGTGGCTCTGTTCTTTGGGTCAGGGGCATTCACCTATTTAACAAACTCTTTTTCTGGATCAAAGGACCAGGGTAAATTTGCCTCAGTCTTCTACACCAATGTGGTTCCCATGCTTAACCCTTTGATCTACAGTCTGAGGAATAAGGATGTTAAACTTGCTCTGAGAAAAACCCTGAAGACAGTTCTCTTCTGAAATGGTTCTGATTGCATCAGTCACTTATTGGTAAGCAGCATGCTCAAGAATATTTTATCTACATGTGGAAGACTTTTAGTCTTTCTTTTTTAAGTGAGGTCTTCTCTCTACTTAAAAAAATTGCAAATCTCTTACTTGCATTCTTTTTGAGGTTTATACTATTTCAACTGGTTCACTGCATGCAAGTTAGCATCTATTAGGTGCCTATTGTTTATTGGACTTGATACTAGGTCCAAGAGATGAGTAAGATGAGACTATATGCCTTCCATCCTTTTCTTGGTAGGCTAAATGGGTTTGTTCAAGCAACTTTTCTGGCTGGGAGATGGGGCAGGTGGTCATATAAAAATCCTGGAGAATGAATTTATTTTTCTTCAGTTACAAGAACAGGCTTACCAAAGATGAAAGGTAGCTATAACTTGGGCCATAAGTAAGATAGCCTTCCAACTCCTAGAAAGGTTTGCTTGGCTAGGAGAAATGTAAATCATCTCTTTCATATACATCCACATGTGTATAAAACAAAGCCTCATCTAAGAGCTGTTTATATGACCTGAAATGTAAGATAAATCAAACCTAAATCTTTCTTTTCAAAGTTTCAAAACTCTTAGGCCATGGATTAATAACCATGGGGTAGGTGGTTTATAACTGGGCCAAATTCTTGGCTTCTGAGGTCTAAGTCTGAACGCAAAACAATAAGAGAGAAATTCCATGGATTTACAACATGTTATTAACTGCTAACCTCTATCCTGCCCTGAAGGTACACTGCATGTTATAGACATTTAGGACAATTCTTTTATTCTTTACAGTAGATTTAGATTTTATTGCCTCTGAAACTATGTGTGTGTGTGTGTGTGTGTGTGTGTGTACGTGTGTTACAGTTAATTACTAAAGAATCAGGAAGAAAGAGGAGTCACATTACACTTTCCACTTTCAGGAAGACTTGAAAGGGACCCCAGTTTTGAGTGCCAAAGAGTGCTCTGTTCTGCTCTGTTGAAGACTCCCCTATTCTATAATGGATAGCTCAGATTGTGATGAGTACACCCTCATAAAGTTCCTTGTGTGTTGGAATGAAGCTAAACTTAGGGTCAAACTAACCCACATGGAGAGGCTAGAGGACCGAGACTTGTGGCGGGGTCAGAAGAATGGGATCCTCTCTGCATAGTCTGAAACTTGGGGTGTCCATGAGGAGACTATCTGCAAAGAGCACTTGGTACTTTTGGAAGTGGGGAGCACCACATAAAGTGCTCAGTCTAGATATTTGGCTTTGCTCATAATTTTCCAACTCATCCAAAAAACTGGATAGTTGCACAGTGTATAGCGGCATGAGAAATGAGTAAACAAAGAGAAATAAGACCTTCCTCACATTTACTTCTCTGCTGACACCTGTTACAGTGGCAGCATCATACTAAGAAGAAAGATAGCTCAAGTGTTCTAGATCATGGCCAGAAGCAAGGCATTCTGAGATAGAGCCAAAAACAGCAAAGAGAAGCACCTGAAGCATGAAACTAAAGAGGAGGTGTGAAATAAAACTTATTTTCTCCATGTCTGGGCACTATTTAAGATGCTTTACACATATTGTGCACATGGGCATAAACAGAGGTCAATACTGAAATCAGATTGATTATATTCTTTGCAGTCAAAGATGGAGAAGCTCTATACAGTCAGCAAAAACAAGACTGGGAGCTGACTGTGGCTCAGACCATGAACTCCTTATTGCCAAATTCAGATTTAAATTGAAGAAAGTAGGGAAAACACTAGACCATTTAGGTATGACCTAAATCAAATCCCTTACAATTATACAGTGGAAGTGACAAATAATTCAAGGGATTAGATCTGATAGACAGAGTGCCTGAAGAACTATGGATGGAGGTTCGTGACACTGTACAGGAGGCAGTGATCAAGACCATCCCCAAGAAAAAGAAATGCAAAAAGGCAAAATGGTTGTCTGAGGAGGCCTTACAAACAAATAGCTGAGAAAAGAAGAGAAGCTAAAGGCAAAGGAGAAAAGGAAAGATATACCCATTTGAATGCAGAGTTCCAAAGAATAGCAAGGAGAGATAAGAAAGCCTTCCTCAGTGATCAGTGCAAAGAAATAGAGGAAAACAATAGAATGGGAAAGACTAGAGATCTCTTCAAGAAAATTAAAGATACCAAAGGAACATTTCATGCAAAGATGGACACAATAAAGGACAGAAATGGTATGGACCTAACAGAAGCAGAAGATATTAAGAAGAGGTGGCAAGAATACACAGAACTATACAAAAAAGATCTTAATGACCCAGATAACCACAATGGTGTGATCACTCACCTAGAGCCAGACATCCTGGAATGTGAAGTCAAGTGGGCCTTAGGAAGCATCACTACGAACAAAGCAAGTGGAGGTGATGGAATTCCAGTTCAGCTATTTCAAATCCTAAAAGATGATGCTGTGAAAGTGTTGCACTCAATATGCCAGCAAATTTTCAGTAGTGGCCACAGGACTGGAAAAGGTCAGTCTTCTTTCCAATCCCTAAGAAAGGCAATGCCAAAGAATGTTAAAACTACCATACAACTGCACTCATCTCACATGCTAGCAAAGTAATGCTCAAAATTTTCCAAGCTAGGCTTCAACAGTACATGAACAGAGAACTTCCAGATGTTCAAACTGGATTTAGAAAAGGCAGAGGAACCAGAGATCAAATTGCCAACATCAGTTGGATCATTGAAAAAGCAAGAGAGTTCCAGAAAAACATCTACTTCTTTACTGACTATGCCAAAGCCTTTGACTGTGTGGATCACAATAAACTGTGGAAAATTCTGAAAGAGATGGGAGTACTAGACCACCTGACCTGCCTCCTGAGAAATCTGTATGCAGGTCAAGAAGAAACAGTTAGAACCAGACATGGAACAACAGACTGATTCCAAATTGGGAAAGGAGTACATCAAGGCTGTATATTGTCACCCTGCTTATTTAACTTCCTATGCAGAGTACATCATGCGAAATGCAGGGCTGGATGAAGCACAAGCTGGAATCAAAATTGCCGGGAGGAGTATCAGTAACATTAGATGTGACACCACCCTTATGGCAGAAAGTAAGAAGAACTAAAGAACCTCTTGATGAAAGTGAAAGAGGAGAGTGAAAAAGTTGACTTGAAACTCAACATTCAGAAAGCTAAGATCATGGCATCCGGTCCCATCACTTCATGGCAAATAGATGGGGAAACAATGGAAACAGTGAGAGATTTTTTTTTTTTTTTTGAGCTCCCAAATCACTGCAGATGGTGACTGCAGCCATGAAATTAAAAGACTACTGCTCCTTAGAAGAAAAGCTATGACCAACCTAGACAGCTTTAAGAATCAGAGACATTACTTTGCCAACAAAGGTCTGTCTAGTCAAAGCTATGGTTTTTCCAGTAGCCATGTATGGATATGAGAGTTGGATCATTAAGAAAGCTGAGTACTGAAAAACTGATGCTTTTGAACTGTGGTGTTGGAGAAGACTCTTGAGAGTCCCTTGGACTGCAAGGAGATCAAATCAGTCAATCCTAAAGGAAATCAGTCCTGAATATTCATTGGAAGGACTGATGCTGAAGCTAAAGCTCCAATACTTTGGCCACCTGATGCGAAGAACTGACTCATTGGAAAAGACCCTGATGCTGGGAAAGATTGAAGGCAGGAGAAGGGGATGACAGAGGATGAGATGGTTGGATGGCATCACCAACTTGATGGACATGAGTTTGAGCAAGCTCTGGGAGTTGGTGATGGACAGGGAAGCCTGGTGTGCTGCAGTCCATGGGGTCGCAAAGAGTCAGACATGACTGAGCGACTGAACTGAACTGAACTAGCTGCTCAGTCATGTCCAACTCTTTGGGACCCCATGGACTGTGGCCCACCAGGATCCTCTGTCCATGGGGATTCTCCAGGACAAGAATACTGGAGTGGGTTGCCATGCTCTCCTCCAGTGGATCTTCCCAACCTCCCAACCCAGGGATCGAACCTACGTCTCCTGCCTTGCTGGCAGAGTCTCCTGCATTATAGGCAGATTCTTTACCATCTGAAGCACCAGGAAAGCCTTCACACATATTAATACTGGAAAAACCACAGCTTTATCCATACAGACATTTGTTGGCAAAGTGATGTCTCTTCTTTTTAATATGCTGTTAGATTTGTCATTACTTTCCTTCCAAGGAGCAGAAGTCTTTTAATTTCATGGCTGCAGTCACCATTGCAGTTATTTTGGAGCCCAAGAAAATAAAATCTGTCACTGCTTCCACTTTTTCTCTTCTATTTGCCATGAAGTGATGGGATCAGATGCCATGATCTTAGTTTTTTGAATGTTGAGTTTCAAGCCAGTTTTTTCACTCTCCTCTTTCACCCTTATCAAGAGACTTTTTAGTTCCTCTTCACTTTCTGCCAATAGAATGGTATCATCTGCATATCTGAGATTGTTATTTCTTCAGGCAATCTTGATTCCAGCTTGAGCTTCATCCAGCCCAGCATTTCATGTGATGTACTCTGCATATAAGTTAAATAAGCAGGGTGACAATGTACAGCCTTGATGTACTCCTTTTTCAATTATGAGAAAGGTCCATGTTTGGTTCTAACTGTTGCTTCTTGTTCTGCATATAGGTTTCTCAGGAGACAGGTAAGGTGGTCTGGTACTCCCAACTTTTTAAGGATTTTTAATACTTTGTTGTGAATCACATAATCAAAGGCTTTAACAGAGTCAATGAAGCAGAAAAAGATGTTTTTCTGGAACTCCTTTCTCTATGATCCAACAAATATTGGCAATTTGATCTCTGGTTCCTCTGTCTTTTTTAAACCTAGTTTTTACATCTAGAAGTTCTTGGTTCATGTACTGCTGAAGCCTAGCTTGAAGGATTTTGAGCATAACCTTGCTAGCATGTGAAATGAGCACAGTTGTACAGTAGTTTGAACATTCTTTGGTATTGCTATTCTTTGGACTGTGAGGAGATCAAGCCAGTCAATCTTGACAGAAATCAACCCTAGATATTCATTGGAAGGATGATCGCTGAAGCTGAAGCTCTGATTCTTTGGCCACCTGATTTGAAGAGCTGACTCATTGGAAAATACCCTGACGCTAGGAGAGATTGAAGGCATAAGGAGAAGGTCGTGGCAGTGGATAAGATGGTTATATATCATCACCAACTCAATGGATATGAATTTGAATAAACTCTGGGAGATAGTGGAGGAAAGAGGAGGCTGGTGTATTTTAACCCATGGGATCATAAAGAGTTGAACACGACTTTACTGAATGACAACAACATATATTAACTCACTGAAATTGTGTTAATACCTGGGACTAACTTCTTTTGGACTTAGCTGAGGACTGTCTACATTTAGGTATGTGGAGACCTGGGTATGTATTAGTAGGAGTCAAGAATAAGGAAGGACAAGAATAAATATAATATGATATGCATTAAGGAAAAAATTACCATTGTTATAAATGAGTGGAAATAAGGAATATATCAGAACCATAAGGATGTGAGTGGAAAGGGATATTTAGGAAATAAGTTCATTAAAGCCTCAGAATTATTTTCTTTACACACATCCCGTATTTGCACTGAGGTGACTGAAGGGGAAGATATAAGTACTTAATGAGACACTGGCTTGGATTCCTTTGTCACTGAAGTTCTGAAATGACAAAAAAACTCAGAGGCACTTTTCCTTATTTCTATAACAGCCCGTAAGAGCCATTTATTGCTCCCCCAGAAAAAACAACATTTTATAAATGATGAAGATATTCACATCTCTCACAAACTAAGGATAGATCATTTTGCATATCCTTTCAGGCTGGTGATGAGGAACTGTTGGTTCTTAAATGATCAACAAACAGGAACAAGTTTGGGGACTTGAACTTTACAGTAAGTAAAGTTGCACATATGCAATATGATTTGATGCTCTGATAGGTGTCCTAAAGGATGTCCCTCTGCCACAATACCAAAATTCTGTCACCTCATGACATCATGACATTTGATGCTCTGATAGGTGTCCTAAAGGATGTCCCTCTGCCACAATACCAAAATTCTGTCACCTCATGACATCATGACAGTTTGACTTTCAGCAAGTAAAATTTTCTCTTTAGGAAACATTATTAAAGTCAGGATTCCTCTGGGTTCACTCTTTGGTCCACTCTCTTGGGTTCTTCCTTGGACATCTCCCCAGCTCCCATGGTTCCAACAACCACATGCTTGATCCTAAATCTGTAACTCTGCTTTAGATCTATGTTTATAACCTATATCTAATTGTAGTTGGAAATATAAAAGTATTGTCAAACACCAAACAGAATTAGGTAATGATTAGGTAGTGCCAGTTTTGGAGAACAGAGAAGAATAAACTGTTCTTGGTATCTACACATTCTCCTACATTCTAAACAAGTAGGAAAATACAGAGGTGAGTGACAGACGCCAAGTCCAGGAAGAACTTCCAGGTGGAGGCTGGGAATGAAAGGCACCTCTCTACTCTGCAGAGCAGTGATGACAGGATAGTGCTAAGCCCCAGCCCATGTCCTAGATAAACGTTGCCCTGTCTCCCCTCATATGTCCGTAAAGGAAATCCATCATTTACTAACTGCTTCAGCGACTGATAACATAAGTCTGACTGCAGTGGTTTAAGCATGTGAGGGTTTATTTTTCTCTAACATAAAAGGCATCTCGAGGTAGGCAGTTCAGGGCAGATATGGTGGAGTGAGTCATCAAGGGCTTAGTGTCTCTTTCTTCTCTTCTTAGTAGTGACTTCATTCTAGTGGATGCATCATGGTTTCCATATGGCTGCTAGGCCTCATATGGTTTTGTCCGCAGCCCAAGCAGCAAGAAGACAAAGGGGCAAAGGAGGGCAAAGTGTGCTTTTACTGACATCTCACAAACCACACCTACTTACATGGCAAACTGGGAAACTTGGCATTCAATTCAGAAAATTGCCACCTGGGGAAAAAAATTAGGATTTTTTTTTTATTAATTAAGAGAGTAAATGGCTACTGGGTAGGCAGTCAGCAATCTCTACCACTTGCCAGGAGGGAGCAGTTCAGAAGTGAGCACTTTCCACTCCTATTATTGCTTCCTTACTTAGCTCACTCTATGAGAAAACAACAGATTAACTTGACAGATAAGACTTACAAAGACTGATGAGTTGGTCATTGAGGGAACAGTACCCAGTATCTCTTCATCACTGTCTCATTTGTACTTAAGGCAAATGCTTAGAAAGTACAAGCCAGATATGTGATATTTCATTTCCACCTTCTCCTCCTGCCGCTTACTGGGTGAAGCTAGGGTCTACGTTCTGAGAGGCAGGTGTGAGTCCTGACACTGATTTCCTTAATCAGTTTTGCTATTAATAAAGATGTAATGGTATTTTGATTCTCCTTTGGCTCCTTGTACTTGACCTCAATAGTAAGATTTCATATGGGAAGAGATTGAGTTCTTAATATTGCTAATCTCTTGCATTGTGATTATCTTTGTGCTTTTAGTATAAAGGGACTTCTGGTAACTGAAGCTCTTATTTTCTTATGCTCTGAGACACTCCCTCTTGACTTGCATGGTTATTAGAAACTGTAGGGGAGGAATATAAACTTTCTTCTATCCATCTCAGGTTCATTGACTAGCACACTAAAATTAGAATGATGAAAGAGAGATTAACAAGAGAAAAATGAACAGGAATGAATTAACATGAACATGTGTGCTGGGCACACACACACAGGGGTACTCGAGGATGAGTAACTAACTCCAAAGGGTGGTTAGAACTTGGGCTTAAATAGCATTTTAACAAAGAACAATAAATTTGTAGAGAAGTTACAAGATAAAGGAAAAGGGCTTTGAGCTTCTGGGGTGGCAAACTGTGGGAAGGTATTGATAAATATATGAGGAAAACTAAAGGAAGACAAGGTCTATTAAGTAATGTTTTTAATGTAGGTTCTGCTGGTGAGGTCTTTGGGCTTAGAAGGGTTTAGAGTTTTCTCCAGTGATTAATTTCTGTCTCTTCTGGGAAAGAAGGGAAAGGAACATATTTACACATTTATGTCCTGATTTTAGGTAAAGAGGGAGAGAATTTTTATATCTACTTTTTCTCAATAGTCTTCAGTTTAAAATAATCCTTAATACCAGCATGGAATATTTGGGTAGTATATATTCTGCTGCCATTCAAAACCATACTAAGAACTAAGTTACTGAGAGTACATGAAAATGCAACTCATATAGGGGCATGGTTAGAGGTACTCACTGACAGCTAATAGGGAAATATGACCAGTTTTCCTGGTAGCTCAGCTGGTAAAGAATCCACCTGCAATGCAGGAGACCCTGGTTTGATTCCTGGGTTGGGAAGATCCCCTGGAGAAGGGATAGGCTACCCACTCCAGTATTCTTGCCTGGAAAATCCCATGGACAGAGGAGCCTGGCAGGCTACAGTCCATGGGGTCGCAAAGAGTTGGACACAGCTGAGTGACTAAGCACAGCACAGGGAAATATGACAAGAAAAATTAGACTAGGAAATCTGTAATTTCACAGAAAAGCAAGAAGACTTGCTTACCTTTTAAGATTCATCCAAACAGTTATGGGTTCAACATATATCCTCTAAATTCTCACTAAGTTACAGTGGAGAATTCAAGATTTCACTTAAATGGGATCATTAGGACTTGAAACTGTCTTTTTTTCCCCATTAATATGTACAGCTGCATGCCCTGATTAATAAATAAGCTAAGGAGGGTTTGATTGATACTCCTTTCTGAAAACTGAGAATCCTAATTAGAACATATCCCTAATTAGAACAATCTGACATCTCCTTGGAGACAGGACAAGAGTACTTAACAAGCTGACAATCAGTAAAGAATAAGTATATTTAATAGTGTAAAACAGACATTAAAGAGTATTTATTTTTGGCTAAAACTTGATGATGGAGGAAAAGGAGCAGAAGGGAAAAGAAGAAGAAATGTATTAGTTGCATCATTAATTATAATGGGGAATTAATAGACACAGTAAGGGAATTTTATAAAAGCATGCACCACCACAAAAAATACAAGCTTTTCTAAGTATCAAAATTTCATACACATAAGGAAGAAGAAAGGCAAATCATATAGTTACTTAATGTAAGTAAAAAATGAGATATCATAACATAAAATATTATGACACAACTAAAGCAAACATATATACATAAATGTAAATGTCTTAACCTCTTTATTAGTTAAAAAAGTGTTAAGCTGAATCATAAATTAAAATACAAATCCATATTACATACAAAAACCTAGCTAAAACCAAGTGATTCAGAAAGATGGAAAATAAGACAGTGGCCAAAGATATATTAAGTAAAAGCAAACAAATGAACAAATAGTATAGGTTATCAGTTAGAATGGAAGTCAGGCCAAAAGTAGTAAGCACCCTTAATAATGTTAAGGGTAAAGTTTACATTGTATATGTGAGAGTTGTGACTCTCTATGTCCTAAATAAAAAAACAGCAGGACTGGTAAGAAGAAATAAACACACTAATGGAAGGAAACTTTAAGTTACCTTTCTCAGTTCATGATAAAACAAATTTACTGAAAAACAGAAAAAACATGATAAATATATAAAACATGTGTATGTGTATATGTATGTGTAGTTCTATTTCCAAGAAACTAGAACCACACCTTCTTATTAAGAAGTCAAGACAGTCACATAAATGAATAGGTATTTGGTTACAAAAGCAAACCTCAATAATGTGTTATGTGTTAGAAAGAGTCCAGATAATATCCTCTAGTGAAGTGAAGTTGCTCAATCATGTCTGACTCTTTGTTAACCCCATGGACTGTAGCCTATGAGGTTCCTCCATCCATGGGGTTCTCCAGGCAAGAATACTGGAGTGGGTTGCCATTTCCTTCTCCACCTGTGTAATAAAACTTAATTACTTAAGTAATTAAGAAAACAAAAGTTCTCTACTACTTGAATGTTAAAAGCTATCTTTAAAAGTACTTTTAGGTAAGAGAAAAATGCAAAATGACAAAACATCTAGAAAATGGATATGAAACTTTGCAACATTTCACAACTCATGGGATATGTGTACTGCTAAAACAGGAATATAATGTGTAACTTTAAATACTGTATAATAACTGGAACAATGAGAATAAACTAAGCACTTAATCAGGAAAAAATCATAAAATTAATAAAAATAGAGGGTAGGAAAACAGTTAAAAATATTGAATTATTAATAGAAAATGAATCAATAAATAAATAGCTTTTCTTTGCAAAATTGATACATCTACTACTATTTATTCTAAATTCAGATAAAAAAGGGAGGGCAAACACTAAATTTAAGAAATATTGGAGAAATAGAAATAGAGGAAATAAAAATTCAAACTATTTTGCTTTGTTCTATTCAAATGGATTAAAAGCCTTGGATAAAATAGTCCATTTTCTAGGAAAATAATACTGGAACATATAGGAAACCTGAAGAGTCCAATTCCATAAAATAAACTTGTTAAAAGTTATATTAAAAAAATTACCACTCACAAGTGGTTTCACAGGAGAATTCACCAAAGAACAAATAATTCCAATACTATTTAAACTAACCTAAAGCCTAAAAAAAAGAACAATTTCAAACTTATTTTTATAAGTATAATATCAATGCCAAAGTCTACAAAATTGCATACAAAAAAAGGACCAACCTCATTTTTGAATATGAATACAAAAATCTCAAATAAAATATTAGCAGCTAATTTTAGCAAGAGAAAAAACAGAGGTTCATCATATCTAAGCAGAGTTTTTTTTATGTGGGTGCATGGATGGTTCAGTATTAGGAAATCTACTAATATTTGTTAATAGAACTAAAGAGAAAACTATTATGATCAACTCTGTAGATGCTGAGAAGATATCTATTAAAAAAATCATCATCATATATTGTTGACTAAAATCACCTCAAAAAATCAGTCTTGACAGAGGCAATCTGAAGTTTGGATCTCTCTCTGTCTCTATCTCAGCTAGGACTAAGAACCCTATTGGATGTATTCCACTTACTTTTTAAATTTTATTTTATTTTATTTTTTTATGAATTAGCCATGGATTTACATGTATTCCCCATCCCTATCCCCCCTCCCACCTCCCTCTCCACCCGATCCCTCTGGGTCTTCCCAGTGCACCAGGCCCGAGCACTTGTCTCATGCATCCAACCTGGGCTGGTGATCTGTTTCACCCTAGATAATACACATGTTTCGATGCTGTTCTCTTGAAACATCCCACCCTCACCTTCTCCCACAGAGTCCACAAGTCTGTTCTCTACATCTGAGTCTCTTTTTCTGTTTTGCATATAGGGTTATCATTACCATCTTTCTAAATTCCATACATATGTGTTAGTATACTGTAATGGTCTTTGTCTTTCTGGCTTACTTCACTCTGTATAATGGGCTCCAGTTTCATCCATCTCATTAGAACTGATTCAAATGAATTCTTTTTAATGGCTGAGTAATATTCCATGGTGTATATGTACCACAGCTTCCTTATCCATTCGTCTGCTGATGGGCATCTAGGTTGCCTCCATGTCCTGGCTATTATCAACAGTGCTGTGATGAACATTGGGGTGCACATGTGTCTTTCAGATCTGGTTTCCTCAGTGTGTATGCCCAGAAGTGGGATTGCTGGGTCATATGGCAGTTCTATTTCCAGCTTTTTAAGAAATCTCCACACTGTTTTCCACTTACTTTTATTTCTAGCTTAATGTTCATCAAACTGCTTGCCCTCTTTGGACTAAATTCACAGAGACATTTCGTATGTCAATTTCTTTCCTGGCCCTGAGAATCTCATGCTGTATTAGGTAAAATGTAACATTTCACTGTCTTACTGATTTGAATTTATAGCTCTTTTTATTTTCTTTTTCCAAGTTCTGGACATATATTCTGGGTTCCCTAATTTTAAAAGCAAAAATCATAGTATACTGTTCAAGGACCAAAGAGCTATCTGCAGCATGAAGTTTCTTTGTTTTCTTAATTGGGCAAAACAGCTCCCTGGTGCAAATGAAGATCTTTTATTGCTCTTTGAAAAATGAAAGAAATGTGGCAGAGAAACTTCCTAGCAGTGAACTGAATACTTTTCCATGCAACTTCCACTTGTTTTTATCTTTTTCAAAGGTAGAAATAATGTGCATTCTCCTGGCTAAAACACATGAGTAAATTGAATTTCAGAGTTAAGAATCTGCTGAAGGTCACCAGAATGTAGCAGATCCTATTTTTAAACTCCACTTTATTTGGCTCCAACTCCTGTGCTTTTCTGCACCAATACACGTTGCCTTCTAGAAAAGAATGTAAAAAAAATCAGAATATGAAATACAGAAATATGAGAGGAACAGAGAGTGAACAATCTGGAGAGATGGTTCTAAGTCAGCATGAAAGAGAGGATAGACTCAGGGTTGGTGCCCCAAATATAGTTTACTTTGGTTAAGATTCCAAAGTAGAAACTTGTACATGTTCTTAAAAAGTTCGTCTCCAGGGCTGGATGAAAAAAGTCAGCTACAAGAGAACATTTAACCTTGCTTTGTTTTCAACAATAACTCTTGGAGGATGGGTCAACCTTATTCTGGTAATACGTCAGAATCTTCAGGGACATTGTGTGTAGTAAAAAAAAAAAAAATTGTTGTCACATGATTTTGCATACTGAAAGTAAAATACGTACAAATAATGTCATAATACAATTTAGTGATAAAAAATATTCTGGTGAGAATACACAAAAGATAGAATTTATCCTCTTGACAACATTTATACTAAAAAATGGCAAATAAGGTTATTCCTCATAGGCTTCCCTGTAGCTAGATGGTAAATAATCTGCCTGCTATGCAGAAGGCCCAGGTTTGATCCCTGTGTCGGGAGGATCCCCTGGAGAAGGGAATGGCAACCCACTCCAGTATTCTTGCCTGGAGAATTTTGTGGACAGTGGAGCCTGGAGGGCTATAGTCCATGGGGTCTCAAAGAATCAGAAATGACTGAGTGACAAACACTTTCACTTTGTAAAATTTAAATTTTTGCCAAATGGTTTACACATACTGCTTTACAGAACATAAATTATATTGCTGAACATTTAAAACTAGTTTTTATGTTCATGACACTTTATATATAACTTTTTACTGTACTCCTACTATATTCCAGGTATTGGCGATAGAGCAGTAAACAAAAAAAACCAAAAAATACTTGGAGCTTAGATTCTAGATATTTATTACACTGAAATAGTTAGTTAATATTTGTGTATATTATTTACATTGTGATTATCATGTCTCATCCATTCATTCTTTACCACACAACATAGTAAGTGTCCAGTAAATTTTGCAAATTAAATATATTCAACCTGCTTAATTTAATTTTTAATTTTTCTATAAAAACATCATTTAAAAAAGTTTTTCTTTTAATAATGAACTGAAAATTTTATATAAGAAGTTATGTAAAATCTCTGGTTATACATACAGGGCCTAAAAAGATGCAGAATATAAATTTTAAGCAAATTTTTTTTTCAAAAATAACTTCACTGAGTCACCAGCACAACCTGGTGGTTGCTTAAATGAACTACTTGGTTCAGTGTTTAAAAGTTTTTCTTGTGAGTTGTGTCTCTATTCTTTTATTCATTTGTCTTTTTCTTTTTTTTGTATTTAAAAACCACCCTAAGAAATTTATTGCAATCATAATTAAAATTTATGCCATTTTTTGGTAAAACAAATATAAATTTTTAAAATTTTTAATATAAATTTATTTTAATTGGAGGCTAATTACTTTGCAATATTGTAGTGGTTTTGCCATAAAAATCCTGTACATATTGGTCCTCTAACAGCAATGTGCTCAGAATATCTGTCTCCTCTCCAAGTTAATTTATTTCTAGAGGGCAAGAAGACTGTTATGAATTGTTTTATTATAATCTTTCTTCCTATAGGAACTTAATCTTTCTGTGAATTAAAAGTAACTATTGCTTTACTGCTTTGCAACATTTTAAAGGGTTTGTGGGGTTTGCAGGTGGTTTGCACTCATTTAATAGAGTCTGGGATTTTGTCAAATTTGTGATATTTATAATCTGATTGGCTCTTCTTCCAAGTGATTGTGACTAGAAATAACTGGGAAGAAGCTGAATGACCATTTGCCAGAAATGTCTTAAAAGGTGTTTTACCATGAATGGGGCCAGTAGTACTAGACAACCTCTAATTCTAAAATTGCAAAACTAATAATGACTCATTAAAAGTGATCATTTTCACCTACTTGTACTTCCACTAGCTAATGCTGGAACTCAACTCCTGTGAGATTTCCTCAAGAGCTTCAGGGAGTCTCTAGAAAGGTCTTGGTGCGCTCCGGAACCAGTGGTCTCACTGGCAGCACACTACTCCTTCCTGCAACCTTCTCTCTGCTGTCTTCGCTCACCAGAGCTCATAGACCCACCTATGGGAGCACAGCCACATTCTCCAAGGCTGTTACCAGCCCCTGACACAGAATTCCACTCCCTTGGTACCTTGTTTCCCATCCCCCACACTCATCTGCTGCTCTGGATGGTGGCCACTTTCAGTTTTTTTTTTTCTTTTTTCACATATCCAACAAATTCTTCGATTTGTTAATGTGGTGTATCACACTGATTGATTTGTGGATACTGAAAAATCCTTGCATCCCCTGGGATGAATCCTACTTGATCATGACATATGATCTTTACAATGTATTGTTGAATTTGGATTGCTGGTATTTTGTTGAGAATTTTTGCATCTATGTTCATCAGTTCTGTTGGCCTGCATCTTTTTTCATGTGATGTCTCTGTCTGGTTTTGGTATCAGGGTGATGGTGGCCTTTTGAATAAGTTTGGAAGTTTTCCTTCCTCTGCAATTTTCTGAAACAGTTTTGAAAGGATAGGGGTTAACTCTTCCCCAAAATGTTTGACAGAATTCACCTGTGAAGCCATCAGGTCCTGGACTTTTGTTTGTTGGGAGCTTTTTAATCATTTCAATTTCAGTGCTTGTGATTGATCTGTTCATATTTTCTGTTTCTTCCTGGTTCAGTCCTAGGAGACTGTACATTTTAAAGAATTTGTCTATTCATTCCAGGTTGTTCATTTGCTTGGCATACAGTTGGCTGTGGTAGTCTCATGATCCTTTGTAATTCTGTGAAGTCATTTGTAACTTCTCTTTTTTCATTTCTAATTTTATTGATTTGTGTCTTCTCCCTTTTTTTCTTGATGAATCTGGCTAAAGGTTTATCAATTTTATTTCTTTTCAAAGAACCAGCTTTTAGTTTCATTGATCTTTGCAATTATTTTTTTGTCTCTTTCATTTATTTCTGCTCTGATCCTTATAATTTCTCTCCTTCTACTAAATTTAGGTTTTGTTTTTCCTTCTTTCTCTAGTTGTTTTATATGTAAGTTTGTTTGAGATTTTTCTTGTTTCTTGAGATAAGATTGTATTGCTATAAACTTCCTACTTAAAACTGCTTTTGCTGCAACCAATGGGTTTTAGACCGTTGCACTTTCCAACAACCAAAAAAACCCAGATAGGTATTTTCTGATTTCCTCTTTGATTACTTCAGTGATCCACTGGTTGTTTAGTAGAATATTGATTGGCTGCAACGTGTTTGTGTTCTTATAGTTTTCTTTCTTTTAGTTTATTTCTAATCTCATAGAGTTGTGATCGGAAAAGATGCTTGATATGATTTCAAATTTCTTAAATTTACCAAGGCTTGCCTGTGGCCCAGTATGTGATCAATCCTGGAGAATGTTCCATGTGCACTTAGGAATGTGTAGTTTGCTGCTTTTGGATGAGATGCTCTATTTTTTTTTTCATTTATTTTTATTAGTTGGAGGCTAATTACTTTACAATATTGTAGTGGTTTTTGCCATACATTGACATGAATCAGCCATGGATTTACATGTGTTCCCCATCCCATCCCTCTGGGTCTTCCCAGTGCACCAGCCCCGAGCACTTGTCTCATGCATCCAACCTATAAGTTTCAATTAAGTCCAACTTGTCTAAAGGGTCATTTGAGACCCGTGCTTCCTTATTAGTTATCTGTATGGATGCTCTGTCCATTGATGAAAGTGGGGTGTCAAAGTCCCCCAATATTATTGTGTTATCATCAGTTTATCCCATTATGGTTGTTAGTATTTGCCTTACATATTGAGGTGCTCCTATGTCAGATGTATATATTTACAATTGTTATATCTTCTCTTGGATTGATCCCTTGATCATTACATAGTGTCCTTCTTTGTCTCTTATAACAGTCTTTGTTTTAAAGTCTATTTTGTCTGATATGAGTATTGCTATTCCAGCTTTGTTTTGTTTTTTTTTTTTCATTTATTTTTATTAGTTGGAGGCTAATTGTAACTCCATGGCTGATTCATGTCAATGTATGACAAAACCCACTGCAATGTTGTGAAGTAATTAGCCTCCAGCTTTGTTTTGATTTCCATTTGTGTGGAACAACTTCTCCCATCACCATACTTTCAATCTCTGTATGTTCCTAGGTCTGAGGTGGGTCTCTTATAGACAGCATATATACCAGGTCTTGTTTTTGTATCCACCCAGCCAGTCTATGTCTTTTGGTTGGTGCATTTAATCCATTTACATTTAAGGTAATTATTGATATGTATGATCCTATTATCACTCTCTTAATTGTTTTGGGTTTGTTTTTGTAGATCTTTTCCTTCTCTTGTATTTCCTGCCTAGAGAATTTCCTTTAGCATTTGTTGTAAAGCTGGTTTGGTGGTGCTGAATTCTCTCAACTTTTGCTTGTCTGGAAAGCTTTTGATTTCTCCATCAAATCTGAATGAGAGTCTTGCTGGATAGAGTATTCTTGGTTGTAGGTTCTTCCTTTTCATCACTTTAAATATATATATTGGGCCATTACCTTCTGGCTTGCAGAATTTCTGCTGAGAAGTCAGCTGTTAACTGTAAGGAGTTCCCTTGTATGTTATTTGCTAATTTTCCCTTGTTGCTTTTAATATTTTATCTTTGTCTTAAATTTTTGCCAATTTGATTATTATGTGTCTTGACATGTTCTTCCTTGTCTATCTTACCTAGGACTCTCTGCACTTCCTGGACTTGATTGACTGTTTCCTTTCCCATGTTAGGGAAGTTTTCAGCTATTATTACTTAAACTATTTACTTGGTCCTTTCTCTCTCTCTTCTTCCTCTGAGACCCCCTATAATGTGAATGTTGGTCCATTTAGTGTTTTCCCAGAGGTTTCTCAGGTTGTTTTCAGTTTTTTTCATTGTTTTTCTTTATTCTGTTCCATGGCAGTGATTTCCACCATTCTGTCTGTCTTCCAGGTCACTTATCCATTCTTCTGCCTCAGTTATTCTGCTATTGATTCCTTCTAGTGTATTTTTCAATTCAGTTATTGTATTGTTCAGCTCTGTCTGTTTTGCTCTTTAGTTCTTCTAGGGCTTTATTAAATATTTCTTTCATCTTCTCAATCTTTGCCTCCATTCTTTTTCCGAGATCCTGGATCATCTTCACTATCATTATTCTGAATTCTTTTTCTGGAAGGTTGCCTATTTCCACTTCATTTTTGTTTTTCTGGGGTTTTATTTTGTTCCTTCATCTGGGACATAATCCTCTGCATTTTCATTGTGATTAACTTTCTGTGATTGTGGTTTTCATTCTGGTGGTGGGAGGATTGTAATTCTTGCTTCTGCTGTCTGCCCTCTGGTGGATGAGGCTATGTAAGAGAAAATCTGATGTGGGGTTCAGGACCTTCACAATAGTGAGAAACTCCGGTGGTATAATTGTTCTGTTTGTGGGCTGTTGGACCCAGAAGTTACAGGATTTGATTTTATCATGATTGCATCCCTCCTACTGCCTTGTTGCAGCTTCTCCTTTGTCTTTGGATGTGGGCTATTTTTTGGTGGGTTCAAGTGTTTTCCTGTCAATGGTTGTTCAATAGTTGTGATTTTGCTGCTCAGCCACCTTCCCAGTGGGCCCATCTTGAATCTTCAGAATCCCCTGGTGTATTTAGGTAGCTTTATTAGTGGGGAAATTTAATCAAATAGGAGCAGCATGCACATAGGATGCCCCATAACAATATGTGCGAAGGATACACTAAAACTTAAGAAAGCTATTCTAGTATGTACAATGTTGCCTGAGTGAACTCAAAGTTGCTCAGTCATGTCTGACTCTTTGTGACTTCACTGTAGCCTACTAGGCTCCTCTGTTCATGGAATTCTCTCAGCAAGTATACTGGAGTGGGTAGCTATTCCCTTCTCCAGGGCATCTTCCCAACCCAGGGATCAAACTCAGGTCTTCCACATTACAGGTGGACTCTTTACCATCTGAACCACCAGGGAAGCCCAAGAATACTGGAGTGGGTAGCCTATCCCTTCTCCAGGGGATCTTCCTGACCCAGGAATCAAACCAGGGTCTCCTGCATTGCAGGCAGATTCTTTATCAGCTGAGCTACCAGGGGAAGCCCTACAATG
This sequence comes from Odocoileus virginianus, assembly GCF_023699985.2. Taxonomy (NCBI): domain Eukaryota; kingdom Metazoa; phylum Chordata; class Mammalia; order Artiodactyla; family Cervidae; genus Odocoileus; species Odocoileus virginianus. Next base: position 137,468 of record NW_027224281.1, read on the forward strand.
TTGATTACGTTGATATTGTTCCTCTCGAGTTAAATTCAAAATAATAAAAAAATTAATCTAAATGGGTGATATCTTAAGATTTTAGTTTCAAGGAGAATATAATTTTAAAAATTCCCTTAAATGATTTAATTTCTATTTCTGATATAAAACCCTGTATCTTTTATCTTTTTTAAAATTAAACCTTTTAAAATAGTAGATTCACACACAGTTATTAAAGTAATACAAGGATGCTGTGTACCTTCTATTCAACTTCCCTGAATGGTAACACCTTAAGACTATAATATAGCAGCACAACCAGGATATTGACACTGATACAATGCATTGATCTTATTCACATTTCTCAGTCTTTGATTCATTCATATATGTGTATATATATAGTTCTATACAAGTTTTGTCACATACATAGGTTTGTATGTTCAATACCTCAGTATTTCAATATACAAATTTATCACCACAAAGATCCCTTGTGATGTTCTTAATTTGTTATGTTTGTCTTCCTCCTTAAACTTCATTCCCAGCTTTTAACTCTAGTCCTTAGCCACTAGTCTGCTATCTATGTTACTTTTCATTTAATTAATATCATATATTTATATATATATATATATATATATATATATATATATATATATATATATCCTACATATATATAATCTTGACATTTTTGTGAGATTTTATGCTTGCAAATATTTTATCTCTAGCTCCCTTTCTTTTCATCTTTTGAACAGGGTATTTGACTGAGCCAAAACATTTAACTTTGGTGAGTTTAAATTTGCAAGTTTTTCCTTTTATAGACTGTGCTTTTGATGCCAAGTCTTAAAAATCTATGCTTAGCCCTAGATCCTAAAGGCTTCCCCCTCATCTGTGTTCTTTAAGTCAGTTAAATGAATTTAATATTATTGGTTTTTTGTCTTAACCTCCAACTGTCTAGCTTACTTAGAAGAAAAAGTTTCAGAAATAGGTGCTGTAAGATCAAAATCTTCGAAGCAGGTTTTCTTGGTGATCTTAGCTAAGAGTTTACTTTCCCTCTTCTATGGTTATTAGGAGACTGTGAGTCAGAGTAAATCCCACTGTAAACTCCATAAGGCAAACACCCATTATCATTAACTTTCATAATGAAACAAATTATTTGGTGCTTTTCATTTGTTAATTACAATTATAATTCTGATGATACTTGGGAAAGATTAGGTGATACCAAAAAAAAAAAAAAAAAAAAAAACCCAAAGGAAAAAAAAACACAAAACTTTCTCTCCTTTAAAAAAGAAGCAATATTAATCACAAATGAAAAAGGGTCACTTTTATCTGAGTGAAACCAAATTGCTCCCTTCATGGATTGAATTTTCTTAATCATATTTTGATCTATTTTCTGTTTGATATAATTAGAGAAACAGGATATTTCATAACTACAATTCCTCACTATAGTGTGAGTTCATGAATGTAGGGAACTGTTTTGATCTGTATGATATCCCACATGTAGCATCTACTATGATAGGTGTTCAAAAATTTTTTGTAGAATGATTGGATTAATCAATCAATGAGTATTACCACTAATTATTTAGGAGAGTCATCAATGCAAGAAAGATCAGAGCAGTGAATTCATTTAGTGTTCTATTTCTAAATAATAGAGGTATAGAGAAGAAAGCATTAGTTTTTCAGGCTAGTATCCCTGGAGAGGGAGGCATCTGTCTATGCTTTTCTGTAATACACAGTCTCAAGTTCTGAGGTTTGTGTTCTGCTGGTTCATCTATATTCATTTTGATAGATAGCATTCTTTAGGCAGGTTGATAAGTAGTCCAAGGCCCTTAGGGAGATATCCATTCTGTAGCAGACCTTGTGCTATTTATAATATACCTTGCTCAAAGGCATGTTCTTTCCTCCTTAACAGGAATTTGCTCCTTTTGGTCAATCTTGTCCTGATGTTATCTCAAGATGTATGCCCTGGGAAAGGGATCTGGTAAAACTTTTACAACCTTGAAGTATTCTTTTAATCTATTGTTGGTGGTTGACTAGAAGGTATATAAAGCTCTGCTCAAGTTAAGCATGACTGCGGCAGGGGAATGGCAGTATTTTTTTACCCCCTTCTGATGTCTATGTCAGAAGTCTGTTTATTTCTTTTCAATAAACTCTCCTTCCTCACTACAAGCCTCAAGTGGTCACTGCTAGCTGTCTGGCTCTGTGAAGAAATTCCTCTTCCTCAATAGGGGCTACGAGCTTGGGTATGACACACACCCTGACCTCATCTCATCCAGGTTGGTTTCAGCTTCTGAGCTGAAAGTAAACCAAAATGGGCAATATGGATATTTATGCCCATCAATCCGAGATATTAGCCCTATTCCTAAACTCAATATTTGGGGGGTAAATGTTAAGTCTCTGAGTCTTCATCCTCTTTGGCCTGCTGCAATCTCCCCTCGCTGCTTCCACTGATGCCCAGCCTTGGCTTTGGACACCTGACTGTATTATAGCTTCTGCTGCAACTGAGTAGATCCTCATCCTAAATTCTAGGCCACACCTTAGACATCATCCAAAATGAATTGCTGTTAACGTTTTATTGTATTTCCTTTCAACCCTAATTTGTAATTGACATATAAATTCCACTTCATGCTTATGCTCTCCCTGGAGTGCTTCATACTTTGTCATACTTTGTCATCTTCATGCTTTTCCTTCTTGAATATGCTCTCCTTGTCCTGCTCCCACACTTTTCATCCAACAATACACACTTTTACTTTTGTTAACTCATTTCCTTCTTCTGTTCTCTGTTTAAACATTACTTTGTCCATTAAGTCTCCCAGCCTCTTAAGCCAATCTTAAATGCTTGGGTACAAATGTACCTATTATCCTGTGGGTATATATTGTCAGGTTCCACCACAGACAATCAGATCTTCCAGGGCAAGGGACATGTATAAATTATTTGCCATTGTATCAAGATGTCGGGGGTGTTTTTGATATGTATGCAATAAGTTTCCAACCCGGGAAATATACAGGAGAGAAGAGTGTGGAGCTGAGACCCAATGAGCAATGAGTTCTTGCTGTTTTGTTGATTCTCTTCTATTCTACATTTAATCCTAAATAAACATTGTGGGCTTCACAGTCCACAGGGAGTTAAGTCAATATTATGCTGAATTTCACTGAGCACCGAAGTGCCACAGTGCTATCACCAAACATCCTGAGAATGTGATTTGAAAGTAGCTTAAATTAGACAATCCAGGTGAACTGTCTTTTTGATACTCCCTTCCTCAAAGTTTTTAATATAAGCAAAATTTGCATGTAACTCTTCTCTAACAGTAGCAGGTGAGGTTTATGTTACATGAAAAAGACTCATTATTGGGAAAGCTGATAATCTTATTACTTGCCAGAGAAGGAAGCTGGAAGTTTCTCTTTTGATAAGTGAGGTACAGAGGAGGTTATAAAAACTATCACTTCTGATTATTACTTATGAATCAGAACACCTTAAAGTCAGTTTTGACAATGTTTAACTTTTCATATACTGTACTTACTTTTTGCCAGTTTTTCCATGATTTGGCATGTATAGATGCAGGGGAAAATACCATTCTCTGGGTTTATGTTGATAAGCAAGTGACCCTAGGAATTTATAAAAAGAACACTGAGGTTGTAGGCAGTTGGTGTGAGACTGTAAAACTACACTTGGGGAAAAGGCAGAACCAAGGCAACCCAGAGGCCAGGAGCAGAGCATATTTCAGCAGAAACAGTCTTGACACAATGCCACACCCCTGCTCTTTACAACTGACATGGGCCTTGGATACTGCTGCAGCCACCAAAATGGTTCCCAACTGGCTCACTGCATTCACATCATTCCCATTCAGATTAATTTCTCAGGTGGAAGCATGCAACTAGGTCGGTGTGTCTCCTTCCTGTGAGCCTGGAGACACAGGGGAGGTGTTTCTCTCCTACATGGATTCAATAGTAGGAAGCTGGGCAGTGAATCTTATCAACATGACAGTGAATGAAAGCTTATCCTCCAAGATATATGCCCACACATTTGTTTTCTCATATTTATTGAAGCAGTGAACTTATATTTTCAACTCCAGCTAGTGGTTTATTTACATAATATTCAATATGACATTTGGGAGTGGAGCACTTGCTGTTTTTTACTTGCATGTGATTAAATTGATGCCAAGAAAATTCAGGTCATTTTCCTTTAACTTGTTTCAATCTGTCTTCATATTTTCAAGATGCTTTTTATCTCTGGCAACAGCATTGGATACTGGTGGAACCAAACAGTAAGCCAGCTGGCAAAGTAGAAAAATAGTATCCAGAGGCTTAGCCCCAGCATCATGAAAAAAAGTACAGAAGGAGGTATTTGTACCAAGAAGCAATTTAATACACTAAAAGAAATATATTCCATGGTCAACTGGACAATAGTCATTAGATAGTCATGTATATACATGCCTGTGTGTGTATATGTATTCTTAGGATTAATAAATGCACTCTAAAAATTTTTACACATGACTAACAATTTATGTATTGGTTTATTAATTTCAATTTTAGGGGGTAAGAACAAAAGATTTGGATCAACCTAGTTATCTATCAGAAAGAGACTGATCAAATACATTTTCAGATATTTGTACAAAAATTTTTACATAGGCATATTAAAAATTAATACTATATATATGCTATATATATTACCCCATTGATTTTACAGAGATGGTAGCATTCTATGTGCACTCTGATTTAATCTGCTTTTTATCTTACATGTACCATTTCCTGAGACATAACTAGAGAATGGTAAGCCTTAGGATTTAGGAAAGAGTAAATTCAGAAGACTAGTAGATTCACAGGATGACAACTGTGCAGTTAGCCTAAAAGCAAACATTTCAGACTGGAACAGTGGTATAGGAGGGTTTTCTCCACTTACCAATATATTCTGTGTTCTAAAATGTCACAGTTGCCTTGCAGGCACAGCTAATTTATTTACTTGGTTTCATTATCTTCTACTAACTTAGGCAGGGGGCTTTCCTGGTGGCTCAGTGGTAAAGAATCCGCCTGCCAATGCAGGAGACAGTGGTTCAATCCCTGGGTAGGGAAGATCCTCTAGAGAAGGAAATGGCAAACCATTCCAGTATTCTTGCCTGGGAAATCCCAAGGACAGAGGAGCCTGGTGGGCTACGACGCAGTGACTAAACAACAACAACTAATGTAGGTATAGGTTACATTTTGGAGACAGGTTTTAAATTTCATGTATAAAACAAGTAGTGCAACACATCCTTATTTTATCTTCAGTTTCTGAAGGTAAAATTGCATGCTTTACCTAGTTTATGTTGCAACCAAACCAAGCAGTTCTTTTTTCCAGAAGGAATCTAAATTCTTCAGGAGGAACATGTTACTTTCCAAACAGGAGTGCTGATTACTTGAAGCATTAGTCAGTTTGAAAGACACCTATGTTACAAGAGACTCAGGAATAAGCAAAAGCTGAGGGATTCCATCATCCCTAGACCTGCTTTATGAGAAATGCAACAGGCTGTACTTCAAACTGACAAAAGAATGGCATTTCTTTCTATTGTATCAAAACACACCTTTTTTTCAATTTTGAAGATTTATAGCCACAGATTTTAAGAAAACTCATTTCTGGAAAAAAAGGAAAGTTTTTACAAACATAAACTTTTAGTTTGCTTCACACAGCATGAGGGATCTTTGTTCCCTAGCCAGGGATCAAACCTGCACCCTCTGGAGTAGAAACACAGAATCTTAACCACTGTACTACCAGGGAAGTTCCCAGTTTGCTTTAGAGAAAACCTGTATCAAACAAGTTCAAGCTATTAATTTCATCAATATTTATTTTTGTCAGATTCTAGTCTAACCACGTGCAGGAGAAAGGAATAAACAATAGATGGTCAAATTCTATTTGATGAGGTAGAGATGTAAACAAAATTATGAATCAGATACAGTGACTGAGCATGCACAATACATGCATATATACATATATATCATATCCTTGATGCTATTACTATTATAATAAGTCATACTAAGTTAATTTTAAAGTAACTAGGTTCATTCCTCTCAGTTCCTACTTGGTACTAACACATTTCTTACTTAACCTTATAAGTGAATACTTGTGATCCCTGTTGACTAATCATAAATATTTCACAGATGCAACTGAAGCTTTGCTGAGTCTGGAAAGGCAGTATTATAGAAAACATGACTAAAACAGCTCTGAAATTCTAGAAAATTTATAACTTATACAGAAGAAATCCCTAAAATGGCTAAAAACAGAAAGGTCCATATTGTTTTCAGGGAAAACAAAGAGGGGTGGCCGCATCAGTCAGCATTCCACATTCATGCTGATATAGGAAAAGTACATGGAAAGGCAAAGTGCAAGGTGGTCTATAAAAGAGGAGGAATCAAACTGAGGCCACTGTTAAAGGATAAAGCTCATTCAGTGAGTAAGCACGGATCTGAGAACAATCATGAGACTCAATAATATTTGCATGTTTAAATGTACGATTAGAGAGCAAAAAGGATCTCAGGCAAAAACCTTGTTCTGAAGAAAATTATGGAAAAACACATTCACACATACACAAAACACGGGTACACACACACACACCTGATTCTGCTTAGTTTGCAACTCTCTTCAGGGTTTTCTTCACTGCAAGTCTGACATCCTTATTCCTTAGACTATAGATGAGGGGGTTCAACATGGGGACTATATTGGTATAAAATACTGATAAGAACTTCTGCTGGCCGATGGAACCATCTGAAGAGGTCTTGAGATGTGTGAACAACCCAGAGCCATAGAAGAGGGCAACAGTTATTATGTGGGAGCCACAAGTACTGAAGGCTTTGGACCAACCCTGAGCTGATGAAATGTGGAGGATATTGGAGAGGATCAAAGCATAAGAAACAAAAATGATGAAGCTAGATATTATTACAACTGTGCTCACAACAATGGAATCCACCAGCTCACTGGCATCAGTAAGGCTGCAAGACAGCTGGAGGAGGGGGAAGATGTCACACATGTAATGATTGATGATGCTGGAATCACAAAAGGACAACCTAACCATGTCCCCTGTGTGAACCATGGCACCAGCAAACCCCATTGCATATGAACCAAACATGAGCAGAGAACAGACCTGAGGGGACATAGTGACTGTGTACCAAAGGGGCTTACAAATGGCCACATAGCGATCATAGGCCATGGCTGTCAACACATAGCACTCAGAATGGACAAAGAAACAGAAAAAAAACAGTTGAGCCATGCATCCTTCAAAGGAGATGGTGTTCTCTGACACAAAGCTCATCAGCAGTTTAGGGGTAATGATCAAGGAGTGGCAGAGATCTATGAAAGACAGATTGAAGATGAAGAAATACATGGGAGTATGAAGATGAACATTCAGGTATATCAGATTAATTAAACTCAAATTCCCTACCACAGTGACCATATAGTTCATTAAGAAGAGTAAGAAGAGAGGTAACTGGAGCTGTGTGAGGTCCGTAAATCCCACTAGGATGAACTCAGTTATTGAAGAGTCATTTCCCACAGCCATTATCGACAGTGCTGTGATCTGTGTGGAAATAAGAAAAGAATGTTACATCAGAGAGGGATTCAGACCCTTTGTTTCTAGGCTGAAGACTTGTTCCACTGGGGCTCAAGTGTGACTGTTGGGACAGTGAGTGATGACTCCCTATCTTTCAACTTTCTTCCTGCAACTGTCTTTTCATGTTTTCAAATCTCAGCTGCAACTCCTCACCTCCTCTGGACTGACTAGCAGGGGCCTAAAGCAATGTTCACATTTGAGAGATAAAGAAACAATATTTTGAAGAGATGACTAGGATGGCCAAAGTCATACAGCAAGAGAGGAAAGGAGTCCAGAGTGGAGCTTGGGACCAGTCCCTATGGAAATTTCTGAAGCTTGCACAAAGAAGTCCGTGTGATGCCCACTGTGCTCACGGCTCCACTCACTCTCTCCCTCTTGATGTTTGTTTGTTGTTCAGCTGCCAAGTTGTCTCTGACTCTTTGCGACTCCATGGACCGCAGCACACTAGGCTCCTCTATCCAACACTACATCCCGGAGTTTGCTCAAATTCATCTCCAATGAGTTGGTGATATTGTCTAACCATCTTATCCTCTGTCACCCCCTTCTTTTGTCTTCAGTCTCTCCCAGCATCAGGGTCTCTCCCTCTTACCTTTTAGAAAGTCAGCACCAGACTTAGTGAACATGCTGAGACTGTCCCCATATGATTCTGCATTTCTCCTACCTATTCCTTTTATCCAGTCCTACCTCAAAATCACAATGAATTGTTTAAGAAGGGCAGGTGGCTTCCCACACCTCTCCACTGCTGTAGTGGTGGGAATGAAAACATCAGAACAGAGAAGACTCATCCAATTTCCTTCTACCCGGAGGTCTCCTAGGCCTTAAGTGTTCTTTTCCTTTCCCTGGTCTGAAGGATACAAATGTTCTGACAATGAAGGACGCAACACTCATCTATTTGTGGATTTGCATATAATGTCTTCAGGGTCAGGCAAATGCAACTGCTTTCTGTCTCCAAACCATCATCTGGCTGATAATGTGAAGGCGTCTCATTCCCTGTGGATCTCAGCAACCTGTCTGGAAGCTTGGAAAATGAGCCTCATTTAGGATCAAAGTTTGATCAGGCTCCTTAGGGAAAAAATTATTGAGCCTGTGTTTACATACTTCATCAATAAGATGATATTGATACTTTTGGGATTCAATATTCTTCTCCAAGTATCAGTTCACATTAAAAATTTATTGATGTATGATAAATTACCATAAACATAGTAAATTAAATACCCAGTTATTCCATAAATTAGAAGTCTGGTATGGCATGGCTGGATTCTCTGCTCAGGCTAAATCAGGGTGTGGGCAAGCTTCACATTTTCTTCTGGGGGCTCAGGGGAAGATTTTTTTCCCAAACTCATTCAGGTTGTTGGAAGGACTCAATTCCTGTGGTTTCAGAACTGAGAGCTTCATTTTCTTGCTGACTGTCTGCTGGGGTCACTCTCAGTTTGTAGAGGCTGCCTGCATTTATCATCATGTGACCCTCTTGTCTTCAATCTGGCAGTAAATGGAACACTGAATCCTTTTTAAAAATTTAATTGAGACATATTTAAATTTATTTAGATACATTTGAGAAACAGTATCACAGGAACATCTTGAAATTAACTTTTACTACTTTTATTGATGCCCTAATTATAAAAGTAATATGTGCTTATTTTTGAAACCATAGATGACTGACACATATATCAAGTAAAAAGTGTCTGGTCCTCTCCACCTTTTCCTCCAAAGATAAAGTATAGTTGAATAACAATGTTACTTTCAGGTGTATAGCAGAGTGATTCAGTTATACATGTACATGCATCTATTCTTTTTAGATTCTTTTCCCATTCAGGTTATTACAGAGTAGTGAGCGGAGTTCCCTGCGCTATACAGTAGGTTCTTGTTGGTTATCTATTTTAAATGTAGCATGTAAATGTAAATGTATCTATTTAAATGTTTAAATGTTAGCCCCAAGCTTCCAATCTGTCCCTCCCTCCAGCCCTTCCTTCTTGGTAATCATAAGTTCATTCTCTAAGTCTATGAGTTTCTTTCCATTTTGTAAGTAAGTTTGTATGTATCATTTGTTTTTAGATTCTACCTATAAGCAGTATCATATGATATCTGTCTTTTTCTGTCTGGCTTACTTCACTTAATGTGATAATCTTCAGGTCCATTGATGTTGCTGCAAATGGCATTATTTCATTCTTCTTTATGGCTGAGTAATATTCTGTTGTATATATGTACCACATCTTCTTTATCCATTCCTCTGTCAATGGACATTTAAGTTGCTTCCATGTCTTGGCTACTGTGAACAGTGCTGCAATGAACACTGGGGTACATGTATCTTTATCAAAAACTATGTTTTTCTCTGGATATATGCCCAGGAGTGGGATTGTTGAATCATATAGTATATCTATTTTTAGTTTCTTATGGAACTTCCATACTATTCTCCATAGTGGTTGCACCAATTTACATTCCCTCCAACAGTGTAGGAGAGTTCCCTTCTCTCCACACCCTCTATAGCATTTATTGTTTGTAGACTTTTTGATGATGGCCATTCTGACTGGTGTGAGGTGATCTCATTGTAGTTTTGATTTGAAGTCAAGTGGGTCTTAGGAAGCATCACTACAAAACAAAGCTAGTGGAGGTGATGAAATTCCAGCTGAGCTATTTCAAATCCTAAAAGATGATGATGTTGAAGTGCTGCACTCAATATGCCAGCAAATTTGGAAAACTCAGCAGTGGCCACAAGACAGGAAAAGGTCAGTTTTCATTCCAATCCCAAAGAAAGGCAATGCCAAAGAATGTTCAGACTACCACACAATTGCACTCATTTCACATGCTAGCAAAGTAATGCTCAAAATTCTCCAAGCTAGACTTCAACAGTATGTGAACCAAGAACTCCCAGATGTTCAAGCTGGATTTAGAAAAGGCAGAGGAACTAGAGATCAAATTGCCAACATCTGTTGGATCATAGAAAAAGCAAGAGAATATCAGAAAAACATCTACTTCTGCTTCATTGACTATGCTAAAGCCTTTGACTGTGTGGATCACAACAAACTATGGAAAATTCTTAAAGAGATGGGAATACCAGACCATCTTACCTGCCTCCTGAGAAATCTGTATGTAGGTCAAGAAGCAACAGTTAGAACCAGACATGGAACAACAGACTGGTTCCAAACTGGGAAAGGAGTACATCAAGGCTGTATATTGTCACCCTGCTTATTTAACTTCTATGCAGAGTACATCATGCTAAATGCTGGGCTGGATGAAGCACAAGCTGGAATCAAGGTAGCCAGGAGAAATATCAATAATCTCAGATACATAGCTGATACCACCCTTATGGCAGAAAGTAAAGAGGAACTAATGAGACTCTTGATGAAGGTGAAAGAGGAGAGTAAAAAAAGTTGGCTTAAAACTCAATATTCAAAAAAAGATCATAGCATCTGGTCCCATCACTTATTTGCAAATAGATAGGGAAACAATGGAAACAGTGACAGACTTTATTTTTTGGGCTCCAAAATCACTGCAGATGGTGACTGAAACCATGAAATTAAAAGACGCTTGCTCCTTGGAAGAAAAGCTATGATCAACCTAGACAGCATATTAAAAAGCAGAGACATTACTTTGCCAACAAAGATCTGTATAGTCAAAGCTATGGTTTTTCCAGTAATCATGTATGGATGTGAGAGTTGGACCATAAAGAAGGCTGAGCGATGAAGAATTGATGCTTTTGAACTGTGTTGTTGGAGAAGACTCTTGAGAGTCCCTTGGACTGCAAGATCAAACCAGTCAATCCTAAAAGAAATCAATCCTGAATATTCATTGGAAAGGCTGATGCTGAAGCTCCAATACTTTGGCCACCTGATGTGAAGAACTGACTCATTGGAAAAGACCCTGATGCTGGGCAAGATTGAAGGCAGGAGGAGAAGGGGCCGACAGAGGATGAGATGGTTGGATGGCATCACTGACTCAATGGGCATGAGTTTGAGCAAACTCCAGGAGTTGGTGATGGACAGGGAAACCTGGCGTGCTGCAGTCCATCGGGTCGCAAAGAGTCAGACACGGCTGAGCAACTGAGCAACAACAACAACGAGTTGACGTTGAGCATTCTTTCATGTGACTCTTGACCTTCTGTATGTCTTCTTTGGAGAAATGTCCATTTAGGTCTTCTGTCCTTTGTTGACTGGGTTGTTCGTTTTGGTGCTTTTAGGCATCATGAGCTGTTTGTTAATTTTGGAGACTAATCCCTCCTCAGTCACATCATTTACAAATATTTTCTCACTATCTCTGTGTTGTCTTTTCATTTTGTTTATTGTTTCCTTTGCTGTGCAAAAGCTTTTGAGTTTAAGTGGGTCCCATTTGTTTATTTTTGTTTTTATCTCCACTGCTTTGGGAGATGGATTGAAGAAGAAACTGCAACAATTTATGTCAGACAGTGTTCTGCCTATATTTTCCACCATATGCTCAGATCACATGAAATTATGTAGCTCTTATCTAGGTACCTACTTTGATGTGTCAACTTTCAGTGTCAACATATGGCAGGCATGAACATTACTGCCCTTTACCCAAGATTACCCAACAGATATTTTGAGCTTTTAAAGTCCAAAATGAGGAGAGGAAATAAAGAGAAAGGAAAAGACTCACTATCTGCTGTTCACTATCCATAGTTTTAACTTTAGTATTCTGTTAAAAGAGATGCATCTTTCAAACATGACCAACGCCAAGATAATGATCTCACCCTCAATTGCATAATTCTGGGTGAGATTTCAAGAGAGTATCATTCTCACAAAGTGATTGGAGAGAAACCAACCCAGCGAAGAATCTCACTCCTTGCTTGATTTTGCTTCTGTTTCTTCTTTTCTTTATTTCAGTCTTTAAGATTTTTATTTTTAAGACCATTATAACACAGATTTTATTCTGTATTTGACCTCTATGCTATGTGTCTTTTATCTCTTTACTCCACACACATTATTTTCATAATTTTAATTTTTTCTTCTCTTGAGGTACCAAGAGGTGACACTCCAAACTGCATATCCTTTCTATTCCCTTCCTGTATATCTTGCTGGGATCTCTCATGACACATTTTTCTTTTCACATTTAGTGTGAACTTATTCTTTCTGACTGTGGCTTTGGATCAAATTAGATCCACCACAATCAAAACTCTTTCATCTTCCCAGCAGCATTTTTCACCTGCTCTTGTTTGTTGCAAAAGCTTGAAGCTTCCACTGTAGAAGTGAGAGAAATTGCTCCCTGGGATTTGCTTTTTCTTTCTTAATTTACAGTTATTTTGAAGTGCAAGCATTTTCTTTGTCTTTGGATTATGCTGTGAATATTGTTTTTTATGGAGTTTTACTTGTTCTTATTGTTCTGTATTGCTCTTACCAGAATTATTGGGAGGTGCAGGTCTAGGCATTTGCTATTTTTTTTTTTTTTTGGTTTCCTGAAAGTCTTCTCAAAAATAGTATTTTTAAGATATTTGCATATTTTAAAAAGGTATGTTGTATTGATTTAGAGATGTGGCAGCCTGGATAGGAGGAGAGTTTGGGGGAGAATGGATACATGTATTGGGGAAGGGAATGGCAATCCACTCCAGTATTCTTGTTTGGAGAATCCCATGGTTAGAGAAGCCTGGTGGGCTACCGTTCATAGGGTCGCATAAAGTTGGACACAACTAAAGCGACTTAGCACGACATGGCATGGCAGAGGTGATTCACTTCTCAGTGAACTCAAAAATACTTTTTTCATTTTAGTTTGTTAAAAACACCATTCATCATTTAGATTTGTGTTATTTCAGAAAAAGTAAATATTCAGAAGATTACTAGATCTGTTACTGGAAATATGGTGGCTAGTTTATTCAAGCCAACCATCTTGCTGGAAATAACTATATTGTCATACAAAATACAGACTTTTTCCTTATAAAACTGAAAAGCTGAAAGAATGTAAAGAATTACTAGGTCAAAATAGATTATGTGAAAAATCATTTATCTATTAAAAAAATTGAATTAGTAAGCAATCCTTCACACACATGTGCTCACATCTTGTGATCACAAGCCTAATGGCTTCACTGGTTAATTCTATCATACATGAAAAGAAGAAATAATACCAAGTGTAAGCAAATTCTTTCAGAAAAGAGATAAAGAGAAAACATTTTTCAAATATATTTTATGAGGCATCATAACCTAGATATCCAAATAAAACATAGAATTACAAGGAAAATATATACCAATATTTCTCATAAACATATGTGCAAAAATCACTTATACAACATTACTAATCTAATACAGTGTTCTATAAAAATGATAATGCTTTGTAGTTAAGTGGGATTCAGCACAGGAAATCAAGGTTGGTTATACCTCTGAAAATCATTCAATATAACTCATAATATTAACAGAATAAAGGAGAAAATGGTATCATTAGATAAATAGATACTGAAAAAACATATGATAAAAAATATCCATTTATCATAAAAATCTCAGAAAAACAGGAACAGAAAAGAATTCTCTGAATTTATCAAAGGGAATTTATTAAAAAATCTTACATAATTAATGGTTAAATTAAAAGCTTTCCCTGTAAGATTGGAAATGAGTGAAGAATGTCCTCTTTCCTCTATATTTGGTGAAGAGCTTAGTTATTGAAATTAGATGTGAAAATAAAATAAAATAACATCAGACTGAAAAAGAAGATAAATTAGCATTATTCTTAGAAAATATGATTATTAATGTAGAAAATCCACAAAATAAAAATATTAGAATAAGCAGATGTACCAAGATCTCAAGATACAAAGTCATTAAGTATAAATTAACTGCATTTCTAAATGCTAGCAACAAACATTTGGAAAATGAAATTAATAAAAATACCATTTACAGTAGCATCAAACTAAAATCACTTAGGAATAAATTTAATGACAGATGTGCAAACCTCTAAACTGAAAACTTTAGAACCTTGATCAGAGAAATAAAAAGATTACAAATAAAGAGAGATACACCATGTTTGTGTACTGGAAGATCTGATATTGTTAACATTTCCATTTCCCCCAAAACAGATCTAGAGACTCAATGCATTCCAAATAAACACGGGTTCAATGTCTTCAAAATGCTGAGAAAAAGTTACATTTAAACTAGAATTTCATACCTTACTAAACTATGAAAAAAATAGGAAGCCAAAATTAAAGAAATTTCAGAAATGCAATGTCTCTAACATTTGCATTCCATGTACCTTTTCTAAGGAAATTAATGGAGCATTTGTGCTATCAAAAATGAGGAAAAAAGCTGACATAGTCAAGAAGAGTCTAAAGAGGCATACCAACTAAATGTAACATAACTTTGATGAGATCCTGGAACTGAAAAAGAACATTAAGTACATAGTAAGGAAATCTGTGTATAGTATGGACTTTAGCTAATGATAACATAACAACACTGGCTTGCTAATTGTAACAAACACATTGTAAGATGTTAATGCTAATAATGGGGGAAATAGTTTGCAGTATATGGGAATTCTTTATACTATGCTCTCAATTTTTTCTATAAATCTAAAACTGTCCTAAAAAATAAAGTTCATTTAAAAAATGAAGAAACCAAGAAACAGGAAAATATGGGATCCAGAAAACAGAGGATCTAACATACATAAGAGGTGAAGAGAATCCTCAGAAAGATGGTGAACAGGGATCTTAAGATGTTAGATTTTCACTAGAGTAAGAGGACAGTCTATCAACACTCAAGTGGATTATAAATTTCTTAGAAAGACTTCTTAAGGAAGGCAACATTTTAAGAACAGCCGCTAACATCATATAGCTGCAGCTGAATATACTGAAAGGAGAGCTGTACAAAAGGGATAAATCAGAGAAATCTGTGGAATATTAAGCAAATGAAAGCATCTAAAAATATTCCCTTCAAGGAAAACAACAAATCAAATGAAAGTAATAATTATATTTGATGTACCTCTGTAAATAGTGTTTAAAATTGTCTTAATAATGTTAACTGCCAATATTTACCTAAAAATTTAATTATAACCATGTTGCAATAAGGAGAGTGTGGGTGTGTATGTGTGTCTGCTGAGAGTGAGGTGAAAAAGATTCCATAGGAACTCACACTGGAAACTATTGTGTGGTTTAGTCGTTCAGTTGTGTTGTGTTTGACTCTTTGCGACCTCTTGGACTGTAGCCCACCAGGCTCCTCTGTCCATGGGGATTCTCCAGGCAAGAATACTGAAATGGGTTGCCATTTCCTTCTCCAGGGCATCTTCTCAACCCAGGGATCAAACCCAGGTCTCCCACATTGCAGGCAGATTTTTTACTGTCTGAGCTACCAGGGAAACCCAAGAATACTGGAGTGGGTAGCCTATCCCTATTAGAGTAATTTAAACTTGAGACAAGAAGCTTATCAAATCAATGTAACTGAGAGGGAAAGCCAGACCAGGATTTCAAAGAAATATGTTCTCTGGGACTGGAGGCTGGATAAAGTTGAGTGAGACGAATATGTCTACATTTAGTTTATGAATTTAGTTTGTTGCCTAGGGGTGAAAAAAGCTTAGAAAATGATGACCAGAGGAGGAGCAGCATTTGAGAATCACAAGTAAATGTTGAATGCAGTTTGGGGCACTTTAACTTGAGGCACAGAAATAGACATAAAACAGAATTGTTCAGGAGGCAGGTGGGGGACAGGTTCAGGTGATACATACTGGTGAATATGAATGAGCAGAAGGAGAGCAAATACTTGTCAGGCTCTTTCTATGATTCAGGCAGTGTTTCATTATTTTACATGTAGTAAGTTATTTAACGCAAAGGACAATTACTAACATGTTACAGATGTGGATACCAAGGGTGAAAGAGGTCACATAAATTGTCTAAAATCTCACAATTAGAAAGTGGAGACTCAATCTGGATTTAAATTTCAGATCATCTGATTTGACAGTCTCTTCTTTTAAATGTCTTCCCACAAGTCAAAACTTCAGGGAGTAGAACCATTGACTCCCTTTGTTCTCCTGACAGTGAGGGCAAAACATATTCACAACTACACTACATGATATAACTGTGGCCAACTGCTCAGAACTGGGTGAACATCCTTTGTCAGTAGCAGCACAGCTGCTAGTCCTTTGGCTTGCCCCACACTTGCAGAACCTCTGTCTACCAACCTGGTGTCCACATCTGTAAGATGCTCTGTTCTCCAATCCTGGTTTTATAATCTCAAACCAATTGTCTGAATTCCCATCTTCTTTTAATTAACTCTATTTAAAAGAGCTAGTCATTTTTTTCTACTTTTGAGATATAGTTGACATACAGTAGTGCATTAAGAGTCACTTTCTACTTTACAATATTGTAGTGGTTTTTAAATAAATGAAAAAAAAATAATAAAATTATTCTCAAAGGAAAAAAGAGTCACTTTCTACTATTTATCCACATAAACTCTAATACAATATTTTTTCCTTACATATACAAGCCAAAATATGAACTGACAAAACACTTAGCTGTCAAATGGGTTAAATTCGAAGTTAGAAATATGAATAAACTTTGCAATATAAGATTTTCGGAAGTTTTAATTCTTCCAAAATTCTCTCAGTTTTAATCAATCACTGAAATTTGTGTAATCTTTGTACCTCACTTCTCAAAAGAGAAGGCTCTAGTTTCTTCTTTGGCAAACAATGTCACTAGTGGTTTTCCCCAGAAGTTCTGTTTCATGTAACATAAATTCATTCGCAACAAATGAATTTGGATTTTTCCACCAAAAATATCAGAAGTTGCAAATACAGTTTATATTTTTTGAATATGATAGGTAAGTTAAATCAAAAGGACCTTCTTCAGTGGAATGTCCAGTTATAGCTGAATGGGCAGGTCAGTAAATCCCCACAGCACATCTATAAATTTGGACACAATTGGCAAACATAATGATTCCAACATTCTGGAAATCAACCAATGCACACAACAATCAGAAATGCTGATGCATTAGAAAGTGTTTAAGTTTATGTAAGAATAAAGGGAGTCTGTGATGGTGACTGCAGCCGTGAATTAAAAGACACTTACTCCTTGGAAGGAAAGTTATGACCAACCTAGATAGCATATTAAAAAGCAGAGACATTACTTTGCCAACAAAGGTCCGTCTGGTCAAGTCTATGGTTTTTCCAGTGGTCATGTATGGATGTGAGAGTTGGACTGTGAAGAAAGCTGAGTGCCGAAAAATTGATGCTTTTGAACTGTGGTGTTGGAGAAGACTCTTGAGAGTCCCTTGGACTGCAAGGAGATCCAACCAGTCCATCCTAAAGGAGATCAGTCCTGGGTGTTCATTGGAAGGACTAATGCTGAAGCTGAAACTCCAATACTTTGGCCACCTCATGCGAAGAGCTGACTCATTGGAAAAGACTCTGATGCTGGGAGGGATTTGGGGCAGGAGGAGAAGGGGACGACAGAGGATAAGATGGCTGGATGGCCTCACCGACTCGATGGGCATGAGTTTGAGTAAACTCTGGGAGCTGGTGATAGGGAGGCCTGGCGGGCGTGCTGCGATTCATGGGGTTGCAAAGAGTCGGATACGACTGAGCGACTGAACTGAACTGAACTGAACTGTGATATTTTACAAAGGACTCCTCCCAGTGCCAAATTTTGACTGGGTATTTTAAGGTTAAAGATAAAATAACCATGTTTAAATACTGTACTCTAATTGCTGAATTCGTTTCTCACAATGTTTGCAAATCTGAAACCTTATTCCATATGTACTGGGATTGATGGAACAATAATAAATGATGGATAATAAAAATCTCAAATTGTACTCAATGTTGTACTCAAATGCCTTTTCCTAGCTGATTCGCTTATGATGAATAATATTATGAGAAGTAAGGGACACATGCTCCATCTGCCTGACTCCACCCACCAGTCACCACTGCTGCTTCAGCTTTAGGCTTGCCGCAGCTAGACACGGCGCGAGAGCCAAGGGGGCTACATCACAACCTCCCAAAACTCAAGAAGCAGTCCCAAGGCCCCACCACATCCTCCCCCGGAGACCTGTGTCTTAGCACAGGGGCAGCCTCACTCTTATCTTCTCTGGAGAGTGTCCGAAGACCTGGACGGTGCAGGAAGCAGCTGGAGGCCTGGTTCAGTCCTGAGTGAGAGCTCCCTGGTCTCTGGCATGGGCTGGGCCCTAAAGGAAGCAGCCTGAAGGCTCTGGGTGGCCAGCTGGACAGGGGTGACCCCAAGAAGACTTCCAAAGGAGACGAGTGGGGGCCTATGGGCACGCATGACCTGGGCCACCACCGAGGCCTTGTACGGCAGCAACTGCGAGATGGATGGCACAGAAGAGACTCGGGCAGATCAGCAGCTAGCGCCATCCGCCATGGCCAACAGCAACCTCAAGCTAGACCGCCCACCGGCTGCTGGCAGCCTGGCCCCTGGCGTGTCTCACAAGGACAAAGGTGCATCGTATGCTGTGGAGCCTGGGGATCCCAGGCCAGCTGATCTGCTCATGGCTGCCCAGCTGGGAGGACCCCCATGTGGTGTCGAACGGAGCATGCGCACGAGAAGCCCGCCCACAGCCATCTGGGGGATTCTGCAAAATGCAGGTGCAAGGCCCGGGCCGGCCAGAGGACGTGGCTGAGGAGGACACGAGGAACCATAAGGTGAGTGAGTTCACACGCAAGATCCTGGAAGCTGCTGAGCACGGCCAGACCGTGGCTCCCCTTGGGGCCCACCCAGTGGATGCCCTGCCCTTGGCCTTGGCCTCTCTGGTCTGGCGGGTCTGAGCCTCACTGCCCCAGGCCTTGCTGCCCCAGCTCTGGTCTCTTTTCACACCCAAGTGTCTGGGCTCTCAGCCTCCCATTAACACGCGTGTGCCTCCACCGTATCTTTGGGCTTCAGGCCACCTTTTGGGCCGTCTTTCACTTCAGGATCCCATCTCTTTGTGTCTCAGTACGCCATTTTGTACGGGTCACCTTTCTGTACTTCCGTCCCCCATTCTCTCAAGGCCGCCTTTTTGAGGTTTGTGTGTTCTCAGGTTTCCCTGTGCTCGTGACTTACTGACTCTGCAGCTTTTTCGCTCTTCTTTGTGTTTTTGGTGTCTCTAGCAGCCACCATCCTCTGTGTTGCGACCTCCCACCTCCTCAGGCCCTTTCTCTCCCACTTGCATCTTAGGCAGCGAGGACTCACTTCCTGTCCTGCTTGTGTTCCCATTTCCTCACTGTCTACAGCCTGAGTGCAGGCACCTTTCCTGCTTGTTGTTCAGTCGCCAAGTCGTGTCTGACTCTTCTGTGACCTCATGGACTGCAGCACACAAGGCTTCACTGTCCCCCAGCATCTCTTGGAGTTTGCTCAAGTTTATGTCCATTGCATCAGTGATGCCATCCAACCATCTCTGTCACCCATTTCTCCTTCTGCCTTCAATCTTTCCCAGTGTCAGGGTTTTTCCAGTGAGTCTGCTCTTCACATCAGCTGGCCAAAATATTGGTTTCAGCATCAGTCCTTCCAATAAATTGGAAGTCCTTCCAGTCAGGGTTGATTTCCTTTAAGATTGATTGGTTTTATCTCCTTGTTATTCAAGGGACTCTGAATGAGGGTTTTCTCTAGCTAGTTTGAAACCATCAATTCTTGTTGCTTTCTTTCTCTGCCTTTTTTATGGTCCAGCTCTCAAAATCATTCATGCCTACTGGAAGACCATAGACTTGACTATACAGAACTTTGTTGGGAAAGTGATGTTTTTGCTTTTTAACACACTGCCTAGGTTTGCCATAGTGTTCCTGCCTAGAAGCAGTTGTTTCTAATTTCCTTTCCTGATGGCTTATTCTTTTGCTGTGAGAAGCAGAGCTTGTTTCAGGCAGTTTGTGAGGGAGGGGTGGAGCCAGACTAGAAAATGCCTTTCTTGGGAATTACAATAGGACTGGTCTTCGGCAAGGGAGTAGGGGCTTATTAAGGGGTTGCCCTGTCCAGGCCAAATGAAGACACCTGGCGGGCTCCTCCCCCGAGGCTCTGGCCAGTATGTTGTGAGGAGTGGATGCATCAGGCTTTGCACACAATCAAACCTGGTCTGCATAGATGATGTCCCAGCCCATGAAGAGTCCCTGGCATGCCACACAGACGCACAGATACCACCCCCAGCCATGCCTGGAAAGGGGCTGAATGTGGAGCACTTGTTGTTGAATAGGTGAAGGCAGAGAATGCTGACTGCTGAGCCCCAGCACACTGCTAGGAGGGGTCCTGGCACCCCAGGAGGTGGGAGTGGTCCTTGCTTTTACAAGTGCCTGGCAGATCCCAACTCCACCCTGTTTTTGGAGCCTTTCCTCTTTGTTAACAACTTACAAAATCTGTCCTCTTACCTTTCTTGTGTTTTTTTTTTCCACCTCCAGAGAATAACTTTGATTTGGAATGATACCTTTTGGTACCAAATGTTTAGGAAACAGACCCCCCCCTCCCCCACCCCGCCGCAACTGCAGCCGCGTAGGTGCTAGCACTGTGAAAATACAGTTTCTGCTGTTTCATTATAGATTTTTTTTTTTAATTTTAGTTATAAGAAATCCCAAGAAAGAAAAGTTAAGAAACAAGGCCACTGAGTCAAAGCACAGTTCTGTCTCCCAGCATGGAGGAGGGAGAGTGGTGGGGCTTGGGGGCACTTTTGTTCTCTGACAGCTCTTTGTTCACCAGTGCCACTGCCCACTGAGTGGCGGCAGCAGGGGGTTTTGTTCAGGTGGGAAAGCTCACCGGGTGCTAGGTGACCTTGAGTGTTTTTTGACCTTAATGTGCTTGCTGCCATTTTGTTTTCATGTAGCTTGGTGTGTCACTGTTTTGAGCAGACCATTCCAGACCTGTTGCTAAGGGAGAACTGTAACAGGCAGTGGAGCATTCTGCCCATGGAGAGGCCATTTACTTGGAGCCCAGTCAAGGTCTTGAGAGCCTCTTGTCTGCATCTTCCTACATCTTGCATCATAAGACATCGCCTAAACTGTGATTCTGCCCATTTTGTTGTTGACAGGGTGCACACACACACAAGTGATGATGTGCATTTTTATAGAAAGTTAATAATTGGGAATATCCTGTCTTTGACCAATTATGAGACCAACTCAAATTCTGGCCCAACTGTGTAGGTCTGGGAAAAACCATAGACTTGATCATGCAGCACCAGCCTAGGGAAAGCACAAAGGAGGCTATCAGCAACTGAACGAGCTTTGCAGGGTTGAAAGAATGCATACAAGCTTAAGAATTCTGCTATAAGTTGAAATGAGAAATGTATAGCAGGTATCGTGTAAAAAAGATCTGAGAAAGCTTCAGACTTACTAGCAGGACTGCCAGAAGGTGATTCTCTCCTGAAGCTAGTCAGAAGGACCAGAGGGATGTGACTGTTCAGTTTCAAAGATAGTAACAAAATATTAAAGGATTTTGAAAAGTCAATATAACATGACATCAACAAAGGTCACAGTAATTTTCTAGAGACAAAGTCCAAGGAAATGAAGATATGTGATTTGCCTGATGAAGAATTTAAAATAGCTGTTTTAAGGAAGCTCAGTGAGCTACAGGAAAACAGAAAGACAGTGCAGTGAAATCTTGGAAACAGAAAACAAAATGAAAAGCTTAATAAAGAGGTACTGATAGAAATCATAAGAAAGAAAGAAATCCTGGAGCTTAATAATGCAGTGAATAAAGTGAAAAAATATGATAAGAGCAGCAGCAGATTAGATCAAGCAGAAGGTCTGTGAGGTAGAGGATAGGACATCTGAAATTATGCAGTAAGTAGAGAACAAAGAAAAAAAATGAAAAAGAGTGAAGAAAGTTTATGTGAAATGTGGGATGCCATCAAGAGGACTATTATAGACAGTATTAGAGTCCCAGAGGGAGAAGAATGGAGAATGGAAAGCATTCTTAAAGGAATAATGACTAAGAACTTCCCAAATATGGGGAGATATTTAGACATCCAACTTATAAAGTTAATAGGTCACCCTAATATTTCAACTCAAAATGGTATTCTCTAAGACACATAATTAAGCAGTCTGATATCAAAGAATTTAAGAAAATCCAGAGGAAAAACAAAGGAGCCCTCATTAGACTGCCAGGAGATTTCTCAAGAGAAACCTTGCAGCCTAGGATAGAGTGAGACAATATACTCAAAGTGTTGAAAGAAAAAGCTGCCCTGCCAATCAAAGTTATCTTTCAAAGATGAAAATGAGGTAAAGACTTTCCCAAAGAACAACTGAGAGAATTAATTAGCACTTGACTTCATAAGAGTTAATGAAAGGAGTTCTTCAAGCTGAAACAAAGGACACTAATTAGTAACATGAAACATAAAATATACAAAATATTGGCAAGTATAAAAATAAAGTCAAATTCAGAATACATACTGTAGGATGGTGATGTGTTAACTAGTCAACTCTAGTAAAGATTAAAGGACAGAACTATTTAAAAATAGCTATAACTACAGTAACTTGCTAATGGATACACAATATAAAAAGAGATAAATTGTGATATCAAAACATAAAATGTGGGAAAGGAGTAACATAGTGTTTTTGTGTGTTATCAAATTGTTATCACCTTAAGATAACACATACCACATTAAGATAACACTTAGATTATCTTATGTAAGTCTCATGGTAATCACAAAGCAAAAGCCTACATTAATACAAAAGAATAAAGAGAAGGGAATAGAAACATACCATTATAGAAAATCATCAAATCATAAAAGAAGACAGCAAGAGAGAAAGAAAAGAACAAGGGAGTTACAAAACAGCCAGAGAACAATTAGGAGGGCATTATTCCTTACCTGTCAATCATTATTTTAAGTGTAAGTGATTCAAATTCTCCAATCAAAAGAAGTAGAGTTGCTGGATGGATTAAAACAAAACAAAAAGCCCAGACCCAATTATGTGCTTTCCACAAGAGATTTACTTCAGCATTAAGGACACACACAGACTGAAAGTGAGGGGATGAGAAACGGTGTTCTCTGCAAGTGGAAACCAGAAAACAACAGCAGTAACCATACTTATATCAGACAAAATAAACTTTAGCTCAACAATTGTAATGAGACAGAGATGGTAATGATACCATGATGAAGAGGAAACATTACAGCTGATACCACAATAATACTAAGGATCAGATTATTATGAACAGTTATAGTCGGACAAATTGAATAGCCTAGAAGTCATGGATAAATTCTTAGAAACAGTCTACTGAGACTGAATTACAAAGAAACAGAAAAAATCTAAACAGATCAATAACAAGTAAGGAGATTGAATCAATAATCAGAAACCTCCCAACAAAGAAAACCCCAGGACCAGAAACTAGATGGTATTACTGGTGAATCCTGTCAAACGTTTAAATAAAAATAAATACCACAACTTCTCAAACTTTTCCCAAGTGTAAGAAAGAACACTCTAAAAATCACTTTACAACCAGAATTACCCTCTCACCAACACCAGGTAAAGACACTGTAAGAAAAGAAAACTACAAGTCAATGTGTCTGATGAATATAGATGCAAAAATTCTCAACAGAATTCTGACAGACCAGTTCAATAGCACATTAAAAAATCATGCACTATGATCAAGTGGGATTTAACCATGGAATTCTAGAGTGGTTCAACATACACTAATCAAGAAATGTGCTATATCAGATTAATATAATGAAAGATAAAAATCATATAATATTTCAATAACTGTAGCAAACACATTTGAGAAATTTCAACATTCTTTCATGATTAAAAAATGACAGGGGATGGATTGTTAAGGGGGATAAGGGAACTTTTGGGAGTGATGGAAATGCTCTAGATCTTGACCATGGTGGTCTTTAATGTGACTGTATTCTTTTGAAAATCATTGAACTGTATTCTTAAAATGAGAGCGTGTTATTGTATCTAAATTATTCCACCATAAAACTAATTAAAAAAAGAATATTACAAGAAGAACCAGTCTGAACATCTTATATCCCCTGCCCCTGAAACATTTTCCATAAATAAAACAGATTTAGTTTTCTATTAAACCAGAGTCTAGTAATTTTTAACTTACTACAGAAGTTTGAATAAATGTGGGTTGTATAAAATGGAATACCACTCAGCAGTAAAAGGACAGGCTGTTGATACAACAATTAGGATGGACTTAAGAGCATCATGCTTAGGGGAAAAGGCCAATATCAGAAGTTATATGTTGTATAGTTTCATTTGTTGTTTTAACAACCCAACTATAGAGATGAAGAACAAGTAAGTTAGTGGTTATCGGAAGACAGAGATGAAGGTGGGAGGGGATAGGTGTGACTGTAAAAGCGTAGTTTAAGGGAGTTCCTTTATGTTAGTAAATGAGTTCTGTGTATGATTGTGGTGGTAGCTACATGAATCTATAAAAGGTCAGACAGAAACATGTACTGCATATAAAATTGCTCAAAGCTAAATAAAATCTATAGTTTTGCTTTTGTACTGCAGTATTGCTGTGGTAGGAAGCTGGGTGGATTTCAAAGAAATCTATTCATTATTTTTTCAATTTCTTGGGACTGTATAATAATTTCTAAATAAAAAATTAGATTTCTTCTCACAAGTGTGTATGTGTGTATGTGTGTTTTAGTTGCTTAGTCGTGTCAGACTCTTTGTGACCCCGTGGATTGTAGCGCACCAGGCTCCTCTGCCCATGGGATTCTCCAGGCAAGAATACTGGAGTGGATTGCCATTTCCTTCTTCAGGGCCTCACAAGCATAATTGTAAGCTAATACATACTTGGGAATTTTAGTCATACTTCTTTATAATGAGGCTTATTTACAGGGATTTTTCTCATAGATCTAATCTATTAAAAGCAAACACATATTGAGTCAGAATATCTTAAAGTAAATTTCCATAGGATTATTCTTATAGTAAATAGTGTTTTATTAAACAATAACCTCTGAAATCAATTAAAAAATCCTTTGGTTTATGTCTATAAAGTTTTCATAAACTGATTATTTAAAGAGACTCAATTATTAGTGGCTCAGTCGTGTCTGACTCTTTGCGACTCCATGGACTCTACAGTCTGTGGAATTCTCCAGGCCAGAATTCTGGAGTGGGTAGCCCTTCCCTTCTCCAGGGGATCTTCCCAACCTGGGGATCGAACCCAGGTCTCCCACACTGCGGGCAGATTCTTTACCAGCTGATCCACCAGGGAGTTTGTAAGGGGCCATAGTAAGTAATCTTTCCTTAAATGTTCGTATATCTATATGAACTAAAATTCTTAAAACTAATGTTACCTAGAATTATAATTGGTGAATTTTCAATGACATTAATTATTTGCATCTTTATAAGGGAGGGCAGATAATCATTTCTTTTATGCTCTGGGGAGTGTATAATTTGTGATGGGAAATTAACATTTACTGTCACAGATAGAGTGTAAACATACACACTGATTTCTTCCCTGCAGAGTTTATCATGATGGGAAGGCCCTTGGGGGCACCTGTACCTGTATTTCTAACCAGGTTCAAAAGAATTATAAACCTTATGCAAATGCTATGTGCTCTATGACCTGGTGGTTCGGCTGTCTGCCTGTGGTTTCCTTGCACAATCTCTTGGTAAATTTATAGCTACAAGTTTGATTTAAATCATAGACTGACTCTTGGAACATTGAGACTGTGAGATTTATGCTATGATTCTTTGCCTGTGAAGGAAGAATATTCTGTGGGTACATCTGCTTCGCCTTGATATCCCCTAGGCCAGTTCTTCCAGGACAGTGGAGGTGAAACATGCATAAAGGGTCAGCACTGAGTTCTTTCAATGCATGGAGAGTGAGTTAACCAAGTTTCCGTATTTTGCTAAATTCCTCTGTTGCCAAAAATGAGGAAAGTATTTATATTGAATAACTGAGAAGTCCTAAGTCAGGACCTCTGACTCTACTGCCTATATTGTTCTCAGCGTACCCTCTGTGTTGGCATTATCTTCATTCTGGTAGCAAGGGAACTATAGCAATTCCAAGTGACGAATCCAGAACATAGCAATATCAGAAGAGATTTGGGTTTTTTTCTAAAAAATTTTTTATTGAGATGCACTATACACGAAAAGTCAGATATGACTTGGTGACTGAACAACAACAGTTATACACATAGGAAATACACATAATACTCATAATAAGTTGACATTCTTGGGCTTAGTCTTGATGAGGACCTTAGAGATTCATTAAAACATGTGTTTTCTGTGAAAATGTTAAGAACTCTTATTTAGGTGATACATGAAACAAAAACACTCCCTCTAAGTTTATGTTACATGAAGTCAACATTACAAGAAAGTTTATGGCAAGGTACTAAGCTAGAGTTAAAGGTCATTCTTTCATTTTTAATACAACCAGTATAAATACAGGCAGAGAATGAGTGTAGAGATGCTCAGTTTATTCTTACATTGCAAAACTAACTCATTACCTTCCTTTCTCCTATCTATGTAATAGTCACAGTACCCTGATTTAGTTATAACAAAATGTGTCAAACAGTTATCCTTTTCACTGAATTATAACAAGTTATCTTTTGCTAGTAAGTATACAGCTTGAAATGTTTTCACAAACTTAATGACTAACTTAATCAGCACTCAAATGAATTCTATTTCTCATTCTTGTCATCCTACAAAACCCAGGAAAGCACATCCACATTCCTTTATTTATTCTCTGTACAACTAGGATAGAACAGAGGAGGGCAGTATGTGTGGAAACCCTGAAATGTATGGTTAATTATAAAATTTAAGATATCAAGGTTCACCTCAATATGTGTTATCAATTATTGACTTCCTGGATTCTTGAAGTATCTGAAACTTTAGAGACTATAAGAGACTTCCTGGTTGCAGAATACTATATGGTCTCTTCCCTGTAGGAATCTCTTCTTGAAGGAACCTTCAGTATGTAGTAGGATGATGGAAACATGAGTTGAAAATAGGAAGTGGTAAATCAGATGAATATGGAGAGAACTGGGCATACCTTCCCGCTCCTAAAGTCCAGTAGCAAGTAAGCTTGTTCCTCAGCTAGTGTATCCCTCTATTTTCTAGTGAAGATAGAGCACAGTTGTTTGTCATATGCAGTTTGTTCAAAAGACAGTGATTTAAATGTTGAGAAGTGTGTGCCTTCAAGACACTATAAGCCAAAGAAGTGTTTACATGATTTCTGCCAGTCTGAGACTCTGTCTCATAAATAAAACTCATGTAAAAGTGATTTTGTAAGGACAGAGCTGTGTTCCCTACTAATGAACTTTTCTTCTGTTCTCACAGATTTCTGAAGTCGAGAATAGAATGCTGGCTGGAAATGACTCCTTAGTGACTGAATTTATTCTCGCTGGATTCACAGACCGTCCAGAGCTCCAGCAACCCCTCTTTTACCTGTTTCTAATGATCTATGTTGTCACCGTGGTGGGCAACCTGGGCTTGATCATTCTTATTGGTTTAAATTCTCACCTCCACAACCCCATGTACTATTTCCTCTTCAACCTGTCCTTCATTGATCTCTGTTACTCTTCTGTTTTCACCCCCAAGATGCTGATGAACTTTGTCTTCAGGGAGAATACCATCTCTTATGTGGGGTGCATGACTCAGCTGTTTTTCTTTCTCTTTTTTGTCATCTCTGAGTGCTATATGTTGACCTCAATGGCCTATGATCGCTATGTGGCCATCTGTAATCCCTTGCTGTATAAGGTCTCCATGTCCCATCACGTCTGTTTGGTGCTCTCTTTGGCTGCATATGTGATGGGATTTGCTGGAGCGTCTGCCCACACAGGATGCATGCTTAGACTAACCTTCTGCAGTGTTAATGTCATCAACCATTACTTGTGTGACATCCTCCCACTCCTCCAACTCTCTTGTACCAGCACCTATATCAATGAGGTGGTGGTTCTCATTGTCGTGGGTATTAACATCACAGTACCCAGTTTCACCATCCTAATTTCTTACATCTTCATCCTCACTAGCATTCTTCATATCAAATCCACTCAAGGAAGGTCAAAAGCCTTCAGTACCTGTAGTTCCCACATGATTGCTCTTTCTCTTTTTTTTGGTTCAGCGGCATTCATGTACCTTAAATATTCTTCTCCTGGATCTATGGAGCAGGGAAAAATTTCTTCTGTTTTTTATACTAATGTGGTGCCCATGCTCAATCCTTTGATTTACAGTTTGAGAAACAAGGATGTCAAAATTGCATTGAGGAGATCCGTATTTGAAATCCAGAGGAGAAACATGTTCTAATTAGTAACAGCAATAATGTAAAGACATTCAATTTTGTACTTAATTTTTATTATCTATCATGATGAGATTTGTTCAAAATTTCATTACTTCTTATATTATGTGTGGTATAGTAGACTTATGTTATCATTTCTCTTGTAGCTCTTCTTGTCTCATTTTTCCTACATATCTCTTGTAACTTGTAACAGTTTTAGTAAACAACTAATGGGATCTTTATAAAAGGAAAATATGAATTGATTTTTTTTAAACTACCTTTGACTTTTGGGCTATTCCAAATTGAACAAGTGTGGTGTTTATTAAATACATAAACATAAAGTTAGTTTGCTGATCTAGACACAAAAGTGCCAAACACTACAGAGTAATTCTCTTATGAAACAATATTGTTACTGGTATAGTCAGAAGGCCTTCCTCAGTGATCAACGAAAAGAAATAGAGGAAAACAATAGAGTGGGAAAGACTAGAGATCTCTTCAAGAAAATTAGAGATATCAAGGGAACATTTCATACAAAAGATGGGTTCAATAAAGAACAGAAATGGTATGGATCTAACAGAAGCAGAAGATATTAAGAAGAAGTGGCAAGAATACACAGAAAAACTATACAAAAAAGATCTTCATGACCCAGATAACCACAATGGTATAATCACTCACCTAAGAACCAGGCATCATGGAAGCTAGTAGAGGTGTTGGAATTCCAGCTGAGCTATTTACTGTAATGGTCTTTATCTTTCTGGCTTACTTCACTCTGTATCATGGTCTCCAGTTTCATCCATCTCATTAGAACTGATTCAAATGAATTCTTTTTAATGGCTGAGTAATATTCCATGGTGTATATGTACCACAGTTCCTCATCCATTCATCTGCTGATGGGCATCTAGGTTGCTTCCATGTCCTGGCTATTATAAACAGTGCTGTGATGAACATTGGGGTGCATGTGTCTCTTTCAAATCTGGTTTCCTCGGTGTGTATGCTCAGAAGTGGGATTGCTGGGTCATATGTCAGTTCTATTTCCAGCTTTTTAAGAAATCTCCACACTGTTTTCATAGTGGCTGTACTAGTTTGCATTCCCACCAACAGTGTAAGAGGGTTCCCTTTTCTCCACACCCTCTCCAGCATTTATTGCTTGTAGACTTTTGAATAGCAGCCATCCTGACTGGCGTGTAATGGTACCTCATTGTGGTTTTGATTTGCATTTCTCTGATAATGAGTGATTTTGAGCATCTTTTCATCTGTTAGCCATCTGTATGTCTTCCTTGGAGAAATGTCTGTTTAGTTCTTTGGCCCATTTTTGGATTGGGTCATTTATTTTTCTGGAGTTGAGCTGGAGGAGTTGCTTGTATATTTTTGAGATTAATCCTTTGTCTGTTGCTTCATTTGCTATTATTTTCTCCCAATCTGAGGGCTGTCTTTTCACCTTGCTTATAGTTTCTTTTGTTGTGCAAAACCAGCTGAGCTATTTTAAATCCTAAAAGATGATGCTATTAAAGTGCTGCACTTAATATGTCAGCAAATTTGGAAAACTCAGCAGTGGCCACAGGACTGGAAAAGGTCAGTTTTCATTCCAATCCCAAAGAAAGGCAATGCCAAAGAATGTTCAAACTACCGCACAATTGCACTCATCTCACACGCTAGTAAAGTAATGCTCAAAATTCTCCAAGCTAGGCTTCAACAGTACGTGAACTGAGAACTTCCAGATATTCAAGTTGGATTTAGAAAAGGCAGAGGAACCAGAGATCAAATTGCCAACATCCGTTGGATCACAGAAAAAGTAAGAGAGTTCCAGAAAAGCATTTACTTCTGTTTCATTGACTACCCCAAAACCATTGACTATGTCGATCACAATAAACTGTGGAAAATTCTTCAACAGATGGGAATACCAGACCACCTGACCTGCCTCCTGAGAAATCTGTATGCAGGTCAAGAAGCAACAGTTAGAACCGGACATGGAACAATGGACTGGTTCCAAATTGGGAAAGGAGTATATCAAGGCTGTATATTGTCACCCTGCTTATTTAACTTCTGTGCAGAGTACATCATGCAAAATGCCAGGCTGGATGAAGCACAAGCTGGAATCAAGATTGCTGGGAGAAATATCAATAACCTCAGATATGCAGATGACACCACCCCTTATGACAGAAAGCGAAGAGGAACTAAAGAGCCTCTTGACAAAAGTGAAAAAGGTGAGTGAAAAAGCTAGCTTAAAACTCAACATTCAAAAAAATAAGATCATGCCTTTGGGTTCCGTCACTTCTTGACAAATAGATGGGGAAACAATGGAAACAGTGACAGGCTATTTTCTTGGGCTCCCAAAATCACTGCAGATGGTGACTGAAGCCATGAAATTAAAAGATACTTGCTCCTTGGAAGAAAAGCTGTGACCAACCTAGACAATATATTAAAAAGCAGACATTACTTTGCAGACAAAGATCCATCTTGTCAAAGCTATGGTTTTTCTCATACTCATGTGTGGATGTGAGAGTTGGAGTATAAAGAAAGCTGAGCACCAAAGAATTTTTGCTTTTGAACTGTGGTGTTGTAGAAGACTCATGAGTTCCTTGGACTGCAAGCAATTCAAACCAGTGAATCCTAAAGGAAATCAGTCCTGAATATTCATTGGAAGGACTGATGCTGAAGCTGAAACTCCAGTACTTTGGCCAACTGATGTGAAGACTGACTCATTAGAAAAGACCCTGATGCTGGGCAAGATTGAAGGCAGGAGGAGAAGGGGACGACAGAGGATGAGATGGTTGGATGGCATCACCAACTCAATGGACATGAGTTTGAGCAAGCTCCGGGAGTTGGTGATGGACAGGGAAGCCTGGTGTGCTGCAGTCCATGGGGTCACAAAGAGTTGGACATGACTGAGTGGCTGAACTGAACTGATAGTCAGAGGGATTTAAAGAAATGTCTTAATCACAGCAGGATCCTCTATGACCCACATCCCAGAATTTTAGAAATAAAAGCAAAAGTAAACAAATGGGACCTAATGAAACTTAAAAGCTTTTGCACAACAAAAGAAACTATAAACAAGGTGAAAAGACAGCCCTCAGATTGGGAGAAAATAATAGCAAACGAAGTAACAGACAAAGGATTAATCTCAAAAATATACAAGCAATTCCTCCAGCTCAACTCCAGAAAAATAAATGACCCAATCCAAAAATGGGCCAAAGAATTAAACAGACATTTCTCCAAGGAAGACATACAGATGGCTAACAAACAGATGAAAAGATGCTCAACATCACTCATTATCAGAGAAATGCAAATTAAAACCACAATGAGGTACCATTACACGCCAGTCAGGATGGCTGCTATCCAAACGTCTACAAGCAATAAATGCTGGAGAGGGTGTGGAGAAAAGGGAACCCTCTTACACTGTTGGTGGGAACACAAACTAGTACAGCCGCTATGGAAAACAGTGTGGAGATTTCTTAAAAAGCTGGAAATAGAACTGCCATATGACCCAGCAATCCCACTTCTGGGCATACACACCAAGGAAACCAGATCTGAAAGAGACACGTGCACCCCAATGTTCATCACAGCACTGTTTATCATAGCCAGGACATGGAAGCAACCTAGATGCCCATCAGCAGATGAATGGATGAGGAAGCTGTGGTACATATACACCATGGAATATTACTCAGCCATTAAGAAGAATTCATTTGAATCAGTTCTAATGAGATGGATGAAACTGGAGCCCATTATACAGAGTGAAGTAAGCCAGAAAGATAAAGACCATTACAGTATACTAGCACATATATATGGACTGTAGAAAGATGGTAATGTTAACCCTATATGCAAAACAGAAAAAGAGACACAGATGTATAGAACAGACTTTTGGACTCTGGGAGAAGGCGAGGGTGGGATGTTTCAAGAGAACAGCATTGAAACATGTATATTATCTAGGGTGAAACAGATCACCAGCCCAGGTTGGATGCATGAGACAAGTGCTTGGGCCTGGTGCACTGGGAAGACCCAGAGGGATCGGGTGGAGAGGGAGGTGGGAGGGGGGACCGGGATGGGGAATACATGTAAATCCATGGCTAATTCATTTCAATGTATGACAAAAACTACTGTAATGATGTAAAGTAATTAGCCTCCAACTAATAAAAATAAATGGAAAAAAAAATAAAGAAATGTCTTCATTGCAAATTATTAACAGCTTAATGTAGAAACAGATCCACCTGATGTTGTCATTTTGTTCTATTTTTTGTAACACTTCCTTTGATCTTGCTTTTCTTGTTCTCTTTTAAAATGACAAAAATCTGTTTCACCTGCCACCTGCTTCTGAGAATCTCTATCAGGCAAATACATTTAGTACTCAAGAGGATATATATAATTCTACCACTTATTTCCAAACATAGCATTAAGAGAGGGTGATTAGAGGAATAATACATATGTATCTCAGGATCCCAATACGTATGATGGGCAGTTTGTTATCAAATACAAATTTATTACTATCTACTCAACACAAAATATTTTGAAAAAAGGCATATGGTTTTACTCTAAATTTCATCATCACATTAGTAAATACTACACATAGTGTTAGGAGAAACATTTTAGCTATGTTTCACTTATCCACTGAAGTTTCATCAAAGGTGTGTATTAATACAATAAGCCATGTCAACATTTTCTGAAATTACTTAAACATTGTTTCACCAATGAGATAATAAATATGTTTACCTAGATGTTTCTCCCTATAGTTTTTTCCTACAATGTTTTCCCATTCATATATTTAGAGTATCATATGTAGTGGTGGGTCACAAAATTCTTGTTAATTGGATTATCTTGTTTGGATAATAAGAATAAATTTAATGCTATAAATAATAATAGAATATAATAATAAATTATAGTAATAAGAAATCAGAAATAACTTTGAGGTATAATTTCTTTTGGGAAGTGAAATGTGGCAGCCATGACTAGGTGCCATTCACCACTTTTCAGTAGAACCATTTGTGGGGAGCATCACTGACTGTCTGTAACTGATATTCCCTTGGATCCAACATCGTGTTTAGGCAGAGTCCATGTTTCCTCCAAGATGTCCTCAACCATTGACTTAGCTTGGTGGGTCATAACAGAGCTGGCCATTATCTTTGTAACATAGATCTCTTCTGATAGGCAGTCTTTGCTTAGGGACTTATCATACTACTTGAGATTTTTTTTTTTTTAACTACACTGTAATCTGAGGTTTTTCTACCAAAT
Organism: Odocoileus virginianus; assembly: GCF_023699985.2. Classification (NCBI taxonomy): domain Eukaryota; kingdom Metazoa; phylum Chordata; class Mammalia; order Artiodactyla; family Cervidae; genus Odocoileus; species Odocoileus virginianus. The sequence continues at coordinate 171,290 of NW_027224281.1, forward strand.
TCTTCCTTCTCTCTCTCCTTTCGTAGGTGTCACACTTTCATTCTGGTCTGAAAGCTTTTTCACTGACACCCACTCCTTCCCATTTTATCTTTCACAGGCACTTACCACAGTAAATGTCTTGGAAGTCTAATCATTTCTTAGCATCTGTTTCTTGGAGAACTCAAAATAACATAACACTAACTGATTTTAAAACTTAGTTTTAGGATATGGTAATCAAAACAGATTGGTTTTATTATAAATATAGACAAATAAATCCATGGGACACAACAGAATATTTAGAAACAGATCCTTACTTACACAGTTTACTGATTTTTAACCAAGCAACTACATTAATCTTGAGGTAAAGAAAAATCTAAGCAATTGATGCTGAAAATGCTAATTAATCACGAGGAAAAATAAACTTTGATTTCTACCTCACATCATACACAAAATTAATTTTAAATGGATCAAAACTATATACATAAAACTGTCATGAAGCTTCTAGAAGAAAACATAGAAAATATGTTAATATAGGCACACATTTCTTAGACATATTCTGGAAAACACTAAACCTAAAAGAAAAAAAAATAAAATGAATTTCGTTTAAATTAGAGCATCTATGTATCAAAAAATATTTAGAGGCAGGCCACAGATTGGAAGAATATTTGCAATATGTATGTGTGATAAAGTTATTATATCTAGGATATGTAACAACTTAATTAGTTTATCTCAGTGATAAAAAGACCATGCCATATATTTTCAAATTGTGTAAATGGCCAATAAGCAGATGGAAATGTGCTTAACTTGGTGAACCCCTTACGTATGGTAGATAGCTGTTCAACAGTCCCTTACCAGCTGTGCTATGCTCCCTCACATCATTGTCCAGACTTCCCCTTGAGTGGTTCAAGCACTTGTCAGGTCTTCTTCAGGGTATCCCTCCACGTTAGACCTTGCAACCTCTTGGTGGAGTCTCTATTTCAGAGGTCCAGGCACCAGCTGTGGGGCATCTTCAAACCCTCCATTAATCCAAGCAGCAATCCTGTAGAGCTTCTCCTCTGAGATTCTAGAATTTGGTAATGCTTCTTAGTCTTTCTTTTTGTTCCATCAGTCCTGGAAGTAGTAGCTATTTTTTAATAGGATATTAGTCTTTATATTTTCCCCTGCTGCTTACTATACTCTATGTCTATAGACCCAGTTCTCTTTTTAAAAAATGTCCTCTGTAGGAAGTATGTAGTATGCTATTTTTTTTTTTTTTGACTGGAATTTGATGCAGGGAACACATTTTATGTGATTGTGTTGGACTGACTTGACCCTCTCACAAAGCATATCCAGCCTAACCTTGATGACAGTGATTAATCAGGAACAGTTATTTGGCTATAGTCTTTTCTGCCAAAATTGTTTAAACAGGCTTTTATCTTTGAAGTTGCTGAATTGGTAAGATTAAATCTAAGTATTCTGGTAGTCCTATTTTCACTGCATGGGAGAGATTAGCTGAGGTTGTAGTAGAACCAAGCAAATAGAACATCGGGGGAGAGACACACCTCCATGAGTGGTTGGCCCTGTCCAACCAAATAAAAGGCCATGTATATTTGTGGCTTACCAGTTTCACACACTTTTGGGGAGTATGTTGGTTTATCTAGGCAAAATATAGTTGCAGGAATGACACATGGCTTGGAGTCTGAATGTGATATCCAAGTACCCAGAACACGCTGCTGGAAGTATGAGTCAGCAAATGCCTGGCCCGGTCTGTGAATCAGCAGGCTTACTTTGCAGGATGACTTTATATTCTCTAGATCAACCTGTCCAAAATGATCATTTAAAAATATTAAAATCACAACTCATATAAAACTAAAATGCTTAAGGCTTTAAATGTAGTGTTTTAGAAATAATTATAACTATAGAATTTGATGCAAAAATTATTTCAATATATTAAGCATTTAGGATATTTGGAAGTATCATGTCTGTAAATTGATGAATTTCTTGAAGATACAGGTAATGTCATATATGACTTTATTGTCCTTCTGTATATGCTTCATGTATACTATTTTTTTGGGGGAAAAAAAATTTGTTTTATTCATATGGAATCCCTAGATGAACAGAGCCTAAAGTATATGCTAGATAGATGCTCTCAGAAGGGTAAGAATAGAGTGTGTCTGATGTGATGGCATACACCATTCTCTGTTCAGCGACAAGCGTGGTTAGCCAAGTGAGGCGTTCTCTGCTCTATTTCAACAGCTCAACCAAAGAGGTACTCCACCACCTGGTCACCAGCTAGGACAGTCATACACAAAGGGGGCAGTGCCTGCTGTGGTCAGGAGTTCCACAGAGCTGCTGGGGGTGTTTGTTTCAGGTGCTCAGACTTGTGGTGGTGGGAGGCTGGGCAGGGAATCCTGATGCTTGGGATTCCTTCTCCAAGTAGGTGCCGCAGTCTCTGTCTCCCATGTCAGATACTTCCATCTATCTCCAGCCAATTTGTCCTTTTAATGGCATGTAAGGAAATGGCAGCTCACTCCAGTGTTCTTGCCTGGAGAATCCCAGGGATGGCGGAGCCTGGTGGGCTGCCATCTATGGGGTCGCACAGAGTCAGACACGACTGAAGCAACTTAGCAGCAGCAGCAAACTAGATGCAGTGTGACTGCTCTAAGAATGCATAGCCTTCTGAAAGTTAGACTTGTTATTTTGAAATATTGGAAATGAAAAAATGAAATTAGTTCTAAATTTGTTGAACATTAAATTTGTAAGTAAAAAGAAAATAACTCATATTATTTAAATATAATTTTGATGGCAAAGTTTTCAATGGTGATAAGAATGATTTAAACTCTGTCTCTTACACATACAAAGTTTCTCATAGATGGTTTTAGAAGAAATTAAAAATTATTGATCAAGAATTGCAAATGACTATTTCAAGTACAAAGCCTGATACAAAAATATATTCTGAAAGCAAGTACAGATTTTTATTTAGAATTATGAATATATTTTATTTGGGTTTCTTATTTAATAAAAAATCATACATTTCATTTAAGAGATGTTTTTGGTTTTTTGATTAATTTATGTTACTATAGCATATAATGAATATACTGATTTTTCTGATTTTACCATCAAATATGACCCTAAATAGTTCCTAAAAACATGCATTTATAATTAATAAATAATACAAAATTTATGTGATCAAAAGCCAGTCATAAAATACAATATTTTTTTCAGTATTTTTAGCTGGTTTTGGGTAGGTGGTAGATCCAATAACCTAGCCCAACAATACCAGAAATGACAATTGTTAAATAGCTTATTTAGTCAACTTTGTTCTCAAATTAGATTAGGTGGTTGGGGGTATTCACTGTATACTTTAGGTGAATGTCTTCAGCTGTTAACATCTTCAAGTAATTTTCTCCCACTCCTCCTCCCTGTGGCCTGAAACTCCAATTACATACATACGAGGTTGCTTGATGTCTTAGGGCTCATTGATGCTGTGTTGATATTTTTGTTGTTCTTTTTTTCTCTCTGGATTTCATTTTGGGTAGTTTCTATTGCTCTTCTTTAAGTTTACTCATCAGCTCATCATTTCTTCTGATGTGGTGTTAACTGCATTCAACACGTTTATTTTTACACACATTTTTAAATTTTGGAATTGTTTTAAATTTAGAGAAAAATTGTTAATGTAGTACAGAGTTTGGTTCCTCTTGCTGTCTTACATCAGGCTTCCTTAATGGTTCAGCAGTGTGATACATTTATCAGTTAATGAACCAGTAGTGACACACTATTAGTAAAGTCCATACTTTATCCCAATTTTCTTAGTTTTTATCTAATGTTCTTTTTCCGTCCTAAGATCCCATTCAGAATACTGCAGTGCATTGATTAATTATGTCTCCTTGGATTCCTCTTGGCTGTCACATTTGCTCAGACCTCCCGTATTTTGGATGAGTTTGACAGTTTTGAAGAGTATTAGTTATTTTGTAGAATGGGCTTCCCTGGTGGCTCAGCAGTAAAAGAACCTGCCTGCAATGCAGGAGACACAGGAGATGTAGGTTCCATCCTAGGTCAGGAAGATCCCCTGGAGAAGGAAATGGCAACCCACTCCAGTATTCTTGCCTGGAAAATTCCATGGACAGAGAAGTCTGGCGAGCTACAGTCCACGGGGTCACAAAGAGTCAGACAAGACTGAGCGACTAAATAACACCAACATTTTGTAGAATATCCCTCAACTGGGATTTCTAGTGTTTCTCTCATGATTATTTTGGTATTATGTATTGTTTTTTGGATTTGGAACATTTTTCCATTTCATAGATTGTATTTTTCAGATCATGGAAATCAGCATTTTTTTTTTCATATCTTTGTGTCTTTCCTTAACATGCAAATTTTTCCTTGAATGTATAACATATATTAATAACAGCTCTTTTTTTCTTGTCTATTAACTTTAAAATATATGCTATTTTTAGCATGTTTCTACAGATTCAGGTTTTTCCTCATTGGATTGAGCTTTCCTGCTTTTTGCACACTTGGTTTTAAGCTAGTTTTCAGTTAGATTTCCTGTTAAACATTAAGGTTGCCATATTTTTAAACTAAAATTATTTGTAATTTTTTTTTTTAAAGAGACAAGCTTGACTGTCACTCTTGGTGATAGAAATGCAAACAAACTATGACATTTGGCAGAGCTCATGGAGCACAAGCTTAAATGGGAAGAAATTAATGTCCCAGTTGAGTCTGATTATTTCTTTTCCCAAGGTTTCTTGCTTTATGTCAACTTCACTGAATTTCCTCAGGTCTGGGACATGGATTCAATATAAGTCAGAATATCCTTTATGGAAACACCCAAGCCAAATCCCGTGTAAGACTACTGACCCATCTGGTACAGCAGTGTCTCTAAGGGTGGTATGGAAAGCAGTGGATGAGTCTACCTCATACTGATATTAGAGATTAGAGATGTATTACTGAAACACAGACTAGTCTTCCATAATAATTACTTAGTGGTCTACTGAACAATATATTGTTTAAAATATTAAGCTCCATAAGTTTTTACACAAATTTTACTTATTAAGTTTTACAAAAGCATTTCAAATTGTCATTTATGAGATCTAATTTACATATAATAAAATATAAAAATATGAGATATACAGATTAGACTTTTTGCCTAAGTATAAAGTTATTTAATCACCACCCAGAAAAAGATATGGAACATTTCCATGACCACAGAAATTTCCCTTATGTCACTTTCTAATCAATAGCCAACTCCCATGCACCAGTTGAGGTAACAATTGCTCTGATTTCTGTCACTTCAGAGTAATTTTTCCTGTTCTTAAAAATTGTATGAATAAAATCATACTGTTTATACTCTTTCTGGGTCTTCTGTCTTTATTCAGCATAATGATTTTTGTATTTCAAGCACATTGGCACATGTGATAGGGCTTTTTTTTTTTCTGAGAAATAGCTCATTGAATGTATTTTCTACAATTTTATTATCTATTATATTCTCATCTTGATGGAAATTTGGCTATAAAGTAAAACCTCGGTAAACATTCTTGTACAAGTATTTTTTTTACATGCACTAATTTTTCTGGATGATGTATAAGAGTGGTGGAATGTCTGGATCAGATGCTGTGTGTTGCATACATATGTGTGCAACTTTATTAGAAAATATCAGTTTGCTTTCTAAAGTAACAATCCAATTTTTCTCTTCCAACAGCAGTATATGAAAGCTCCAGAAGTGCCACATCCAAATGTACACTTGGTGTAGACAGTTTTATTAATTTTAACCATTCTAGTGTATATGCAGTGGTATCTCATTATAATTTTGATTTGATTTTCCTTGGGACAAAGGATGCTGAGGTACATTTTTTCAAACATATTAATATTTGAGCCTGTCTTGGAATGATAACTTTAAATAGTTTTTAAATACATACTGGAAAAAAAGAAATACAGCTGCCTCTGTTCTTAGATGACATGATTATCTCTGTAGACAGTCCCTCAAAATTGACAGCAATAACTACCAAACAAACAAATGAACAAAAGGTGGCTCAGTGGTAAAGAATCCGCCTGCAATGCAGGTGATGTGGGTTTGCTTCCTGGATGGGAAGCTCCTCTGGAGAAGGAAATGGCAACCCACTCCATTACTCTTGCCTGGGAAATCCCATGAACAGAGGAGCCTGGTGGGGTACAGTGCCTGGGGTCACAAAAGAGTTGGACATGACTTATCGACTAAACAACAACAATGCAGCAACTAAGACCTGGAGCAACCAAATAAATAAAATCAAGAAATAAAAAAGGAACTGATTCTAAAGTTTATATAGAAAGGCAAAAGCCCCAGAATATCAAATACAGTACTGAAGAAGAGAGTTATAGGAGAGAGACTGTCCAATTTTAAGATTCTATGTGTGTGTGCGCATGTTAATTCAGTTCAGCCATGTCAGACTCTTTGCGACCCTATGGACCGAGGACCACCAAGCTCCTCTGTCCATGGAATTTTCCAGGCAAGAATACTAGAGTGGGTTGCCATGCCCTCCTCCAGGGGATCTTCCCCACCCAGGGAATGAACCTGCATCTCTTATGTCTCCTGCATTGGCAGTTGGGTTCTTTACCACTAGCGCCACCTGGGAAGCCCAAGACTCGCTATAAAACTGTAGACAACAAGTCAGTGTGGTGTTGAAGGAAAAGACAGTGGATTAAAAGAGAGAATCTGAAGTAGACCTACATAATATAGTCAACTGATCTTTGACAAAAGAGCAAAAGCAATCAATGGAAAAATGATAGTCTTCATAACAATTGGTGCTAGAAAGACCAGATGTCCCTATGCAAAAACATGAATTTAGACTAGACTTTACACCTTAAAAAAAAAAAAAAAGATTCTAGAACCCCACCTCAGATCTGCTGAATTAGAGTTTGCCTTCCCATTTCCTTTCTGGCACTTGTAGAGTTAATTTTCTTTTTATTACAGAGTTACATTTGAAAGTATATTAGCCAATGATTCTGGATTTTTGCAGCAGCTTAGCTTAGTGTGACATAATACTGCAAATTAAAATGCTATTTAGTTAATAAATATTTACATTTTATGCACTTTTATGATAGTATCAGTTCAGTTCAGTTGCTCAGTCGTGTCTGACTCTTTGCGATCCCATGAACTGCAGCATGCCAGGCCTCTCTGTCCATCACCAACTCCCGGAGTTTACTCAAACTCATGTCCATTGAGTTGGTGATGCCATCCAGCCATCTCATCCTCTGTCGTCCCCTTCTCCTCCTGCCCCCAATCCCTCCCAGCATCAGGGTCTTTTCCAGTGAGTCAACTCTTCGCATGAGGTGGCCAAAGTACTGGAGTTTCAGCTTCAGCATCAGTCCTTCCAGATGAACACCCAGGGCTGATCTCCTTTAGGATGGACTGGTTGGATCTCCTTGCAGTCCAAGGGACTCTCAAGAGTCTTCTCCAACACCACAGTTCAAAAGCATCAATTCTTCTGCACTCAGCTTTCTTCACAGTCCAACTCACATCCATGCATGACCACTGGAAAAACCATAGCCTTGACTAGACGGACTTTTGTTGGTAAAGTAATGCCTCTGCTTTTTAATATGCTATTTAGGTTGGTCATAACTTTCCTTCCAAGAAGTAAGTGTCTTTTAATTTCATGGCTGCAGTCACCATCTGCAGTGATTTTGGAGCCCCCCAAAATAGTCAGCCACTGTTTCCACTGTTTCCCCATCTATTTGCCATGAAGTGATGGGACCAGATGCCATGATCTTAGTTTTCTGAATGTTGAGCTTTAAGCCAACTTTTTCACTCTCTTCTTTCACTAGTATGAAACTTAATCTACTGCTGACTTTGTTAAGTTAGAACATATTGGGCTTGAGTTAAAAAAAGGAACCAGGAATTAGCAAAAGATATAGCTCAGTGAAAAGGATAACTGTTTGATGGGTTTTGTTATAACTAAATCAGGCTACTGTGACCATTATGTAGATAGAAGAAAGAAGGGTAATGAGTTAGTTTTGCAATGTTACGAATGAGCTGAGTATCTCTACAATCATTTCTCTGCCTGTATTTACACTGGTTGTATTAAAGATGAAAGAATGACCTTTAACTTTGCCATAGCTTAGCACTTTGCCATAAACTTTCTTGTAATGTGACTTCATGTAATATAAACTTGGAAAGAGTGTTTCTGTTTCCTGCATAATATAAATAAGACTTCTAACATTTTCATAGAAAACACATGTTTTAATGAATCTCTAAGGTCCTCATCAAGACTAGCCCAAAAATGTCTATCTTGTGGGACACATTTCAATTTTGTCCTGAGTAATTTTTGGTACTCTTGTTATTTCTAAGGATCTGGTAATAATAGTTGTGACTCATTTTAGTAATGATTGGGTTTTCAAATGTCCTATGTGTAATCCATATGAAAGATTTTACAAATTTTTTTTTGTGTCTCTGCTCTCTTTATTCTTTCTCATTGAGGTCCCCTGACTCCATGACATTAACCTCTGTGGAAATGGTCCCCAGATCTTTTTTTTTTATCAGATTCTTGTCTTCCTCTTGAGCATTAGTTAGCCTTATTTGGGTTGTATACTTCTTTTTAGTTGCTCAGTTTTGTCCAACTCTTTGTGACCCCATGGACTATGAAACCCACCAGGCTTCTCTGTTCATGGGATTTTTCAGGCAAAAATACTGCAGTCTGTTCCCATACTTCTACCTGCTTGTCCAGCTGGGAACTCAAGATCAGCATGTTCACAACTGAATACATAATGTTTATGAACATTCTACTCTTTCTGAATTTTCTGTTTGTAGTAACATCACAGTTTAACCTAGCACCTAGGCTAATATCTTTGGGATTTTTGTCTATTTCTATCCCATTTGTGAGAAGCTCTACTGACTTTCCTTTCAGTATCTCTTGCATGTGTTTGTTCCTTGGAATTATTCACAGTAGCATAGTTAATTCAGGGCATTTTTATCATTCATTGACCAGTTTAATTGCCTCTTGTGAGTCACCTTGTCTCCAGTCTCTCTTATGCCAGGCCATTCTACCAGCTGTTGCCATATTAATCTTTCTAAGCTTGCACTTAAATGATTTCAATGCCATGTCAAAAAAGAAATAAAAATCTCGAATGGTTCCTAATGGCTTCCGATAGTGAGCTGACCTTGATTTTGGCATTTGAAAGCTTCTTCTATTGACCCAAATCTGCCTTTTGATCTATGCTGTCAGGGAGAGACATTGAGACATTTCTGAGAATTTGTAGAAATCCTCTTTGTGACATTCAGGGAAGATGGAAATTACATTATTTTCTCTGAATTCAGCAGCTTTGATCTGAAGTGCTCTTAGATGAGATCTAAGAGTTTAGCAGTGACCTTACATGCCTTACTGATGTCTTTCCTGTCTTACACTCAGGTCTGCCAAGAAAAACACCAGCACTACATAAGCCTTTGCCTGCAGGGCAAGAATTTTGTTGTGGTGTCCAACATAGGTTCCAGGAAAGATGGGAAAGTGATCCTCATTCCTTTATTCTTTTATTATACAAATACTTATTGGGTGCCTATTATGTGTCGAGTATTGCTCTGAGGTGCTGCAGAAATAACTCTGAAGAAAATAGAAAAAAATATAGCTTAGATTCAAACATTTGTGAGTACATAAATGTGTGTTTATGTGTGGTGGGAACATGCAGGGAACAAATAAATGTATAGTATTTCATATAGTGATAGATGCTAGAAAGAAACCATGTGGATGGAGGGGAGATTCTGCTTTTCTATTTGGGGATGTGTCCTGTTTTGTAAGAAACTAAAAGATCTGTAAAATGGTATACTTCCAAAAAGTAAGTAAAATGGTATACTTCATGAACTAGGCTGAATATGCAAAGTACGTAATTTCTTTTTGCCTCAAAGTCTGACCTCTGGGGAAAACACTAAGAAAACATAGGTCTTTTAATTTTTAATCAGGTTCCTAGGATTTCCCAATTCATAAAAACCCGTGAGTCATATTAGCAGGTGGCTCCCTGGGCACCAGCAGATGCTATTTACACCCTCTAGTCTGGAGAGGGACACTCTGCAGAGCCACCATCAGGAAACATGACTTGTAACTCGTGGCACCTCAGAGCCAGAGCTACTGAGGTCTGTGCTCTGGCTTCATCAGTCTAAAACTCACTGAAAACAAAACAACAGAAAACTCTGTTTTATGTTGTTCTCCCTCAAAATTCATCAAAGCCACTTGCCCTTCCATGCAAATAATGAAGAAGAATTAATTAATAAGGTGAGCTGACCATGATTTTGTCATTTAGAAGCTTCCAAAACTGATCCAAATCTGACTTTGGATCTGATTCTGTGCTGAATTTAGCAAGGAGAGACATTAGGACCTTTCTGAGAGCTTGTAGAAGTCCTTTACCTGACATTCGGGAAGGATGAAAGTGACTTTATTTCTCTGAGCTCAATTAACCCAGCAGGACTGAGGTCCTCATGAGGTGAGTGTTGAATTTTATCTGTCGTGTTACTCGTCTTCCACACCTCATCTGTGGAAGCCTGGGACTCCCTGAAATGACACGTCTTCTCTCTGCTGAGATGACCACTGATCATCGGGTGGGCCTGGTAACTGTCAGAGCAGAAGTGGAGCAGAGAGGCTACTGTCACGAGGTCACAGGGTTACTGAATCTTACCCCTGTAGAACTTGCCCATTAGTGTTTTTAATTCACGTCTTTAAAAATTCCCTCAGCCTTTATACAGAGGAGAAAACCAAGGCACACAGAAGGGTGAGCTGGGTTCCTTCTCGCGTTCTGGGTCTCTCTCATTAGAGTGGGGCTGGGTGGAGAGAGCGGGGCACTCATTTTAACGTCACCCTCTGTCCTGCTCTCCAGGTATGTCCTAGGGAAGAATGGCCCCAGGGAATGACTCTTCAGTGACCGAGTTCATCCTGCTGGGTTTAACACAGAAGCCAGAACTCCAGCTGCCTCTCTTTTTCATTTTCTTAGCAATTTATGTGGTCACTGTGGTGGGGAACGTTGGCTTGATTATTCTTATTGGTCTGAACCCTCACCTGCACACTCCCATGTACTACTTTCTCTTCAACCTTTCCTTCATTGATCTCTGCCACTCCTCTGTCATTACCCCTAAAATGCTGATGAGTTTTGTGAGCCAGAACATCATCTCTTATGCAGAGTGCATGACTCAGCTCTGCTTCTTCTCCTTCTTTGTTATTGATGAGTGCTATATTTTGACGTCAATGGCCTATGACCGATACGTGGCCATCTGTAAGCCCCTGCTTTACAAGGTCTCCATGTCCCATCAGGTCTGCCTCATGCTGACGGTGGGTGTATACGCCATGGGGCTTGTGGGTGCCATGGCCCACACTGGGTGCATGCTGCGGCTCTCCTTCTGTGATGGAAACATCATCAATCACTACATGTGTGACATTCCTCCTCTCCTCCAGCTCTCCTGCACAAGCACCTCCATCAATGAGCTGGTGGTTTTCATTGTGGTGGGTGTCAATGTCATAGTGCCCAGTGTCACCATCTCCGTTTCTTACACCTTGATCCTCTCCAACATCCTCCACATCCGTTCTGCAGAGGGCAGGTCCAAAGCCTTCAGCACCTGCAGCTCCCACATAATCGTGGTTTCCATTTTCTTTGGATCGTCTGCATTCATGTATCTCAAGCCTTTTCCTGCTGGGTCTCTGGATGAAGATAAAGTGTCCACAGTTTTTTACACCATTGTGGGGCCAATGGTGAATCCTTTCATCTACAGTTTGAGGAACAAAGATGTCCAAGTTGCACTGGTTAAGACTTTGAGGAAAAGGGTGTTCTGAGTGAAAATTTTTTGTACTATTTGTTAGTACTATTTGTTACTAGTAATTAATAGTATTTGTTACCAATAATTAGTACTATTTGTTACTAGTAATTGTTACAAATATTACTCTTTCCCTCCCCTGTGAGAGCCAAGGTGGTTCTTTCTCAGATCTTCACTGTGAGAACCTGCTGGGGTGTTTTGGAGGTAAAATCCAAGAAAGTGTGGCCGTTCCCTAAAACTGTGGCTCCTATGGTGTGCTGCAAATCTTTGGGGTTTCAAAGAATCAGATATGACTTAGTGACTGAATAACAATGAATCTTAATATATATTTGATAGAAACATGTTATCTCTGACTCTAATCTAGCATCATAGGATTCATGGTAGACTTTCCCTTTTGTGTATCTGTAAATTCTTTCTTTGATGGTGTTACCTACTTGTTTGACTATACATTGTAAGGAGAAAAGGAGGAAAAATAAACTGTGTACAAGCAATGTACTCCAGATGGTAAATGTATTTCTTACACTGGTATTGATTTGCAATTCTGAAACTATCACATGTGTACTGGGATTGAATGAATGATAATAAATTCAGATAATAGAAATTTTGTTATAACCAAATGCCTTTTCCTGACTAAGTTGCTTATGACTGATAATGATGCTGTACACTCTCACAAAGTGTAGTGGTAGGGCATTCCTTGCTTTCCCCTTGTCTTTGACTGGTTATTAAAAACCTGCTGAGAATCTGGATGTCTCAGTCTTTATTCGTAGAGAAAGAAGAATGAGAGCCTTGACTCAGATTGGCTTAAAGAGGATTCAGAGAAGAACCAGCTTCAACTGTGATTTCTAGCCTCTGTCCCTGAAACATTTTCCATAAATAAAACAGATTTACTTTTGTATAAATACAAGAATACAGTAATATTTAAATTACTGCTGAAGGTGGAATAAACTTAAATTGTAAAAAATGGAATGCTACTCAATAGTAAGGGAAATGGCTATTGATACATGCAACAAATGGGATGAACTTTTAAGGCATCATGGCTAGTAAAAAAAGCCAATCTCAGAGATTGCATGTTGTTTGATTTCATTTATTATCCTCCTTGACTATGGAGGTGGAGATAAAAGAGATAGAGATGGACAAAACAGAAATGAAGGTGGAAGGGGATGGGTGTGACTATAAAAGAGTAGCATAAGAATTTCTAAAGGTAGTGAAACAGTTCTGTATCCAGTCTTGGTGTTGTACATGAATATATACAAAGAATCGAATTGTGTAGATCTACACACATGTACACACACACAGTGTAAACACTCAGTGCATATAAAACTGCTAAAATCTCACTTCTCACTGTCTGCAGTCCTGAAGTCTTGTTACCATTACTAAACCAGTGTTCATTTCCTGGTTTTACTGTTACACAACAATTGTGAAAGATGTCATCATGATAGGAAGCTACATGGCGTTCAAGGGACTCTACATTATTTTCGCAACTCCCTGTGGATCTATACTTATTTCAAAATAAATGTTAGCTGCTCATAAGCATGAATAGAAGTTAATACATATCTAGGAATTCTAAAGTCATATTTTCTTGAAATAGAAGTCTTTGAACAGTGATTTTCTTATATGCTCTATGCTTAGTCACTCAGTCATGTCTGACTCTTTGCGACCCCATGGACTGTAGCCCACCAGGCTCCTCTGTCCATGGGGATTCTCCAGGCAAGAATACTGGAGTGGGTTGCCATGCCCTCCTCCAGGGGATCTTCCCAACCCAGGGATTGAACCCAGGTCTCCCACATTGCAGGTGGATTCTTTACCAGCTGAGCCACCAAGGAAGCCCAAGAATACTGGAGTGGGTAGCCTATCCCTTCTCCAGGGGATCTTCCTGACCCAGGAATTGAACCAGGGTCTTCTGGATTCCAGCGGATTCTTTACCAGCTGATCTACCAAGGAAGCCTCTGATTTTCTTATAGACTTAATTTATTAAAAGCAAAGACATATGAGTCAGAACAGCCCAAACTAAATTTTCATGGAATATTGGATTAGAATTATATCTAATAGCATTTTACTGAAACAATAATGTCTAAATGCAATAATAATGTCTAAAAGCAATAAAAATATCCTTTTACTATATGTCTATAAAATGTTCATAAATATTTAAAGATAAACTATTTTACAAAGCAAATAAATAATGTTTACTGAAGCATTTATAAATTTCTAAAAAAATTAATATGTTACCTGGAATGACAGTTAATGAAATTTTCAGTGACATTAGTTATTTTCATTTTTAATGAAGAACAGAGAGGATCTTTTTCTGTGTCCCAGGAGATGTACGTTCCCTGAAGGAAAACTAACATTTATTGTCATGATTAGGGTGTAAAAATAGACACCAATTTTTTGCTTGCAGAGCTTGTCACAATGGGAAGGTCTTAGGGGAGACTTATTCCTGGATTGCTAATCCGGTATAAAAAAATTACAAGCCTTAAGCAAATGCCATGAAATCTACAACATAGCTGTAGCTGCCTAGTCTGTGGTTTCCCTTTACAGACTCCTAATAGATTTATAGCTACAACTTTAGTCTGAACCTTAGATTAACTTCTGTAACATTCCGACTGCTGTATCAATGCTCTGACTCTTGCCAACACAGGGAGAAGATTCTGTGACTGCATCTGCTCAGTGTCGATATCTCCAAAGCCAGTTCTTCTAGAACAGTGGAGGTGAAATACATACGAAGTTACTTGGCACTGAGTTTCCTCAATGAAAGGAATGTGAGCTAACCAAGTTTCTTTTTTTCTCTGTTGCTAAAAAATGAGGAAAAGTATTTATATTGAATAACAAGAAACTCCAAGGTCTGGATCTCTGACTCAACTGCTTGTATTGTTCTGAGCATATCCTCTGTGTTGGCTTTGTCCTCATTCTGGTAGCAGGGGAACTATAGCAATTCCAAGTGACAAATCCAGAACATAGCAATATCAGAAGAAGAAAATATTTTTCTCCTAAGACTTTTTTTGTTGAAATATATGTATTATACAACTTTACATGTCATTATAATAATACAGCTTGGTTTGTTTTCACTAACTTAACACCTAATTTAATCAGCACCCAAATTAATTTATTTCTCTTTCATGCCATCCTACAAAACATGGTAAAGCACATCCACCTCGTTTTATTCATTCTCTGTTCTTCTAGGATGGAATAGAGCAGGAGGATGTGTAGAAACAATGGAGTATATGTTTAGGCCACCAAGGTTCTCCTCCATACCTGTTACCAATTGTTGTTCATGATATCTTGTGGTAAAGTGTCTGTAACTCCTATAGACTCTTAACAATTTCCTTCCAGGAAGCAGAATATTGGTGTGGCCTCTGCTGTATGGAATTCCCTCTTTTTTGAAGGTCATCATAGGGAAACTGAGATATCTAGTAGAGTGATGGAAACTTGAATAGGAATGAAAAAGTGACCAGTCAGATGAGTAGGTTAGAGAGATGGGTATTCATTCCCACCACTGAAACTTGTCAACAGGTAGATTTGTTTCTCAGCTGCCCCATCCCTTTATCTTTTAGTAAAAATAAAGTTAGAGCCATGATTTGTCCCATGCAACTCATGAAAGCATAAGACATGGGAGGGGACATAGGTAAACCTATGGCTGATTCATATTGATGCTTGGTAGAAACCAATGCAATATGGTAAAGCAATTATCCTTCAATTAAAAATAAATAAATTTAATAAAAAAGAGTGATTTAAATGTTGAGATGTGCATGCCTCCAAACACTATGAAGCAGGGGAGGGCGTACATGATTTCTGCCAGTCTGAGACTCTGTCTCATAAATAAAATTCATATAAAAGTGATTTTGTAAGGACAGAGCTGTGTTCCCTACTAATGAACTTTTCTTCTGTTCTCACAGATTTCTGAAGTCGAGAATAGAATGCTGGCTGGAAATGACTCCTTAGTGACTGAATTTATTCTCGCTGGATTCACAGACCGTCCAGAGCTCCAGCAACCCCTCTTTTACCTGTTTCTAGCGATCTATGTTGTCACCGTGGTGGGCAACCTGGGCTTGATCATTCTTATTGGTCTAAATTCTCACCTCCACACCCCCATGTACTATTTCCTCTTCAACCTGTCCTTCATTGATCTCTGTTACTCTTCTGTTTTCACCCCCAAGATGCTGATGAACTTTGTCTTCAGGGAGAATACCATCTCTTATGTGGGGTGCATGACTCAGCTGTTTTTCTTTCTCTTTTTTGTCATCTCTGAGTGCTATATGTTGACCTCAATGGCCTATGATCGCTATGTGGCCATCTGTAATCCCTTGCTGTATAAGGTCTCCATGTCCCATCAGGTCTGTTTGGTGCTCTCTTTGGCTGCATATGTGATGGGATTTGCTGGAGCTTCTGCCCACACAGGGTGCATGCTTAGACTAACCTTCTGCAGTGTTAATGTCATCAACCATTACTTGTGTGACATCCTCCCACTCCTCCAACTTTCTTGTACCAGCACCTATGTCAATGAGGTGGTAGTTCTCATTGTTGTGGGTATTAACATCACAGTACCCAGTTTCACCATCCTAATTTCTTACATCTTCATCCTCACTAGTATTTTTCATATAAAATCTTCTCAAGGAAGGTCAAAAGCCTTCAGTACCTGTAGTTCCCACATGATTGCTCTTTCTCTTTTTTTTGGTTCAGCGGCATTCATGTACCTTAAATATTCTTCTCCTGGATCTATGGACCTGGGAAAAATTTCTTCTGTTTTTTATACTAATGTGGTGCCCATGCTCAATCCTTTGATTTACAGTTTGAGGAACAAGGATATCAAAGTGACACTGAGGAAATCCCTGTTTAAAACCCCGAGGAGAGCTATGTTCTAATTTGAAGAGGCAATATTGTAAAGCAATTCAAGTTTTTATTAGTTTTTATTGGTATTTTTCAAGAAGAGTCTTTGTTTATCACCATGTTACTTCCACAGATTGTGTTATATTTGGAATAATAGACTTGTCTTATTACTTCTGGTCTTATCTCATATTTGTCCCCTGTATTTCTTGTACCTCATATCAGTTTACTGAATAGCAACTTGTTTATAAAAAAAACAAATATGTTGACCTTTTTAAATATAATTTTTTATACTTTGGTCTTCTGTGTTATTCCTACTCTGTACAAATGTGAGGAAGTATAAATCATAGAAATTTAAAATTACACTTTGCCTATCTAAACACAGAAGTGCCAAATACTATAGAAGCATTTTCATGCTTGTTGATAATATTGCTGGTATAAGCAACAGGATTCAATAAATTGTCTTAATATGAACTAGTATATAGCTTAAAGTGCTATCATATTCTCTGATCTGTTCCTTTTGTTCTATGTTTCTTATCAACTTACTTTTTAGTTTTGTCCTTTCTTATTCCCTTGGCAAATTGCAAAATTTGTACCATAGTATCACCTGATTTTGAGAGCCTCCATAAGCCCAGGTCATGTAATACTAAAGAGAATATATGTAGTTCCATCTTTTATTGCCAAAGAAGGCATTAACAGAATACAATTAAAGGAATAATACACATGTACCTTAGGATCCCAGTAAGGGGACTGGCTGCTTTATTATAGAACTTGCATTTGTTATTATATAAAATGATATAAAATGTTTTGAAAAAGAGCATATAGTTCTTACTGCAGAGTGTTATTTATCACTGTAAAGGAAAATATTGCACATTAGGTTAGGAGAAATATGTTAGACATTGTTTTATTCATCTAATGAGATTTATCATGAAAAAAGTCATATGCTAATGATAATAAACTATATTCCTTTCAACGGTTCTTGAGCTTATTTAAACCTGTTTCAGTGCATTCAGGCTAGTGTAACAAAACACCACAGACTCAATGACTTATAAACAACAGAAATTTATTTCTCACAGTTCTGAAGGTTGGAAGTCTAGGATCAGGATACCAGCATAAAGAGTGAGGGCACTTTTCTGGGCTACACCCTTCTCATTCTATGCTTACTTGGTGGAAGGGGCTAGTGATTTCTGTGAAATGTCTTTTTCAATGCACTCATCTGAATTGTGAGGGTTCCATCTTCATGACTTATGTACCTCTTGAGGGTCCCTTCTTCTAATATCATTATCATTGGGGGGGGGTTAGGATTTCAACATTTGATTGTAGCACCTTGTCTCACTGATAAGGTAATTTACAGATTTAAAGTAGTTTCTGTTTTCTGTAAGTTTCCTATTTCTCCAGTGCCTTTTCAGTTTGTATATTTGGAATATCAGGTGTATTTGGAGGATAAGAAATACTTGTTAAGTTGTGTTATCTTGTTTGAGTAACAACAATAATAAATTTTATTGCTGTAAATAATAATTAAGGGAATATTATAGTAAATACAAATACTAGTAAATAAATAAATAAATCAGAAAGAACTTTGGGGTATCATTTATTTCTTTGAGGGTGGACTATCACAGCTCTAGACATGCTGCTCAGCTCCCAGGCAAGATAAGTAGCTGTGGGGAGCATCAGTCACTGTCTGTAGCTTATACTACTTTGGATCCACCATAGTGTTCAGGCAGAGTCCATGCTTACTTGAGATGTCCTCAGCCAACAGTTTGGCATGGTGGGTCACACAGGAGCTGGCCATTTTATACATTATATATTATACATGCATCTCCTGATAGACAGTCTTTGGTTAGGGACTTTCTATCATTATTAATGAGAATTATAGAACTGCACTGTGGCCTGGGATTTTCCTTCTCTCTCTCCTTTCTTCGGTTCAGCTCAGTTCAGTTCAGTCGCTCAGTCGTGTCTGACTGTTTGCGACCCCATGAATTGCAGCACGCCAGGCCTCCTTGTCCATCACCAACTCCCGGAGTTTACTCAAACTCATGTCCAATGAGTCGGTGATGCCATCCAGCCATCTCATCCTCTATTGTCTCCTTCTTAGATGTCAGATTTTCATTGCGGTCTGAAGGCCTTTCTCATGGACTTTCAGCCCCCTATTTTAGCCTTCATAGACTTTTTTATAGTAAGTGTCTTAAAAGTGAAAGATAGTGAAAGTCCTTCAGTCGTGTCCAACTCTTTGCGACCCCATGAACTATACAGTCCCTGGAATTCTCCAGGCCAGAATACTGGAGTGGGTAACTGTTCCCTTCTCCAGGGGACCTTCCCAGCCCAGGGATCGAACCCAGGTCTCCCACATTCCAGTAAGATTCTTTACCAGCTGAGCAACAAGGGAAGCCCAAGAATATGGGAGTAGGTAGCCTATCCCTTCTCCAGCGGATCTTCTGGACTCAGGAATTGAACCAGGGTCTCCTGCATTGCAGGCAGATTCTTTACCAACTGAACTATCAGGGAAGTAATAAATGTCTTGCAAGTCTAATATTTCTTGGCATTTGCTTCTTGGAGAACTTTAAGTGACACAAAGAACTTACTGATTTTAAAGCTTAGTGTAATGTTCAAATAAAGATTGAGTTTTTTGTTATAAAACAGACAAATGAATAACAGATAGAATATTCAGAAAAAGATCCTCATCAATACAGTTAATTGTTTTTTTTAACCAAGTGATAAGACAATTCCAGAGAGAAAGAAAAACTAAGAACCTGATGCTTGGAAATATTAACTTTTCATGAGAAAACTATTAAATTTGATCTCTATTTAACAGCATACACAAAAATTAAAGTGGATCAAAACAATAAACACAAAACTTAAATGTGTCTTCTAAAAGAAAACGTAAGAAAATGTCTTCCTGTAGGCATAGATTTCTTAGACATTTCTTAAACAGAAGATCCCAAAGAAGAGAAAAAAGATAAACTTCTTTCAAATTAGAATACCTATCAAAAATATTCATAAGCAAACCATATACTGGGAAAATATTTGCAGTACATAGATTTGATAAATTTATTCTATCCAAAATACATGGCAATTTAATAACTAAGATATATTTCAATGATAAAATACAGTTTCATATATTTGCAAATCATTTGAAAGACACATCCGTGTGTGTAAATGGCATGTGTAAATGGCCAATAAGCACATGGAAATATGCTTAACTTGGTGCAGCCCCTTAGATGTATACTCAGTGAGAGGGTAACAGGCAGGAAGGCCAGGGGTCTCCAAATGGAAAAAAGAGGCTGCAGGTGCCAGACATTTTTATCTCTCTTAAGTGGCAGGAAGAAACAAACCAGCGATATGTCTTTCCTTAACATGCGGTGTGGCCATGACACTTGGTCTCACCTGAAGCTAGCTACTCTCAAACCTCGAGTTAACCAATACATTTCTTTTTCGTATGGAAATGTTGTCTTAAGCTATGTTAATGAACCCCAGACTCTATCTTCAAGTTGGTTCCACCAAACAGCCTAAATTACTTACTCAGGTATTGTTCCCCTAATCTATGTAAATGAAACTATTTGTTGGTATTCTGCCCTTCTGAATCGTTTTATGGCCAGGGATGAATTATCTGGTGCCATTCTAAATTTTATGACATGCCTTTCTTTTCAGTAACAGATTGTGAGTGACTATATAACATACAGCTAAAAGACTGGGGGGGGGGGGTACTCTTTTGCCCCCTTCTGATGCCTATGTCAGAAGCTTTCTCTATCTCCTTTATACTTTAATAAAACTTTATTACACAAAAGCTCTGAGCGATCCAGCCTCATCTCTGGCCCCGGATTGAATTCGTCTCCTCTGGAGGCCAAGAATCCCACGTCTTAATCTTTCAGCAACAACCTTTCATCAGTAGCTGGACAATAGTCCTTTAGCAATTATTCTGTCTTCCCTCAATTCATTGCCCAAACTCTGTCCCTACCTATTCTATTGATGTATAGTTGATTTACATATTCATATTAATTTCATATGTATAGCATGGTATGTTGATACTTTCATATGCTGTACTCTGTTAAAAATTATTACAATTAATAAATAGTCATAATTACTATACAATATATTCTTGTTGCTTATCTGTTTTACCTAGTAGTTTGTATGTCTTAGTCCCATGCATATAATTTGCCCCTCCCTCCTTCCCTCTCAGCTCGTGCCTGCCCTGACAGTTCCCAAGTAGACACCAGGTAACCAGGGAGCCACTGATGTAGCCCATAAAAGCCAGCCTTCAGGGAGGGGTCCAGAGAAAGTTGCAGAAGGATGGAGTGGGGATCTGAAGGAGCCAATAAGAAGATCCAGCAGGGTTTGCTTACTAGTAAACAACTTTTGAAACTGGGGACTTTCCCAAATGCTTCTGTTATATCTGGAATATCTAATAATACATATGCAATGATTATTTTAGTGTTGAGGGTTTTTCTTTTCTTTTTTGGTGGTGGTGGTGGGATGATGGATTTTCCCTTTGATTTGTTTTTCTCTGTTAAAATGACTTCATAAAATTCTTTAAAAAGTAATATTAAAAAACAGCAAACATTATTCTCAATGGTAAAAAAACTGGAAACATTTCTCCTAAGATCAAGAACAAGACAAAACAATTACAATTAATAGCCAATTTCACCACTGTTATTCAAAAAGTTTTGGAAGTCCACCCATGGCAATCAAAGAAAAATAAATAAAAGAAATCTACATTGGAAAAGAAGAAGTAAAACTCTCATTCTTTGCAGGTGATACACTGTACATAGAAAACCCTAAAGATACCATCATAAGATTACTAGAGCTAATCAATAATAATTTAGTACTAATCTAGTACTAGTACTAATACTAATAAATTTAGTAAAGTCACAGGATGCAAAATCAATACACAAAAATCCCTTGCATTCCTATACACTAATAACAAAAAATCATAAAGAAAAATTAAGGGAAAAAACCCTACTCACCATTGCAACAAAAAGAATAAAATACCTCGGAATAAACCTACCTAAGGAGACAAAAGACCTGTATGCAGAAAACTACAAGATACCGATGAAAGAGGACACAAAGCAGATGAAAAGATGTATCATGTTCTTGGATTGGAAGAGTCAATATTGTAGAAATTAATATACTACTTAAAGCAGTCTATAGAGTCAATGCAATCCTATCAAATTACCAATGACATTTTTCACAGAACTATGACAAAAAATTTCACAAGTTTATGGGAACACAAAAGACTGCAAATAGCCAAAGTAGTCTCAAGAAAGAAAAATAGAACCGGAGGAATCAACCTTCTTGCTTTCATAACATACTACAAAGCCAGAGTAATCAAGACAGTATGGTACTGGCACAAAAAGAGAAATATAGACCAGTGGATCAAGACAGAAAGCCCAGAGATAAACTGACACACCTATGGGAACCTTATCTTTGACAAAAAAGGCAAGAATATACTATACAGTGGAGAAAAGACAGTTTCTTCAATTAGTGGTGCTGGGAAAACTGGACAGCTACATGTAAAAAATGAAATTAGAATACTTCCTAACACCACACAAAAATAAACTCAAAATGTTAAAGACCTAAATGTAAGGTCAGAAACTATAAAACTCAGAAAATGTAGGCAGAACACCGTAACATAAATCACAGTAAGATCCTCTTTGACCCACCACCTAGAGTAATTGAAATAAAAACAAATATAAAAAAATGGGATTTAATTAAACTAGGGCTTCCCAGATGGCTCAGCAGGTAAAGAACCTGCCTACAATGCAGGAGACATTGAAGAAATTGCAGGATGGATCCCTGTGTCTGGAAGATCCTTGGGGAAGGAAATGGCACTGCACTCTGGTATTCTTGCCTGGAAAGTCCCATGGAGAGGAGCCTGGGAGGCTCCAGACCAGGCTACAGTCTGTGAGGTTACAAAGAGTCAGAGATGACTGAGCAGCTAAGCATGCAAAAGCTTTTGCACAGCAAATAAAACTAAACAAAATGAAAAGACAACCCTCAGAATGGGAGAGAATATTGCAAATAAGACAACCGACAAAAGATTAATCTTCAAAATGCACAAGCAACTCATACAACTCACTCTCAGAAAAATAGACAACCCAACCAAAAAACCTTTTAGAACTAACACCCAAAAAAGAAGTCCTTTTCATTATAAGGGCCTGGAATGTAAAATCAAGAAGTCAAGAAACACCTAAAGTAACAGGCAAATTTGGCCTCAAGTACAGAATGAAGCAGGGCAAAGGCTAACAGACTTTTGCCCAGAGAACTCAATGGTCATAGCAAACACCCTCTTCTGAAAACACAAGAGAAGACTCTACACATGGACATCACCAGATGGTCAATACTGAAATCAGATTGATTATATTCTTTGCAGCCAAAGATGGAAAAGCTCTATACAGTCAGCAAAAACAAGACCAGGAGCTGACTGTGGCTCAGATCATGAACTCCTTATTGCCAAATTCAGACTTAAATTGAAGAAAGTAGGGAAAACCACTAGACCATTCAGATACGACCTAAATCAAATCCCTTATGACTATACAGTGAAAGTGAGAAATAGATTTAAGGGGACTAGATCTGATAGACAGAGTACCTGATGAACTATGGATGGAGGTTCATGACATTGTACAGGAGACAGGGATCAAGACCATCCCCAAGAAAAAGAAATGCAAAAAAGCAAAATGGCTGTCTGAGGAGGCCTTACAAATAGCTGTGAAAAGAAGAGAAGTGAAAAGCAAAGGAGAAAAGGAAAGATATACCCATTTGAATGCAGAGTTCCAAATGAATAGCAAGGAGAGATAAGAAAGCCTTCCTCAGTGATCAGTGCAAAGAAATAGAGGAAAATAATAGAATGGGAAAGACTAGAGATCTCTTCAAGAAAATTGGAGATACCAAGGGAACATTTTATGCAAAGATGGGCTCAATAAAGGACAGAAACGGTATGGACCTAACAGAAGCAGAAGATATTAAGAAGAGGTGGCAAGAATACACAGAAGAACTGTACAAAAAAGATCTTCATGACCCAGATAACCACAATGGTGTGATCACTCACCTAGAGCCAGACATCCTGGAATGTGAAGTCAAGTGGGCCTTAGGAAGCATCACTATGAACAAAGCTAGTGGAGGTGATGGAATTCCAGTTGAGCTATTTCAAATCCTAAAAGATGATGCTATGAAAGTGCTGCACTCAATATGTCAGCAAATTTGGAAAACTCGGCAGTGGCCACGGGACTGGAAAAGGTCAGTTTTCATTCTAATCCTTGAGAAAGGCAATGCCAAAGAATTGCTCAAACTACTGCACAATTGCACTCATCTCACACGCTAGTAAAGTAATGCTCAAAATTCTCCAAGTCAGGCTTCAGCAATACATGAACTGTGAACTTCCAGATGTTCAAGCTGGTTTTAGAAAAGGCAGAGGAACCAGAGATCAAATTACCAACATCTGCTGGATCATCAAAAAAGCAGGAGAGTTCCAGAAAAACATCTATTTCTGCTTTATTGACTATGCCAAAACCTTCGACTGTGTGGATCACAATAAACTGTGGAAAATTCTGAAAGAGCTGGGAATACCAGACCCCCTGACCTGACTCTTGAGAAATCTGTATGCAGGTCAGGAAGCAACAGTTAGAACTGGCCATGGAACAACAGACTGGTTCCAAGTAGGAAAAGGAGTATGTCGAGGCATATTGTCACCGTGCTTATTTAACTTATATGCAGAGTGTGTCTTGAGAAACGCTGGGCTGGATGAAGCGTAAGCTGGAATCAAGATTGCTGGGAGAAATATCAATAACATCAGACGTGCAGATGATACCACCCTTACACCCTGGCAGAAAGTGAAGAACTAAAGAGCCTCTTGATGAAAGTGAAAGAGGAGGGTGAAAAAGTTGGCATTAAGCTCAATAATCAGAAAACTAAGATCGTGGCATCCGGTCCCATCACTTCATGGCAAATAGACAGGGAGACAGTGTCAGACTTTATTTTTTAGGGCTCCAAAATCACTGCAGATGGTGATTGCAGCGATGAAATTAAAAGACGTTTACTCCTTGGAAGGAAAGTTATGACCAACCTAGACAGCATATCAAAAAGCAGAGACATTGCCAACAAAGGTCCATCTAGTCAAGGCTGTGGTTTTTCCAGTGGTCATGTATGGATGTGAGAGTTGGACTGTGAAGAAAGCTGAGTGCCAAAGAACTGATGCTTTTGAACTGTGGTGTTGGAGAAGACTCTTGAGAGTCCCTTGGACTGCAAGGAGATCTAACCAGTCCATCCTAAAGGAGATCAGTCCTGGGTGTTCATTGGAGGGACTGATGTTGAAGCTGAAACTCCAATACTTTGGCCACCTGATGTGAAGAACTGACTCATTTGAAAAGACCCTGATGCTGGGAAAGATTGAGGGCAGGAGGAGAAGGGGACGACAGAGGATGAGATGGTTGGATGGCATCACCAACTCAATGGACATGAGTTTGGGTAAACTCCAGGGAGTTGGTGATAGACAGGGAGGCCTGGCATGCTGCGGTTCATGGGGTTGCAAAGAGTCGGACATGACTGAGTGACTGAACTGAACTGAACTGAAGGTGGATATTGTCCTTGCAAGTGAAGAAAACCTTCTGGGAGAATTCTCATATGAAAATTGTGGCCTGTTCCCTTAGTATGTCAAGGACTGATGACCACAGTGATGGATACTGTCTTCTTCTTTGTCAGATACTTTGACCTAAGGACCGTAGGGTAGGAGTCCTAAGGTTCAGTGTCAGTGAGGCATCGAGGAAAAAGAAGGTGAGGGTTGAATCACCTTTGTCTCAATTCCTTTCAAACCTCAGACTATATAAATTGAGGGTTCTGAGGAACACCACATATTTATTGTCCTTTTCAGCCCTGATCCTGAACAGAGCTTGGAGAGAAGGAAAAATGATGTGCAGAGACACTGGGAGACTACCAGGTTGTTTTAAGCACAGAGACAAACAAGAGGAGTAAGGACAGAAAGATGAAAATGAGGAGTCTGTGGGAATAATCATTACAAGTCTTGTATTTTGGATGCTTTGATGAGTGTCTTTAGACAATGCTGTGGTTATAAACCAAGAGATCCAGCTCCCACTTGAGAAACAGAGGGAAAGTCCATGAAGGTCCATTGTGAATCTGAGTTTCTGTCCCTGTTCCTACAGATCACAACTCTGGAGTAAATGACTATGGAAAATGCCTCCTCTGTGAGTGAGTTTATCCTTATGGGATTGACAGACAAGCCTAATCTCCAGCTACCTCTGTTTTTCTTGTTTCTGCTGAACTACCTGGTCACTGTGGTGGGCAATTTATACTTGATGATTCTAATTTGTCTAAATTCACACCTGCACACCCCCGTGTACTTTTTCTCTTCAGTCTCTCTTTTATTAATCTTTGTTACTCATCTGTCTTTATCCCAAAATGCTAATGAGCTTTATTTTTTTGAGAAATATGCTATCTCCTTTACAGGATGTATATCCCAGCTGTTTTTCTTCTGCTTTTTAGTCAACTCTGAGTGCTATGTGTTGACAGCCATGGCCTATGATCGCTGTGTGGCCATCTGTCAGCCCTTGCTGTACACAACGGCCATGTCCCCTCAGGCGTGTTCCCTGCTGATGTCTGGTTCATATGTGATGGGGTTCACTGGAGCCATGGTCCACACAGGGTGTATGATGAGGCTGAACTTTTGTGATTTCAATATCATCAACCATTTCATGTGTGACATCTTCACACTCCCCCAGCTCACCTGCAGCAGGATTTATGCCAACAGGATTGTAGTTTCTGCTGTGGTGGGGACAGTTGTAAAAGTATCTAGCTTTGTTATCTTTATTTCTTACACTTTGATTCTTTTCAGTATTCTTCATATGCCATCATCTAAAGGTTGATCCAAAGCCTTGAGCACCTGTTTGTCCCATTTTACAACAGTTGGTCTATTTTATGGATTTGGGCTGCACACTCATGTCAGATCATCATCTTCTGGGTTTGTAGAAGAGGGAATTTTTCTCACTATTTTCCACCAATGTGGTACCCATGCCAAACCCTCTCATATAACCTCAGGAACAAGGATGTCAAAATTGCTGTGAAGAAAATCCTGAAGAGAATTACAGACTGAACCAAACTTATGCCACCTTTTCTTTGTTGTCTTTCTTTTATTCCTGCTCGACTTTATCCTCTTCCTCTCATTCTTTTTTCCCTTCTTCCTTTGTCTTCCTCATGTCTTCTTGACAGGATTTCATCTCTAATGTCTGATGCCTATTCTTCTCTTGCACATAATGTAACACTGTGGGTCTATTTGACTGGAGAATCTTCCTCAGCCCTAAGTGATCCCATAGCATTTGGAGAGTAGGAACCAATAACCTTTCCCATCTGATGATAACACCACTATTTCCCTTGTGTGTCAACTCATCCAAGGTATGCCATAGAGTAGTATGCTGTTTGACCAATATTTTTCTTTCTTGCTTTCATTACATAGAGCCCTTTCCTGTATCAGTTCTGTCATTTCTTACCACTCTATTAACACAGAGAAGTAATCCCAAAAAAGTGGACATGGTAAAGATGTAAAAATTTCCGAAAATTTTCTGGAGTTTCTTTTAGTAATAGCTCCTGTTCTGTATTTTAGGTGCCACATAGGTAAAGCAATTGAATAATTTGTTGAACCATGATTCTTTTATTCTTGAAGGTACTTGAGAATGAATAAGCTAAACTATTCTACCTACCTTTCTCAATCTACACCAATAAAAATGCCTGTTTTTAATTTATTGGTCAATTGATATGTTGTCATAAATATAGTTGAAATTGTTATCAACTTGCCTATCAGTGGATTGTAATTGTGATTAAAAGTTGCACAGTGCTATATTTGACTGTGGAATATGTTGTCAAACATAAGGTCGAGGTTCATTGTCTAACTGTGTAAGGAGGCTTCCTCTTTGCAAAGAAAGATGTGTTTCCCACTTTTCAAAAGAAAACAAAAGTATTTGGCAGAAACATTGTCTTGTTGATATTTTTTTCTTTTAGTTCATAAATTTGACTCCTTCCCTCTATTAGAGGAAAATTTAAATTGGTAGAAAATAATGTGTTCTTGAATTTTATAAATGGTCTAAAAGAGAAATCTCCTTATCTGATTTTTTGCTGAGGAAATAGTTCTGTGACTTGCTCAGAATCACACAGCTAAAATTGGAGAGACCAGTTTTTGCAGCCACTATTCATCTTGTGAAAAAAAATGGAAGGAAAGAAAGAACTGTGAAGGGACAGATAGAACTTCTGGAGGGTTGTTTCTGAATGAGCTTGAAAGTGGGAATTTTCCAGTGTGGAGTTATCTCAGAAAACTAGAAATAGAAATACCATATGTCCAGTAATTCCACTGCTATGTGTATATCTGAAAAATATGAAAACACTAATTCAAAAAGATATTTGTACCCCAATATTCAGTGCAGCACTATTTACAATTGCCATGATATGGGAGTATCCTAAACTCCATCAACAGATTGAAGAGATAAGATGTGGCAAATATATACAATGGAATATTACTCATCCATCAAAAGAATGAAAATTTCCCATTTACAGCAACATCAGTGGATTTGGAGGGTATTACGCTAGGTGGAATAAGTCAGGCATAAAAGACAAAGATGATATTACTTACATGTGAAATTGGAAAACTAAAAAATTAGTGAATAAAGCAAAAGAGATATAGACTCACTGATGTAGAGAACAAATTCATGTTTATCTGTGGGGAAAAGGAAGTGGGAAGAGGCAATAAAAGTATAGGTGACTATACTTTTCTACCAGAAAATTACTAGAGTTAATCAATGAATATAGTAAAGTTGCAGGATATAAAATTAACACACAGAAATCCCTTGCATTCCTATACACTAACAATGAGAAAACAGAAAGAGAAATTAAGGAAACAATACCATTCACCATTGCAACAAAAAGAATAAAATACTTAGGAGTATATCTACCTAAAGAAACAAAAGACCTATACATAGAAAACTATAAAACACTGATGAAAGAAATCAAAGAGGACACAAATAGATGGAGAAATATACCGTGTTCATGGATTGGAAGAATCTATTGTCAAAATGGCTATACTACCCAAAGCAATCTACAGATTCAATGCAATCCCTATCAAGCTACCAACGGTATTTTTCACAGAACTAGAACAAATAATTTCAAAATTTGTATGGAAATACAAAAAACCTCGAATAGCCAAAGCAATCTTGAGAAAGAAGAATGGAACTGGAGGAATCAACCTGCCTGACTTCAGGCTCTACTACAAAGCTACAGTCATCAAGAAAGTATGGTACTGGCACAAAGACAGAAATATAGATCAATGGAACAGAATTGAAAGCCCAGAGATAAATCCACGAACCTATGGACAGCTTATCATCGACAAAGGAGGCAAGGATATACAATGGAAAAAAGACAACCTCTTTAACAAGTGGTGCTGGGAAAACTGGTCAATCACTTGTAAAAGAAAGAAACTCGGACACTTTCTAACACCATACAGAAAAATAAACTCCAAATGGATTAAAGATCTAAATGTAAGACCAGAAACTATAAAACTCCTAGAGGAGAACATAGGCAAAACACTCTCTGACATAAATCACAGCAGGATCCTCTATGACCCATCTCCCAGAATATTGGAAATAAAAGCAAAAATAAACAAATGGGACCTAATGAAACTTAAAAGCTTTTGCACAACAAAGGAAACTATAAGCAAGGTGAAAAGACAGCCCTCAGATTGGGAGAAAATAATAGCAAATGAAGCAACAAAGGATTAATCTCAAAAATATACAAGCAACTCCTCCAGCTCAACTCCAGAAAAATAAATGACCCAATCAAAAAATGGGCCAAAGAACTAAACAGACATTTCTCCAAAAAAGACATACAGATGGCTAACAAACGCATGAAAAGATGCTCAACATCACTCATTATCAGAGAAATGCAAATCAAAGCCACAATGAGGTACCATTACACGCCAGTCAGAATGGCTGCTGTCCAAAAGTCTACAAGCAATAAATGCTGGAGAGGGTGTGGGGAAAAGGGAACCCTCTTACACTGTCGGTGGGAACACAAACTAGTACAGCCGCTATGGAAAACAGTGTGGAGATTCCTTAAAAAACTGGAATTAGAACTGCCGTACGACCCAGCAATCCCACTTCTGGGCATACACACCAAGGAAACCAGATCTGAAAGAGACACATGCACCCCAATGTTCATTGCAGCACTGTTTATAATAGCCAGGACATGGAAGCAACCTAGAAGCCCATCAGCAGATGAATGGATAAGGAAGCTGTGGTACATATACACCATGAAATATTACTCAGCCATTAAAAAGAATTCATTTGAATCAGTTCTAATGAGATGGATGAAACTGGAGCCCATTTTACAGAGTGAAGTAAGCCAGAAAAATAAAGACCAATACAGTATACTAACACATATATATGGAATTTAGAAAGATGGTAACAATAACCCTATATGCAAAACAGAAAAAGAGACACAGATGTACAGAACAGAATTTTGGACTCTGTTGGAGAAGGCGAGGGTGGGATGTTTCAAGAGAACAGCATTGAAACATGTATATTATCAAGAGTGAAACAGATCACTAGCCCAGGTTGGATGCATGAGACAAGTGCTCGGGCCTGGTGCACTGGGAAGACCCAGAGGGATCGGGTGGAGAGGGAAGTGGGAGGGGGCATCGAGATGGGGAACACATGTAAATCCATGGTTGATTCATGTCAATGTATGACAAAAACCACCAGAATATTGTAAAGTAATTAGCCTCCAACTAATAAAAATAAATGAAAAAAAAAAGGATAGGTGATTAAGAGGTATAAACTATTATGTATAAAATAAGCTTTATGAATATATTGTAGAACACAGGAGATATAACCAGTGTTTTTATAATAGCTATAAATGGAATATAACCTCTAAGAATTATGAATCACTATATTGTACACCTGTAACTCATATAATATTGTACATAGACTATACTTCAATAAAATAAGTAAAAAGAGAATTTTTGATCAGTAATTGATATTTCATTAATAAGACCTGACAGAAAAATTACATTCCACAAACAAGCACACATTTACATTAGAATTTTGATGATTTTATTTGGAAATATTATCGAGTAGATAAAATCATCATAATTCATCTTTAAATATGAGAATATTTTCAATTTTTAGATAATTTATGTTAATATGATAAATGTTGAAAATACCTATTTTTCTTTATCATCAAACATAACAGACATGCTAGATGTTCACTGAACATTCATTCATGGTTTAATAAATAATTAAACATTCAATTTAATATCTACCAAGGTCATAAAATGTTTCCAACATAATTGATTCAGTGCTTACAGCTATATTTCCCCCCATGTGTATTTGTTGTCAAAAATCTAGCTAAATGCTATGAGATAGGTAAGTTTTAAAAGAGCTTATTTAGTCAAATTCGTGTGAGTGAATTTGGTGCTGTCATTGATTTTGCTGATTGTCTTTTTATTTGGAGGATTATTTGTATAAATAGACCTATTTATAATTAAAAACTGTGATGATATATAGCTTTGTGAATTCTTGCTAGTTTTCTTAATTAATTACTTGGTAGACATACTTTAACACAGAATCATGTAAATATTGTATACAACACATTTTGGAAATAAATTATTTAGATAAGATTAGATAGCTATATAGGTCTTTCATTCTAAATTTTCTTTTGCCAGTTCAATTTACCTCCCTTGATTCCTATGCCTGAAGTCTTACATCAGGCCATTCAAAATACAGTATTAACTCCTTTTGGTTTGTCCAAGACTCTTCTATTATAATTTTTTAACTACAAACACCTTTTCATGCTGAAATTTATTTTTTAAATGCATTTTTATTGAAATATAGTTGATTTACAACATTATTTTCAGGCGTACAGCATAGTGTTTCAGTGTTTTTACAGATTATACTCCATTAAAATTATTGCAAGATAATTGTATAATTCCCTGTGCTATGCAATAACTCCTTGTTGCTTATCTGCTTTATACATAGTAATTTTTATTTCTTAATCCTGTACCCCCCTCTTGCCCCTCTCCCTGCTGGTCACCTATAGTTTTTTTTCTTTGTTTGTGAGCCTCTTTCTGTTTTGATGTATACATTTGATTGTTTTATACTTTAGATTCCTATATAACTGGTATCTTATACTATGTTTCTATATGAGATATTTCACTAATCATAAAATTCTCTAGATCCTTCCAAGTACTTGATGCTTTCTTTATTTTTTTCAAATTTTTTATTTTGTATTGATGTATAGCTGGTTAACAGTGTTGTAATAGTTTCAGATGAACACACAAGGGACTCAGTCATATATATACATGTTCCCATTCTCCCCCAAACACCCCTCCCATCCTGATGGCACATAACATTAAGCAGAGTTCCATGTGCTATACAATAGAACAAGATTATTTATAAATGAGTCAAAGACCTTAACAAATATCTAACCAAAAAGGTATACAATTGACAAATAAGCATGTGAAAAGTTGCTCAACATCATATGGCATCAAGAAACTGCATATGGCATCAAGCAACAATGAAATAGAACCACACAGATATAGAGAACAAATTCATGGTTGCCAGGGGAAGGGAGTGGTGGTTGGAGAAGGATAGATTGGAAGTTTGGGATTAGCATGTGCAATCTATTATATAGGAAATGAATAGACAAGGTCCTACTGTATAGCTCAGGGAACTACAGTTGCTATCCTATAATAAACTATAATGGAAAAGAATATGAAAAAGAATATATATATATATATATATATGTATAACTGAATCACTTTGCTATTCAAGAGAAATTAACAGAGCATTATAAATCAACCATGATTTAATAAAATGAGATACTTTTCAAAAAATGAGATACTACTACACCATGTTAGAATGGCTGAAATCTGGAATATAAACAGCATGAAGTCCTGAAGAGAATGTGGAACTACAGAACTCTCTTTCATGGGTGATGGGAATTCTAAATGGTGCAGCCACTTTGGAAGTCAATTTGGCAATTTCTTAGAAAACTAATCCTACTCTTACCATGAGATCCAGCAATTACACTTCTTGGAATTTACCCAAATGAGTTGAAAAGTTACATCCACATAAAAACCTGCACATGGATCTTTATAGCAGAATTTATTCATAATCACTTAAACCTAGAAGCTAATAAAATATCCCTCAGAAGGTGAGTGGATAAACTGTGACACATCGAGACAGTTATATTATATAACACTATAAAGAAATGAGCCATCAAGCTGTGAAAAGACTGGAGGAAACAATTCATATTACTAAATGAAAGAAGTCAATCTGAAAAGGCTACATACTATATGATTCCAACTATATACCATTTGGAAAAGGCAAAACTATTGAGACAGTGAAAAGATCATTAGTTGCCAGGGGAGAGAAGGATCCATAGGCAGAGCACAGATTAATTCTTAGGCAATGAAACTACTCTGTATGATACTGTAATGGTGGATATATGTCATTATAAATTTGTTCAAACCTATGTAATATACATCAAAAGAGAACCTAAAGTAAGTGATGAGCTTTAATGGTAATGATCTAGGAGAACTGATGCTTTTGAATTGTGGTAATGGAGAAGACTCTTGAGAGTCTCTTGGACAGCAAGAAGATCAAACCAGTTGATCCTAAAGGAAATTAACCTGGAATATTCGTTGGAAGGACGTGCTGAAGCTGAAGCTCCAATACTTTGGCTACCTGATGCGAAGAACCCACTCACTGGAAAAGACCCTGATGTTGGGAAAGATTGAGGGCAGGAGAAGTGAGTGACAGAGGATGAGATGGTTGGATGGCATAACTGATTCAATGGAGATGAGTGTAAGCAAACTCCACGAGATAGTGAAGTACAGGGAAGCCTGGCGTGTTGCAAAGAGTCAGAGATGCCTTTAGTGAGTGAATAACAGCAAAAATGTATATATACATATACATGTATTTGTATATATGTACACACACATATATATATTTAATGACTAAGTATCATATATAATATTTTAAAAGCTGGGCTATATAATATATGTATAATATATAACTCGGCCAATAAAAATAATGAAATTCCGCCATTTGCAATAATGTGGTTGGTCCTAGAGAATATTTTTTAGTGAAATAGGGCAGACAGAGAATTACCAATATTGTATTACCACTTATATATGGAATATAAAAAATAAAAAGGAAAAAGTTAATATAATAGGACAGAAACAATCTCACAGATACTGAGATCAAAGTAGTGGTTATCAGTGGGGAGACGGAAGAGGTGAGAGACAGTCAAGGACGGAAGGGATTAAGAGATACAGATCAGTATGCATAAAATAAAAATATATAGATGGAGAATACAGTCAGTATTTTAATATAGCTTTAAATGGAGTATAACCTATAAAAATATTTAATCACTATATTGTGCATCTGAAACTTACAACATACTGTAAATCAACTACACTTCAATAAAAAAAATTCTGTCTTTGACTTCTTGTAACTTGATTGTAAGGCGTCTTTTTCTGTTGATTTCTTTGGGATCCTTTTTGTTTCCTGGTTTTGGAGATCCATTTCCTTGCATAGACAGTGATTTTTCAGCCAGTTTTTCTTCAAGAAATATTTTGCTTCATTTCTCACATTCTTCTTCTGAATCTCTATAATGCCTATATGGTCCAGGTGACATTTTTCATAAATCCCTTAGACTTTACCCACTATTTTTATTTTTTAATTTTTTTTAGAGTTCTTTTTTTTTCATTTATTTTTATTAGTTGGAGGCTAATTACTTTACAACATTGCAGTGGTTTTTGTCATACATTGAAATGAATTAGCCATAGATTTACATGTATTCTCCATCCTGGTCCGCCCTCCCACCTCCCTCTCCACCCGATCCCTCTGGGTCTTCCCAGTGCACCAGGCCCGAGCACTTGTCTCATGCATCCAACCTGGGCTGGTGATCTGTTTCACCCTAGATAATATACATGTTTCGATGCTGTTCTCTTGAAACATCCCACCCTCGCCTTCTCCCAGAGTCCACAAGTCTGTTCTATACATCTGAGTCTCTTTTTCTGTTTTGCATATAGGGTTATCGTTACCATCTTTCTAAATTCCATATATATGTGTTAGTATACTGTAATGATCTTTATCTTTCTGGCTTACTTCACTCTGTATAATGGGCTCCAGTTTCATCCATCTCATTAGAACTGATTCAAATGAATTCTTTTTAATGGCTGAGTAATATTCCATGGTGTATATGTACCACAGCTTCCTCATCCATTTGTCTGCTGATGGGCATCTAGGTTGCTTCCATGTCCTGGCTATTATAAACAGTGCTGATATGAACATTGGGGTGCACGTGTCTCTTTCAGATCTGGTTTCCTCGGTGTGTATGCCCAGAAGTGGTATTACTGGGTCATATGGCAGTTCTATTTCCAGCTTTTTAAGAAATCTCCACACTGTTCTCCATAGTGGCTGTAGTAATTTGCATTCCCACCAACAGCGTAAGAGGGTTCCCTTTTCTCCACACCCTCTCCAGCATTTATTGCTTGAAGACTTTTTACCCACTATTTTTAATTCGTTTTTCTTTTTCCTCCATTTACTGAATTATTTCAAATGTCTTTCCCCCCCAAATTTTACAATCCTTTCCTCAGTTTGTTTAGTCTGCTGTTTTGAATTTTTAGTGAATTTTTCCATTCAATTATTGTGTTCTTTGGCTTCATGATTTCTGCTTGGTATTCATAAAGCTAAAATTCTCACTTGTTCATGTATTGTTCTGTGACTACAATAAGCATCTTTATGGCAGTTAAGTGGAATCTCTGTCATGTAAATCATGTATCCATTTCATTAGGGCCACTTTTAGGCTCTTTTGGAAAGGCTTTTGTTTTTTTTTTGGAATGTAATTGAGTTTTCTTTCATTTTACCTTGACTTTCTGCCTTTATGTCTGTATATAGACAAAACAGCAACCTATTTTAGTTGTCATGAACTGGCTTTGTACTGGAGGAAACCCACATCATTAAGCCTAGCTAGAAAAAGCAAACCTCTTTAAACTTGTAAAAGTACAATCCACTTTGTTTTTAGTAGCTGTCAAGTATTTGGATCATGTTAGGATCACATCAGGCTCCTAAAACAAAGGAGACTAAAGTCAATTCCTCAAGCAGCCCCTAGATAAATCGGGTCATTGGATGCACAGTGCACATTTTCCTTAATCAAGGAGAAGCTGTAGGATAAGTATTTTCTACAGTTAGCTGTGTTAAGCCAAGGGGAGGTGAATTTTAGCCCTGACTGCTATCTCAGTTCTCTCTTTCACCTCAGGCAGCTAACCTATGCCATACCCTATGTCCACTCCACTTTCTGGCACAGGCTATACTGAAGCCAGTCTTCAGGATAACCCCTAGAAAAGTTGGGGCTTTGTGTGTGTTGTACATCTCTTTATCTCTCCAGGAAGAATCTGGGAACTGGGGGAAGTTTGTCCTAGTCACGTGGTTCTGGACCACCATAGGTATATGGCGAGAATTTATTTTGAAATTTCTTAACAACTTCAACATAACTGGTATCATGCTCAAACTGTGTGCAGGATCCTTTTAACTAAGTTTTGGGTTTCTTACAAAGGGAATTTGTACAGAAATTGTTTTTGAATCAGTGTGGTCATACAGAGGAGGAGGTTCTAGGGCTTGGGGTCTTTTGCATGTTGCTAATGGGAAATGGTTGTTAAATTTGGCTTGTCCTTGGAGGGTTAACAGTCCCTGCAGCGAAGGAAAAACTTGAATGAAATATTAATTGCATAAGGAACAAAAGACATATTGTGGTCTAGGTGTAAATACAATCCCCTTAGTTACCTATTACACCCAGAAACTGTTCCCTGGGGAAGAGACTGAGGAAGCGGCTGCCCCTTTTATATCTGAGTACATTATACCCATTACACTCACAGAATATCTTTTGTGACTTACTGTGTGGCAAGAATGATATTAATAGAGGCCGTTTATTGCTTTCTGCTCCTTGATAGAGTGAAAAGTCATACTCAAGATGATGATCTATAATTCTGAATATACTTTCCAGGGAATATCAGAGATTAATTGCAGATGGTATTTTCTTAGAATCAAAGAAACCAGAGTCTATGAATCTGAAATTGACCTTCCTGGATCAGGGATATAGCCATAATAAGAAGAAAGAATTTGGATTTTCTGGCTATGGAGGGTGAGTTTCTGAATTCCATTTATTTTCGTGTTTTCCTTGTTTGAGATGGAGACCAAGGATCTTATATATGACAGTTTCTTTGACTCCTACTCCATCAGGTCTAATCTGTGTTAGAGAAAAGCATCAGGCTCTGAGGGTCGCTGCCTTCAATTTTGGGTTTCCCAGGTGGCACTAGTGGTGAAGAACCTGCCTGTCAATGCAGGAGACCGAGAGATAACAGTTTCGATCCCTGGGCCGGGAAGATCCTCTGAAGGAGGGAATGGCAACCCACTCCAGTATTCTTGCCTGGAGAATCCCCATGGACAGAGGAGCCTAGTGGGTTATGGTCCACAGGGTTCAATTTACTGGTGAGGGGTGGGTCCAATGCATGAAGAAGAAATGGTGAGATGAGAGAAGGAAAATCCTGTCCTGGTTCAAACTTCTTTTCCCTTTCCCTTTCTTTCTCCCCCCAACAGTTATGTTTGCATATGGCAGCTGTTCCCTTCACTCTGTAGGTTAAACCTTGGTGATTCTTTTGCTGTTTAGTTTATAACGCCTTGAAAGGGAAAACTCTTGTCTTGCATCTCCATGGTAATGGTAAAAAAATTCTGTGGGTCAAATTTTGGATAGTTCTGGTCATTCCCTGTGCATGCATCACTATGTGAGAGGAGTTGCTATGAGAAAAGCTGTTTTTCCTCTATGTGAACCTTTTCTCCTGTGCTCACAGATTTACTTAGAGAAGAATGGCTCTAGGAAATGGCTCTTCCGTGACTCAGTTCATTTTGTTGGGATTGACAGACCAACCAGATCTCCAGCTCCCGCTCTTCTTCCTCTTTCTAGTAATGTATATGGTCACTGTGATGGGAAATTTGGGCTTGTTAACCCTTATTGGGCTGAGTTCAAACCTACACACGCCAATGTACTTTTTCCTCTTTAACTTGTCCTTCATAGATCTCTGTTATTCTTCTGTGTTTACACCCAAAATGCTGATTAACTTCATATCAAAGAAGTTTATATCTTACATGGGGTGCATGACCCAGCTCTATTTTCTCATTTTTTTTGTGATTTCTGAAATCTATGTGCTAACATCAATGGCCTATGACCGCTATGTGGCCATCTGTAACCCACTTTTGTATAATGTTATCATGTCCCCTAAAGTGTGTTCCAGACTTATGCTTGGTTCATACTTCATGGCATTTGCCGGTGCCATGGTTCTCACTGAATGCATGCTGAGACTGACCTTCTGTGAGGCAAACACCATCAACCATTATATGTGTGATATCATGCCTCTGCTCAAGCTCTCCTGCATGAGCACCTATGTCAATGAGCTGGTAGATTCCATTATAGCAGGGTTCAATATCATTGTGCCCAGTATCACCATCTTTGTCTCTTATGTTTTCATCCTCTCCAACATCCTTCAAAGCTCCAAAGAGGGCAGATCCAAAGCCTTTGGCACCTGCAGTTCCCACATCATTGCTGTTTCTCTCTTCTTTGGATCAATTTCATTTGTGTATCTCAAACCATCTTCTGCTGTGTCTATGGATGAAGGAAAAATCTCTTCTGTTTTTTACACCAATACGGTTCCTTTGCTGAACCCCTTAATCTACAGTTTGAGGAACAAAGATGTTAAACTTGCTCTGAGAAAAACCCTGCCTAGATGGTTTTGATCAGAGAGTGTGCTTCTGTGCAGTTATTGATATGACAAGGAGATTTTGTGTTAATTAACATTAATTAAATATTTTTAGTTGCAGCCTTATTATCCTGTTTTTTCATAACATGATTAAGAAAATGTGTGCCTTTTTTCAATAATTTACTTCCAATTTTTCTATCTGGAAATTCTTTTTCTAACCATTTACACAAGATTGTATTCCTCCGTTTTTCCTATATAGTAATAACATTAAACTAGAAATGTTATCTGTGTTTTTTTGTGATTTCAAACTTTTAGTTTTTACTGGAAAAAGAAAATGGTCTTCAAGTGATCAAATTTGAGATATCTCTGATATAATGAGCAACAAATGAAGAAAATCACCTAGATAACACCAGAGTAACAGTTTCATTGGAGTTGTGCTTATATACCACTTACTTTTAGAAGCATGCATCGTAATCTCCGATTTCTACTCCCATGTATCCATTATCTGACTATGAAAAAATGTTTCCTTTAAATGCTAGATACTGAAGTTTCTAAAATGACTTTGACTGTAATTCATTTTACGCCTGTAAATATTTTAAATCTTGCTTTCGGCAAGTATTTTCTTTTTACCTTTGTGCAGGGAAACCAGTACATGCACATCATATAAATATATTTATTTCATCAATAGTAAAATGAAGTTCAGAACAGTTAATGATTTAAAGTCACAGCTTTAAAGGAAAAATTTAGACTAAGCTGTTAGCCTTCTAATTTCAAGTGTACTAATTTGTAAACTGCTCATATCAAATCCATTTTGTTCTATTTGTTTCAGTAAGACTGTACTTTGAGAAAATATTTTTAACTTGTAGCTTGACTATTTATTACAGAATTTGTCTCATGCCATGTGTTACCTTTTTTGTTGACGCTTGCTTGTTTAGCAAAGAGTTTCATTGGTTTCTTTGGTTGGGTTTGTATATTGGTGAGATGATTGACTCAAATTAGGTTACTTTTTCTGCAAAATTAAGAGAACTGAATTTGGGATATTTGAAAATAGCTGTTATTAAAAGAATAGGACCTGGGTGAGAAAGGAGCCCAGAATCATGTCATTAGGACAGACCTCAGCAAGGCACATGGTCAACAAAAAAGAGACCGTGTGTGAGAAGTGTTCATGAGGCTTAGGAAACATTTTATTTTAAAACTGTATCCTTTCTGTACAGGACTGTAAATGTCTTTAAATTTTTGGTAAAAACTGCAAAGTACATGACCGTAAATTAGTACTGCTTTGGGAAAATGAAGGTGAAAAACACCGTGGTTACATTTGGAACCAGGCAGAAAAAAGGCAGCAGTAATAAAATAATAAATAATCTAGTAAAATAGTTAAGAATAATTTGAATTCAAGTTAGAAAGATGAAATTTAGAGTAAAATGATGGATAATTAAAGCCCATACCTGTTACTCTCCTCTTCTTTCTGGAAGGTCCTAGAAACTCTCAGAGCTCATGGGGTTTCAAGCATCCCTGGCTCAGAAGGTAAAGAATCTGCCTGCTAATGCAAGACACTAACCTTCAGTCCTTGGTTTGAGAAGATCCCCTTGAGAAGGGAATGACTACCTACTCCATTATCAGAGGGTTTCTCTGGATAGGACACCAGCTTGTTATTTGATACTTAACAAAGTTAAGCCAACAGAGCTCAAGGCCCTAGGAACAACTAAATCACTCTTGATTTTGTGTGCTTCCATAAATATTTTAAGTTACTAAACTGCAAAGTGCAGCTGGCAGTATAATGACATCTTGAAAGAAATATTTTGTGAATACACAAATTTTGGCCCTGTCTTTACTGAAAAGGATGCTGAACTATTATTTTTCTTAGTTAAATATTCTGCCTTAAAAGTCCTTAGTATAATGTGTCAAAGGATAATGTAAATATTTTCTGCATGGCTGGCTGGCATGCACATGTTCAGGAGAAGCTTCCACAAAGCTTAACGGTAGCCAAAGTGAGAAAGTAGGGCTTTTCCCCTCAAATATCCCATGTCTGTCCCCTGATTACTAGTTGTTGCTCCTGAATCAGACATGCAGACACAGGGGGAGTGGCCACTGTTGGTTCACCTCCCCACTGTGGCTATAATCCCCTCCTGATACAGCTGAAGTGATTTCCAGGGGCTTAAAAGGCC
The DNA here is from genome assembly GCF_023699985.2 of Odocoileus virginianus. Taxonomy (NCBI): domain Eukaryota; kingdom Metazoa; phylum Chordata; class Mammalia; order Artiodactyla; family Cervidae; genus Odocoileus; species Odocoileus virginianus. The sequence goes on from NW_027224281.1 coordinate 211,791, forward strand.
AGTACCCTTTATCCTTCTCATCTTTGTTTTTCTCTTTTTTGTCTTGTGGGAGTCAGACACAAAGACCAAGGCTTTTAAAATCAAGAAGCACATCCAGGGGTAATTAGAAAGTGCCCATGTTTGTACACCATGCTTGTACATAATGCAAATTCAGAAAGACCAGGGAAGAACTTAAATTTTTACCTAAGCCTGATCTTCCACACAGAGGTAGCCTGTAACAATCGAAACTACAGAAAATAAGAAAGGAGATCAAAATGGCAGAGTGGCAGGATGCTAAGCTCACCCCTCTTTAGGAACACATCAAAGTACAACTACATTTGGAGCAACTCTTGCTGATATTAACCTGGGCACTAGCAGAACAGCTGTTCTACAACCAAGGCTGTAATGAATGATCCACATGGAATCTGCAGGAAGGGGAGGGAAGTCATCAGGTCAGAGCACATACCCCTAGCCTGGGACAGAGAAGAGGAAGGGGGGATCACAGGCGAGGGAGTCCTCCCCAAGGAGGGAAGATTTCGGTCCAGATTTCAGGCACACCAGCCCTGGGGTTTAACAACAGGAAGATGAGCCGCCTTATCTGGTTTGACAACCAGTGGAGGTTTATCCGAGTTTGTAAGAAACTGAGACCTGCTCTTGAAGGGCCTGTGCCGGAAGTGCTCACTCCCAGTCACAGCACAGAGACAGCAGACTGAAAACTGCCTGGGATGCTGGGCAGCTGGTAGGGGCCACTCCAACACTCCCACCAAGCCTTAACTGAGCTTCTGCTCCAGTCCCTCTTGTTCCTGTGGCTGCTGCCCACTAAGGGGAGGACACCATTGCTAAAGAAACTGTGCACTCTTGGACAAAACAGAGGTGACTTGGACACTGAGCTTGCAACTGAGCCGCTGTCAACTCATATGTCTCTGCACACACTCCAGGAGGAGTGAAGCTAGCTCCAGAGAGGAGAACATTATCAACAGAGTGTACATCCCTCTGAGAACTTAGGAGGGAGCAGACCCGGTTCAGTGGTATGGCACCAACCCTCCAGTCCTGCCCAGATTCTCACTGAGACAAACACACTGGGGAACAAGAGAAACCAGCCCAGAAGCACAACCCCAAGCTCTCAGGCCTTGGTCCTGTCCCAGAAAAAATCAGAGACTGCCATTACAGACAGGAGAAACCCAGTTTCTCAAGGCTCTTGTTCCAGCACCGCAGGCTGCACCCTACCCCTGATAAGGTGGTGAAAGCCACTGAGAACTGAAGCTCTTGCTCACCCCTGGCTCTGGGTCTAACCCCACCACCTCCAGCCCTACATCCCACCAATGCAGTGGCTGCATTCACACTTCAGGGGAAGTCACACCCTGTCTTCAAGTACCTATGGAACTTTCTCCAGGATACATCACATACTAGGCCTCAGGACTAATCTTAACAAATTTAAGAGGATAAAAATTATATCAAACACCTATTTTGGGCACTCCAGTATGAAACTACAGGAAGAAAAATGGGAAAACCACAAACACATGCAGACTAAACAACCTGCTACTCAAAAACCTAATAGGTCAAAGAAGAAATCAAATAGGAAATCAGAAAGTGCTTTGAGACAAATGCAGATAAAAATGCAACTTTTTTTTTTTTTTTTTCAGTTCTAAGAGGTATCTTTATAGCTGTACAGGTATGCCTTAAAATGAAGAAGAATCTCAGACAAACAACCGAGAAATTAGAAAAAAAGAACAAATAAAGTTCAAAGTCAGTGGAAGGAAGGAAATAATAAAATTCAGAGACTAAATGAATTAGAGATTAAAAATATATAAAAAGCAATTAAACCAAGAGTTGTTTTTTAAAAGATAAAAAAAAATTAATAAATCTTTACTCAGGCTCATCAAGATAAAATGAAAAAATGAAATAGAAATAACAACCAACAGCAGAGATACCAAAAATCATAAAGGTGTATATACAGAAAGCAGTTATATGCTAGCAATTTGGCAACCAAGAAAAATGGACATTTTGAAGCATAGAAACTCTAGAGACTGAATCAGGAAGAAAGGGGCAATCTGAACCAACTGATCACTAATTTTGAATTTGTAATTAAAAAAATGTTCCAGCAAAGGAAAAATGTTTAGGATTGGACAGTTTCAAATGGGAGTTCTACCAAGCATATAAAGAAGAGCTAATACCTAACTTCTCAAACTATTCCAAAATATTGAAAAACAAGGAACACTCCCAGGTTCATTCAACAAGGCCAGCACCTGCCAATTCCAAAACCACAGGAAGACACTACAAAAAAAAAAAAAATAATATTACAGGCCAATATTTCTGAGTAATATAGATGTAAAAAATATTCAACAAACTATTCTTAAATTAAGTGATGGATCATAAATCATGACCAAGTGGGATTAATTCCAGGACTGCAAGGATGATTCAATATCCAGAAAGCAGTTAATGGGATACACTACATTAAGAAAAGGAAGAATAAAAATCAAATGATATCTCAGTTCAGTTCAGTTTAGTTGCTCAGTAGTGTCCGACTCTTTGCGATCCCATGAATTGTGGCACACCAGGCCTCCCTGTCCATCACCAACTCTGGGAGATTACTCAAACTCATGTCCATCCAGTCAGTGATGCCATCCAACCATCTCATCCTCTGTCGTCTCCTTCTCCTCCTGCCCCCAATCCCTTCCAGCATCAGGGTCTTTTCTAATGAGTCAACTCTTCACATGAGGTGGTCAAAGTACTGGAGTTTCAGCTTCAGCATCAGTCCTTCCAATGAACACCCAGGACTGATCTCCTTTAGGATGGACTGGTTGGATCTCCTTGCAGTCCTAAAAGGGACTCTCAAAGAGTCTTCTCCAACACCACAGTTCAAAAGCATCAATTCTTCGGCGCTCAGCTTTCTTCACAGTCCAACTCTCACATCCATACATGACCACTGGAAAAACCATAGCCTTGACTAGACAGACCTTTGTTGGCAAAGTAATGTCTCTGCTTTTTAATATGCTATCTAGGTTGGTCATAAGTTTCCTTCCAAGGAGTAAGCGTCTTTTAATTTCATGGCTGCAATCACCATCTGCAGTGATATCTACATAGATGCAAAAATTTTTGATGAAATTTAACATCCAATCATGATAAAATTTCTTACTAATGTTTGTATAGAGAAAATATAACTTAATAAAGGCTATGTATGAGAAACCCGTAGATACCATCATATTCAACAATGAAAAACTGAAAGACTTTCCTTTAAAGTTAGGAACAAGATATGGATGCCCACTCTCACCACTTCTATTTTACATAGTATTGGAGATCCTAGCCAGAGCAATCACAAGAAAAAGAAATAAAATCACTCAAATTGGAAGGGAAGAAGTAACACTCTCTCTTTGCAGATGACATAATACTATATATAAAAAAGCCTAAAGTCTCCACCAAAAAAACTATTAGAACTAATAAATGAATTCAGTAAAGTTGCAGGATACAAAATTAATATACAGAAATCTGTTATTTTTCTGTACAGTAATAATGAACTATCAGGAAGAGACAACAGGAAAGCAATCTTGTTTAATGATGCATCAAAAAGAATAAAATACCTAAGAACAAACTACTTAGTCAAAGAAGTGAAAAACCTATACTCTGAAAATTTTAAAACAATTAAATGGAAAGATATTCTGTGTTTATGGATTGGAAGAATCAATATTGTTAAAAGTCTGTAGCAATCTACAGTTTTAATGCAATTCTTAAGAAAATACCCATGGCATTTCCAACAAAAGTAGAACTCATAATCCCAAAATTTATATGGAATCACAGGAGACCCCGATTATCCAAAGCAATATTGAGAAAAAAATAACAAAGGTGGATGTATCACATGCCCAGACTTCAGATTATACTATAAAGCTACAATCAAAGCAGCATGGCCCAGGCACAAAAAACAAATACATAGATAAGTGGAACAGAATAGGTAATTCAGAAATAAACCCACATTCCTTTGACTGACTAATCTATGACAAAGGAGATAAAAATATACAGTGAAGACAGTCTCTTCAGTAAGTGGTTCTGGGAGAAGTGGACAGGTACATATAAAACAATAAGATATGAACATTTCCTCACACTACATAGACAAACTCAAAATTATTTAAAGACATAAGTGTAAGACCTAAAACCATGAAACTCCTAGATAATGTAGGGAAATCTCTTTCTGCATAAACCTTTTTTTTTTTTTTTCTCGAATCTGTTTCCTAAGGCAAAAGAAATAAAAGCAAAAATGAATGAATGGGACGTAATTAAAGTTAAAAGGTTTTGCACTGTGAAGATCATCAACAAAATGAAAAAGCTATCTACTGAATGGGAGATAAATTTGCAAATGATATAACCAAAGGGAGTTAATATCCAAAATACATAAACAGCTCATACAACTCAATATCAAAACAACCCAATCAAAAAATGGACAAAGGAACTGAATAGGCAATTTTCCAAGGAAGATACACAGGTAACAACAGACACATGAGAAGATGCTCAACTATCAGTAATTATTAGAGAAATGCAAATCAGAACAATGAGATATTACTTCATACTTTTAAAAATGGCAATCATCAAAAACCCCCCAGAAATGTTTTTAGAATATGAAGAAAAGGGAACCCCCCTGTACACTGTTGGAGGGAATATAAAGGTTAAACCACTATGGAAAAAAGTACAGAGGTTCCTCAATAAACTAAAAATAAAAGTACCATATGACCCAACAATTGGGTATATATCTGAAGAAAGTGAAAAGAGTAGTCAGAAAAGATTAATGCCACTGCGTGTTCATAGCAAAATTATTTTCAGTAACAAAGATTAAATAGATTAAAAATATATGATATTTAATGGTCAGTGATATATTCAGTATATTGCATGTGTAGGTGCAAAGTTGCTTCAGTCATGTCCATCTCTTTGCAACCCTATGAACTGTAGCCTGACTGTCTCCACTGTACATGGGATTCTCCAGGCAAGAATACTGGAGTGGGTTGCTATGCCCTGCTCCAAGGGATCTTCCCAACCTGGGGATCAAGCCCATGCCTCTTATGTTTCCTGCACTGAAAGGCAGGTTGCTTACCACTAGCACCACCTGGGAATCCCAGGTACACTATATTACCCGGCCATTAAAAAGAATGCAATTCTGCCATTTGCAAATATATGGTTGTTCCTAGAGAATATTATGCATGGGGTCGCTAAGAGTCGGACACGACTGAGCGACTTCACTTTCATTTTTCACTTTCATGCATTGGAGAAGGAAATGGCAACCCACTCCAGTATTCTTGCCTGGAGAATCCCAGAGACAGGGGAGCCTGGTGGGCTGCCATCTAGAGGGTCGCACAGAGTCGGACACGACTGGAGTGACTTAGCAGCAGCAGCAGAGAATATTATATTTAGTAAAACAAGACAAAGAAAGATGAATACTGTATGGAACATAAAAAATAAAAGAAAAAATGAATATAACAAAACAGAAACAATCTCACTGATACAGAGCCCAAAGTATTGATACTGGTGGGGAGAGGAAAGCAGTGAGGGTCAATGCAGGAGCAGGTGATTAAAGAGATACAGACCAGCATGTATAAAATGAATAAACAACCAGGATGTATTATACAGGTGAAGAATGTAGCCAGTGTTTTATAGTAGCTTCAAGTGGAGTATAATCTATAAAATAATTGAATCATTATATTTGTATACCTGAAATTAATATAATACTGTAAATCAACCGTATTTCAGGAAGAAATTCTGTCTGACTTCTGGTAACTTGATTGTAATGTGTCTTGTTGTGGATTTCTTTGGAGTTACTGTATTTGATATATTTATTGTTTCCTGGTTCTGGATGTCCATATTCTTTGACAGATTTGGGGACATTTCAGTCAGCTTTTCTTTGAGAAACTTTTAGATCATGTCTCATATTTTTGTCCTTCAAGGATCTCTGTAGTGCCTATATGGTCCATGTGATACTTCCCATAAATTCCTTAGATTTTTAACAGTATATTTTATTTTTTTTCTTTTTGCTCCATTTAATAAATTATTTCAAATGTCCTTTTTTCAAATTATACAATCCTTTCCTTTATTTAGTCTGCTGCTTTGACCATCTAGTGAATTTTTCAGTGCAGTTACTGTGCTTTTTGATTCATTATTTCTGTGTGTTACTCTTAATTTCATTAGGGCCACTTTGTAGTGTCACTTTCTTGTAAAGCAGAGGGGTGTGTTAATTGGACTTTCTTTCATTTTTCCTTGACTTTCTGTGTTTGTGTCTGCACATAGGCAAACTAGCAACATATTTTAGTCTTCATGAACTGGCCTTGTACTGGAGAAGACCAACATTAATAAGCCTGGCTAGAAAAAGTGGGCCTCTCAATCTGGCGATAGTACAATCCACTTGCTTTGTTTTTAAAAGCTTCCAGGTATCTGGAGAATGTCAGGGTCCCATCAGGCTCCTAAAACAAAGCAGACTAGAATCAATTCCTCACGCAGCTTCCAGGTGACTACAGTACATCTTTTCCTTCACCAAGGAGAAGCTGTAGGAAAAGTGTTTTCTACTGCTAGCTCTGTTAAGTCAGGGGGAGGGTTCATAGTGAATTCTAGACCAAACTGCTCTCTCTTTTCTCCCTCACCTCAGGTAGCTAAAGTCTGTCATATCCCATGTCCCTTCAGTTTTCTGACACAGGCTATACAGAAGTCAATCTTGTGAATGGCCTCTAGGAAAGCTGGGGTTTTGGATGCATTGTGCACCTCTTTCTCTTCCTAAGGAGAATCTGGGAACTGGTGATTTTTTCCCAGTCACATGGTCTGAACCACTATAGCTATATGGCAAGATGTATGTTGAATTTTTTTAATAGATTCAACATGACTGGTATCACACTTGAACTGTGTGCAGGATCCTCTTAAACAAGTTTTGGATTTCTTACAAAGGGAATCTGTACATAAATTGATTTTGAGTCCATGTATTCATGCAGAGAAGGAGATTCTAGCATTTCCTGTTCTGCCATCTTGCTGATGGGAAATGGGAGTTAATTTTGGCTCTTCCTTGGATGATGAAAATCTCTACAGTGAAGGGAAAATTTGAGTAAAAGATTGAGTCTATAAGGAACTAAAAGACAGATTTTAAATACAGTCCCCTTAGTTCCCATTACACGTAGAAACTGTTCCCTGGGGAAGAGACTGAATAAGCTGCTGCCATCTATAACGGAGTGCCTTATACCATTACACTCAAATTAAATCTTTTATGGCTTACTGTGTGGCTAAAATGATAATAATAGAGGCTGTTTATTGTTTTTTGCAGTTTGATAGGACTCAAAGTCATAATCATAATTACGACCTGTAGTTCAGGAAAGCTTTTGAGGGCATATCAGAAATTAATTACAGGTGACATTTTGTTAGAATCAAAGAAATTAAAGCCTCAGAACCTGAAATTACCCTTTAAGGACCAGGGGAATTATACACAATAAGAAGAACCCTGGGGATATTCTGACTTAAAAGAGGGTGAGCTTCTGAATTCCATTTATATTCATGTTTCCTTTGTTGGAGATGGAGAATGAGGACCTACAGTATGACAGTTCATTTCCTGTTTTTGCTGTCCTGAGATTCAGCTGAATCTTGCAGGGAAAAGTGTTTGAAGAGAGGCAGGGAATGTTTGAATTACTAAGGGACACAGGTGATGCAATTTCTCAGTAAATTCCCTTTCCATGGATGGAACATTCATTCTTCTAGATTTATAAGTTTTATTTTGTGACATGGTGAGTTAACTTAACCTCTCTTAGACTGTGGTCCCTTCCCCCCACTACCGCCCCCCTCCCTTTTTTTAATGTAGAGATAATCTTCTTGGTTCCTACCTTGTAAAGTCTTATCTGCATTGCAGGTGAGCACTAGGCTTTTGGGATGACTGCCTCTAAATTTACCAGTGAGGGGAAGGCCAAGTGAATGAAGAAATTGTGAGAAGAGGCAATAAAAATTCTGTTCTCATTCAAAATTCTTTTTCATGATCCTTTGGTTTTTTCCAATACTTATCTTTGCATATGCAGTTCCCTTCTCTCCATAGGCTCACTCCATATGCTTTTTGCTACTTAGTTAAAAAAGGGTTTATAAGGGAAAGTTCCTGAAACTAATTTCCATGATAATGATAAGGAAGATCCATGAGTGCAGGATAGGCTACTCATAGTCATCCCAGCACATAGACTGTCTTGTATAGGAGATGTTATGCAAAACCCTGTTTTTCCTCTTTGTGACCCTTTTCTCCTGTGCTCTCAGATTTCTTTAGGGAAGAATGGCTCTGGGGAATGGTTCTTCCATGACTCAGTTTATTTTGATGGGATTGACAGACCAACCAGATCTCCAGCTCCCGCTCTTCTTCCTCTTTCTAGTAATGTATGTGGTCACTGTGATGGGAAATTTGGGCTTGATCATCCTTATTGGGCTGAGTTCACACCTACACACGCCCATGTACTTTTTCCTCTTTAACTTGTCTTTCGTAGATCTCTGTTATTCTTCTGTGTTTACACCCAAAATGCTGATTAACATCATATCAAAGAAGAAGATTATTTCTTACATGGGGTGCATGACCCAGCTTTACTTTTTCAGTTTTTTGGGTATTTCTGAATGCTATGTGCTGACATCAATGGCCTATGACCGCTATGTGGCCATCTGTAATCCACTCTTGTATAATGCTGCCATGTCCCCTAAAGTGTGTTCCAGCCTTATGCTTGGTTCATACTTGATGGCAGTTTTGGATGCCACGACCCTTATTACATGCATGCTGAGACTGACCTTCTGTGATGCAAACACCATCAACCATTATTTGTGTGACATCCACCCTCTGCTCCAGCTCTCATGCACAAGTACCCACATCATTGAACTGGAAGTGTTCATTGTGGGAGGCATCAACATCATTGTGCCCAGTCTTACCATCTTTGTCTCTTATGGTCTCATCCTCACCAATATCTTCCACATCAAGTCCACAGAGGGCAGGTCCAAAGCCTTCAGCACCTGCAGTTCCCACATCATTGCTGTTTCTCTGTTCTTTGGATCAAGTGCATTTATGTATCTCAGACCATCTTCTGTGTCTGTGGATGATGGGAAAATATCCTCTGTCTTTTACACTAATGTGGTTCCCATGATGAATCCCTTAATTTACAGCTTGAGGAACAAAGATGTTAAGCTTGCTCTGAGAAAAACTTTGAGGATGAGAAAGTTTTGATCAGAAATGATGTTTGTGCATATAGTTACAGGACAAGGAGATTCAGTGTGATTAATTGCTTTTAGTTTCAGCCTTATTCTTATAAATATTTTCTTTTAATATGATTAAGAAAATTTGAGAGTTTTCTCCATACTGTATTTCCAGTTTTTTAGTCTGGGATTTCTTTTTCCCTGTTTGCATACTATCTTTTTTCACATTTTTAAACTGTTTTTTGATAACTTTAAAAGATATATGTAGTATCTCTGTTATTTTTTACTGTCATTTCAAACTTAAAACAAAGTTTTTAAAAGAGAATGGTCTCCAAGTGATCAAATTTGAGATACCTGTGATATACTAAGAGATCAGTGATCAAAGTGAACTAGATAGCACTGGTGCTGCTGCTGCTGCTAAGTCGCTGCAGTCGTGTCCTGACTCTGTGCGACCCCATAGACGGCAGCCCACCAGGCTCCCCTGTCCCTGGGATTCTCCAGGTAGGAACACTGGAGTGGGTTTCCGTTTCCTTCTCCAATGCATGAAAGTGAAAAGGGAAAGTGAAGTCGCTCAGTCGTGTCTGACTCTTAGCGACCCCATGGACTGCAGCCTACCAGGCTCCTCTGTCCATGGGATTCTCCAGGCAAGAGTACTGGAGTTGGGCTGCCATTGCCTTCTCCGCTAGATAGCACTATTGTAATGTTATTCTATTTGAGTTGTGCCTATTCTCCACTTACTGTCAGAAGCATGAATTAGATACTGTTTCACTCCTGTCTTTCCATTTTCTGACTGGGAAGACTATGTCTCCTTTAAATGCCAGAGATTGAAGTTTCCATAAAGGCTTAGATTATGATTCAGTTTGCATCTCTAAATATTTGCATCTAGCTTCTGCAAGTGTTTTCCTTTTACTATTTACAGTGAAACTATTACATGTCAGATCATATAAATATATTTATTTCATAAATGGTAAAATGAAGTTCAGAATGGTTAATGATTTAAATTCACAGCTTCATAAAAAAATATCTAGACTTAACTGTTAGCCTTCTAATTTCAAGTCTATGACTTCTGTACTTATATTCACTTTGCTTTATTCTATTTGTTTCATTAAGACCATACTATGAGAAAATATTTTTAATTTGAAAATTGACTGTTATTTTTTCAAGGGAGATATATGAATTTCCTTCATGCTATGTGTTGCTTTTGATGTTTTTTTAGTTTAGGCAAAGTGTTTCATGGTTTTCTTTGGGTGGGAAAAGAATGCTTTTTGGACTAGTGTATTGTTGAGATGATTGATTTAAATAGGGAGTTGCTAATTCTGAAAAATTAAAAGAACTGAATTTGAGGTGTTTGAAAGTGTTTCTTTTTTCTTTTTAATTAAAAGGACAGGATATGGGTGAGAAAGGAATCCAGAATCATGTCATTAGGAGATACTTCAGCAAGGCACAGCCAACAAATAAGAGGTTGTTTGTGGAAAGTGGTCATGAGATTTAGGAAACACATTTTATTCTGAAATTCTGTCCATCTACACAGAACTGTATGTGTATTTCATGGTCCATGAATCTTTGATAAAGTTGTAATGTGCATGACTGTAAAGTAGTAGTGCATTGGGAAATGATGAAAATGCTATTGCCATATTTGCTATGGTCACATTTGGAACATGGGAGAAAGAGAGAAGCTGGAGGTGATAAAATAACTATGGGCATTTGAAACTCAAGTTAGGAAGAAGAAATTTAGAGAGTAAATTGATGGATAATGAAAGATCCTACCTATGACATCGTTCTTCTATTTCTAGGACCCTAGAAATATTATGATGCTCAGCGGTGTTTCATTGGATAGGACACAAATTTAAGTTATTTGATTTTTATCAGTTAAACCAACAGAGCTGGAGAACCTGGGAACAACTAAATCATTTTTGTTCTTGTGGACCTTCATATCTATTAATATTTCCTTGTGTGTGCTTAGTCGCTCAGTCATGTCTGACTCTTTGCAACTTCATGGACTGTAGCCCACCAGACTCTTCTGTCCATGGGATTCTCCAGGCAAGAATACTGGAGTGGGTTGCGATTCCCTTCTCCAGAGAATCTTCCTGACCCAGGGATCAAACCTGCATTGTAGGTGGACTCTTTACTGTCTCAGCCACTAGGGAAGCCCCTAGTACTTCCATACAGATTTTAAATTACTAAACCTCAGCTGATAGTATAACGACATCTTAAAGGAAATATTTTGTGAATACACAAATTTTTGCACTGTCTTTACCGGAAAAGATGTTACTTTTTTATTATTTTTTTAAAGGCAAAATTGCTACCTTAAAAATCCTCAATGTGATGTGGCAAGGGATAATTTAAATATTTTCTCCATGGATGTCAGGCATGCAAATGTCCAGGAGAAGCTTCCACAGAGCTTATGGAACCCAAGTTGAGAAAGTAGGACCTTTCTCCCTCCCATATCCAGAGTCTGTACTCTGATTTCTAATTGTTGCTTCCGAACCAGATGTGCAGACACAGGGGGAGCAGCCACTGCTGGTGCACCTCTCCACCACGGCTACAAGCTGCTCCTAATCCAGCTGAAGTGACTTCCAGGGAATTTAAAGGCCAGCACACTTTTCCCCTGTCATCATTATTTTCTCTTTTTGGTCTTTCATGAGCCAGATGTTAAAGATAGGACTTTTAAAAAGCAAGAAGCCTATATAGAGATAATGAGAATGTCCCCGTGCATGTACTTGGAATGATACATGCTCAAAAAGACCAGTAAATAATTTAAATTTTCTCCTGAACCTGATCCTCTGCACGGAGATTGCCTATAATAATCTAAACTACAAAAATGAGGAGGGAGCTCTAGATGGCAGGTTGGTAGGATGCTAAGCTCACCCCTCCTTAGGAACACATCACATTACATATACAGAACCTCTTGCTGAAATCCACCTGGGCAAGAGCAGAACAGCTGTTCTACAACCAAGGTTGTAAAGAATGATTCGTATGGAATCTGCCAGGAAGGGGAGAGAAGCGATAAGGTTGGGACCTATACATCTCACCTGGGACAGAGAAGAGGAAGGGGATATCACAAGCTGTGAAATACTCCTGGAGGAGCAAGGATTTGGGGCCAGAGTTTAGGCACACCAGGCCTGGGGTTTAAAAAGAGAAATAAGCCCCCTTTCTGGCTTGAAAACCAGTGGAGATTTACCTGAATGCTGCAAGTAACTGAGACCCTGCTCTTGAAGAGCATTGCCAGACCTGCTCACTCCCAATCATAGCATGGAGGCAGCGGATTGAAAACTGCCTGGGACTCCGGCCGGCTGGCAAGGACCACCCCAACATCCCCTCTACCCAGCCCTAACTGAGCTCCTGCCCCAGCCTCTCATGCTCCTTTTAGTGGTTGCTGCCCACTAAAAGGGAGGATGGGAGGATGGATTCCATTGCTAGCAAAAGTGTGCAGCCTTGGAGGGGTGGGAGGTGACTTGGACACTGAGGCTGCAACTGAGCCACTGTCAACTCGTGTCTCTGCAGGCACTCCAGGAGGAGGGACGTCAGGTCCAGGGGAGAGAACACTGTCAGCAGAAGGCACATTCCTGTCCATGTTGGCAAGGGGAAGGTTCAGTTCTGTGCTGTGGCACCAACCCCTCACCACTACCCAGCCACGAACTTAGGTGAGGTTGTTGATATTTGGTTGTTGAGTCATGTCGGACTCTTCTGTGACCCCATGGACTGTAGCCCACAAGGCTCCTCTGTTCATGGGATTTCCCAGGCAGGAATACTGGAGCAGGTTGCCATTTCCTGCTCCAGAGGACCTTCCTGACCCAGGAGTCAAATCTGGGCCTCCTGCCCCTGGTGGATTTTTTTTTTTTAACCAACCACTGAACCACCAAGGAAGCCTTTAGCACACTAGGGAAAAAGCAAAACCAGCTCAGAAGTGCACCCCACCCCCCTCTCTCATACCTTGATCATGGCTTAGAATAATTCAGAAACTGCCATCACATACAGGAGAAATCCACCTTCTCAAGGCTCCTGTTCCAGCTACTCAGACCACATGCCTATCCCTGTTAAGGTCGTGAAAGCCATTGAGAACAGGGAAGCCCTTGCTCACACCTGGCTCTGGCTCTGGTCCCACCAACTCCAGTCCTACATCTCACCAATGCAGTGGCTGCCATCACACCCCAGGGAAAGATATGGTCCATGCACACTTCAGATCCAGTTCTCCCACCAAAGCCATTGAACATACATAGACTTCTTAGGGACACTCCCATACAAGAAACCACTTTCAAGACTGGAATATGTAATTGCTTTACCTAATTTCAGAGAGACAGAAAAAGTTAAGAAAAATCAGAAGTTATAAGAATTTGTTTCAGAACAAAGAATGAGAACAAGTAAAATCTTGATTAACCCTAATGAAAAGTAAATAACTAATTTACCAATAAAGAATTTAAAGCAATAGTAGTAAGAATGCTAATGAAACCGGGGGAAATAATAGATGAACACCATGAGTATTTTAACAAGGAACTAGAAAAAAACAGTTATAGATCAAGTATATAACAACTGTAGTGAAAAATACACTAGCAGGAATTAGCAGCATTTTAGTGATAAAGAAGAATTCTTAAGTGATATGGATGACAGAATAATGGAACTCATGCAATAAGAATGGCAAAAAAGAACAACAGATTTAAAAAAATATGAGTAGTTTAATGGATCTCTGTGACAACATCAGTCTTATTAACATTCATATTCTAGTGGAAGCAGCAGGAAAAAAGTTAAAATGTAAAAGGTGAAATTAATGAAATTTTTGCTAAACATTTGAAGTAAACAGCTATCAGGCTTTGGGAATTATGGAGAGTCTCAAACAAGATGAACCCAAAGTGAAATACACACGGAATATCATAATTAAAATGGCAAAAGTTAAAGATCAAAATAGAATTTTAAAGGCAGCAATAGGAAAACAAAGAATCTCATTTGCATTAACCCACATAAATCTATTATAAGTTGATTTTTCTGAAGGGCTTCTGCAGGGCAGAAGGGAGTAGCACAATATTTAAAGTGCTGAAGGGAAAAACAAAAACAAAAACAAACCAAAAAACCCTGCAGCCTAGGATGCTCTTCCAAGCCAAGTCTATTATTCAGATTTGAAGTAAAAATAAAGAGCATCTCCAACAGCAAACACTAAAAGGGTTCACCAATACTAAACCGACTATAGAGGAAATGTTAAAAAGTCTTCTTTATTGAAAAAGACTCAAGAAGAATAAGAAATTAGAGGAAGGGAAATTTCTATTGGTAAAGGCAAGTATATAGTAAAGGCTGTGGATCAACCACTTTAAGCTAATTAGTGGTTAAAAATGAAAATTATAAAATCATGCCAAGATATGGAAGAAACCTAAATGTCCATGAAGGGCCAAATGGATGGAGATGTGGTAAATACACACAATGGAATACTGCTCAGCTGTTAAAAAGAATGAAGTTTTGCCATTAGCAATAAATGAATGGACTTGGAGGATATTATACTAAATGAAATAAGTCACTGAGAAAGACAAACACTACATACTATCATTTATATTTTAATCTAAAAAATACAGCAAACTAGTAAATATAAAAATGAAACAGACTCACAGATATAGCAAACAAACTAATGGTTACCAATGAGGAATTAGAAGAGGGAGGAGCAAGAAAAGGGTAGGGGACTAAGAGATATAGCTAGTATGTATAAAGTAAATAAGCTATAAGAATATCCTGTACACACAGGGACTATAACCAATGTTGTATAATAAATATAAAAGAAATATAACCTTTAAAATTTGAATCACTCTGTTGTACACCTGAAACTTACATAATATTGTAGATAGATATCAACCTCCATTAAAAGGTGAAAATTATAAATTCAGTCATAACTACAATCAACGGGATAGACATAAAAATGTAAAATACAACATCTAAAACACAAAATGTGGGGGAAGCAAGTAAAAATGTAAACATACTAGAATTTGTTTGAACTTAAATCACTAGCATTTTAAAATGAGTGGCTATAGATATAGGTCAACATATATGAGACTGGTGGTAATCATAATAAACAACCTGCAGTAGATATTATAAAAACTAGAGAGAAAGGAGCACAAACATAACACTACAGAAGTCATCAAACCACAAAGGAAGAGACCAATAGAAAAAGAGCAGAGAAGATATTCAGAAACATCTAGAAAACAAATAAAAGATAGTAAGTAGATACAATTTAAGTGTCAATAGACTAAATGCTCCAATAGGAAGACATAGGGTGGCTAAATGGATTAAAAAAACCAAAACAAACAAAAAAAGAGCCTTCTCTGCCTACAAGAGATTCACTTCAGATCTAAAGAGACACACAGATTAAAATGAGGGATAGTAAAAGATATTCAAGTCAAGTGGAAAAAAAGAAATAGGGAAATTCAATACCCATATGAGACAAAGAAGTCATTACAACAAAGTCAATAGTAAAAGACAAAGAAGGACATTAAAAGGATCAATGCAAGAAGAGAATATAATGCTCAGAAATGTATATGGACCTAATATGCTTATGTTGCTTCAGTCGGGTCCGACTTTCTGCGACCTCATGGACTGTAGCCAGCCAGGCTCTTCTGTCTCTGGGATTCTCCAGGCAAGAATACTGGTGTGGGTAGCCATTCCCTTCTCCAGGGGATCTTCTTGACTATATATATATACATACATATATATATATATATATATATATATATATATATATACACACACATACATACATCATACACATACATTTAATGGCTCAATTATATATATATTATATTTGTCATGAAAAGAATGAAATCTTGCCATTTGCAGTCATGTATCTGGTCCTAGAGAATAGTATATTCAGGGAACTAACAAGATCAGTATGGTATGTTATTAGTTATATGTGTAATTATACAAGAAAAAAATGAATATAACAGAACAGAAACATTCTCACAGACATAGAGACCAAACTGGTGGTTATCAATGAGGAGAGGGAAGGGGTAAATGAAAATATAGGAGGAGGGCATTAAGATATACAGACCAGTATATATAAAATATATAAAGAAGAAGGATATGCAATGAACATAGCCAATATTTTTATATAGCTTTAAGTGAACTATAATCTATAAAAATATTCAATCACTATGTTGTACACCTAAAATTGACATAGTATTTAAATCAAATATACTTCAATAAAAAATCTTTCTTTGACTTCTGATAATTGTAGTGTCCCTTGTAGTGGATTTCTTTGGGATTTGGAATATTTTTGTTTCCTCATTCGGGATGTCCAGTTCCTTGCACACATTTGGGGATTTTTTTTCAGCTAGGTTTTCTTTGGGAAATCTTTTAGACTATTACTCACATTTTTCTCTTTTGGTGATCCCTGTAATTCCTGTGTGTCATGTGATATAATACATTCCATAAATCTTAGACTTTTGACATTATTTTTCATTCTTTTATCTATTTACTCCATTTACTAAATTGTTTGAATTGTCCTTTTTTCCCCAAATTCTATAATCCTTTGCTTTGTCTGTTTAGTCTGTGGTTTTGACTTTCTACTGAAATTTTCAGTTAAATTATCATGGTTTTGACTTCATGACTTCTGTTTGGTACTCTTTGAAGAAAAAAGTCACACTTTGTTCATGCATTGTTCTGTGACTACATCGTGCATCTTTATGACAGTTAAAGGAATTCTCTGTCACTTAAGTAATATATCCCCATTTCTTTAGGTCCACTTTGTGTGCTCATTTTCTTGGAATGTTTCTTTTTTTAATGTTATTGAACTTTTCTTTATTTTTCCTTGACTTTCTGCACTCATGACTGCACACAGACAAAAATAGCAAACTATTTTAATCCTCGTGAACTGGCCTTGTACTGGAGCTGACCCTATTAATAAACCTGGTTAGAAAAGGCAGACCTCTCAATCTTGTGATAGTACAATCCACTTTCCTAGTTTTTAGTAGGTCCCTGGAGTCAGGAGAATGTCAGGATCCCATCACACCCTTAACGTGGGAGAGTAAAGTCAATTCCTCTGGCAGCCCCTAGGTAAGTTGTGTTAAAGGCTACACAGGGCCCCTTTTCCTTTGTAAGGAGAAGCTGTAGAAGTATTTTCTACTTCTAGCTGTGTTAAACCAAAGTGAGGGGGGTGGCTACAGAGAGTTTTAGCATAAACTGCTGTCTCTCTTCTCTCTCACCTCAGGCAGCTAGATTATGCCATTTCCTGTGCCTGTCCTGCTTTCTGACACAGGCTAGACAGAAACCAGTCTTCTGGATGGCCCCTAGAAAAGTTGGAGCTTTGGATGTATTGTGCATCTCTTTCTCTTC
The DNA here is from genome assembly GCF_023699985.2 of Odocoileus virginianus. Classification (NCBI taxonomy): domain Eukaryota; kingdom Metazoa; phylum Chordata; class Mammalia; order Artiodactyla; family Cervidae; genus Odocoileus; species Odocoileus virginianus. Next base: position 229,236 of record NW_027224281.1, read on the forward strand.
CCAGGAAGAACCTGGGAAATGGTGATTTTTGTCCCAGTCACATGGTTTTGGACCTCCATAGGTATATGGAAGACATATCTTAAATTATCTTAACAGCTTCAACATAACTGGTACTATGATTGAACTGTGCTCAGGATCATTTTAACTAAGTTTTGGATTTCTTACAGAGAGAATCTGACATAAATTGCTTTTGAGTCAGTGTGTTCATGCCCGGAGGAGATTCTAGGGCTTGCGTTACTGCAATCTTGTTGATGGGAAATTGTTGTTAATTTTGGCTGTTCCTTGGGGGATGCACTATCCCGATAGTGAAGGATAAAACTGTGTAAAATATTGAAGCTAAAAGGGACTAAAGACAGACTGTAAAGACAAACCCCTTAGTTCCCTATTACACATAGAAACTGTTCCCTAGGGAAGAGACTGAACAAGCTGCTTCCATGTCTATAACCGAGTGCGTTGTATCATTACAGGCACACTAAAATCCTCTGTGACTTAGTATGCACCAAAAATGATTTTAGAGTTCATTTATTGTTTTCTGCTGCTGGATAGGACAAAAATCATAATCAAAATTGTGATCTATAATTCTGCAAGATTTCTAAGGTATATCAGAAATTATTTACAGGTGACTTTTTCTTAGAAAAAAATGAAACCAAAGCCTGAGAACCTGAAATTGCCCTTCTAAGACCATGGGGGTAAAATCACGAAGAAGAAAGACCTGGGATATTCTGGCTTAAGAGAGTGAGTTTCCAAATTACATTTATATTCATGTTTTCCTTGTCCAAGATGAAGACTGAGATATGACACAATTGAGACTCAGATATGACACTTCATTTCCTATTTGTGCAGTCCTGAGATTCAACTGAATCTTTCAGAGAAAACTGTTTGAAGGGAGAGGGGGGAATATTCAGAAATATTAAAGAATAAAGGTGATACCATTTCTTAGTAAGTTCCCTTTCCAGAGATAGAACACTCTTTCTTCTACTTTTATAGCTTTTATTCTGTGATACATGGAGTGACTTATCCTTTCCTAGACTTTGGTTGCTCTTGTGTTTCTTTTTGTTTCTTTTTTTTTTAATTAGAAGCAATATTCTTGGTTCCTACCTTGTAAATTCTCATCTGCACTAGAGACAAAAGCCAGGCTTTGGGGGTTGCTGCCAAAAGAAGAGGAGAAGCAAGAAGAAGATACAAGTGAATGAAATAATGGTAAGATGAGAGAATGAAGATTCTGTCCTGGTTCAAACTTCTTTTCCATTATCCTTTTGGATAAAAAGCTAAATTTTGATGCTTTTGGCTACTTAGTTTATAAAGCATTTATAAAGGAAATTCTTGTCACTCATTTCCATGGTAACAGTAAGTAAATTCTATGGGTTAAGTTTGGGCTACCCAAATTCATTCCCAGTGCATATATCATTTATGCGAGGAGATGTGAGAAATACTCTTTCTCGTCTATGAGACCCTTCTCCCCTGTTTTCGCAGATCCCCTTAGAGAAGAATGGCTCCAGGGAATGACTCTTTCATGACTCAGTTCATTTTAGCGGGATTAACAGACCAATCAGTTCTTCAACTCCCCCTGTTTCTCCTGTTTCTAGTAATGTATGTGGTCACTGTGATGGGAAATTTGAGCTTGATCATCCTAATTGGGCTGAGTTCACACCTGCACACCCCTATGTACTTTTTCCTCTTTAATTTGTCCTTCATAGATCTCTGCTATTCTTCTGTTTTTACACCTAAAATGCTGATCAACCTCATATCAGAGAAGAAGATTATCTTCTACATGGGGTGCATGACCCAGCTTTACTTTTTGTGTTTTTTTGGTATTTCTGAAAGTTATGTGCTGACATCAATGGCCTATGATCGCTATGTGGCCATCTGTAACCCACTATTGTATAACATTGCCATGTCCCCTAAAGTGTGTTTCAGCCTTATGTTTGGTTCCTACCTGATGGCATTTTTTGAGGCAACAACCCTCACTGGATGCATGGTGAGACTGATCTTCTGTGATGCAAACACCATCAACCATTATTTGTGTGACATCTACCCTCTCCTCCAGCTCTCCTGCACAAGTACCTACATCATTGAACTGGAAGTTATCATTGTGTCAGGCATCAATATCACCGTGCCCAGTTTCACCGTCTTTGTCTCTTATGGTCTCATCCTCTCCAACATCCTCCACATCAAGTCCACAGAGGGCAGGTCCAAAGCCTTCAGCACCTGCAGTTCCCACATCATTGCTGTTTCTCTGTTCTTTGGATCAAGTGCATTTGTGTATCTCAAACCATCTTCTGTGTCTGCAGATGATGGAAAAATATCCTCTGTCTTTTACACCAATGTGATTCCCATGATGAATCCCTTAATTTATAGCTTGAGGAACAAAGATGTTAAACTTGCTTTGAGAAAAACTCTACGTGTGGCAGAGTTTTGATTAGAGACATTATCTGTCTGTGCATATAGTTATAGGACAAGGAGATTCTGTGTGTTCAATTAAATATTTTTAGTCATGGCCTTATTTTTCTATTTTTTTAAATAACATGCCTAAGAAAATTTAAGACTTCTCTCAATGATGTATTTACAATTTTTCTGTCTGGGACTTCTTTTTTCCCCAAATGATTTGCACAGTATCTCCTCCAGTTTTCCTTTTAGCTAATAATATTAAATTATAAATGTAACTCTGTTATTTTCTAGCTTCATTTCAAAGTTTTAATTTTTACTGAAAAAAAAATTGTCTCCGAGTGATCAAATTTGAGATACCTTTGATATAATGAGACAGCAATGATGAAAATCAGCTGGATACCACTAGAGTAGCATTGTTTTATTGGAGTTGTATGTATTCTCCACATGCTTTACAAGCATGTATCAGATGTTTTTGCTGTTTTTACTCCAATTTTTCTATTATCTGACTAGGAAGACTATGTCTCCTTTAAATGTCAGAGATTGGAGCCTTCATTAAGATGTTGACTATAATTTATTTTGCATCTCTAAATATTCTACACCAAGCTTCTTTGGGCAAGTGTTTTCTTTTTACTTTTGTTCAATGAAACCAGAAAGTGACAGATCATATAAATATATTTATTTTATAGATGGTGAAATGAAGCTCAGAATGGTTAATGATTTAATGTCACAGCTAAATAAAGATCTAGGCTAAACTGTTAGCCTTCTAATTTCAAGCCTGCTACTTTTGTAGTCTGCTTAAATCCACTTCATTCTACTCCATTTCCTTCAGTATGATCATTAATGAGAAGACACTTTAAATTTGAAGCTTAACTTTTGTTTATTACAGGGAAATACATGAATTTCTCTCATGCCGTTTGTTGCTTTTTTGTTGTTTGCTTATTTAGGCAGAGTTTCATGGTTTATTTGGGTGGGTAAAGAAGGCCTTTTGGGCTAGTGTATTGGTGAGATGATTGACTCAAATAGGGAACTTTTTTATTTTTTTGCAAAATCAATAAAACTGAATTTAAGATTTTTTTTATTAAGAGAATATGACATGGGTGAGAAAAGAGTCCAGCATCATGTCATTATGACAGACCTCAACAAGACACATATTCAATAAATAAGATGTCTTGTGTGGGAAGTATTCATGTGCATTAGGAGACAAATATTGTTTTGAATATGTATGCTTTCTGTACAGGACTATAAGTGTATTTAACTGTCTATAGATCTTTGATAGAGCTATGATGTACATGACTGTAAATTAATAGTGCTTTGGGAAATAAAGGTGAAAAAGCTATGGTCACATTTGGAACCAGGAGAGAAGAAGGCAGCAGGTAGAAGTAATAAAATTGTTAAGAGCATTTGAAACTCAGTTAGGAAATAGGAATTTAGAGAAGAAAAATGATGAATAAAGAAAGTCCATACCTATGACTCCCGTCTCCTTCCTGGAAGGGCCTAGATATATTATGGAGCTCACAGAGTTTCTTTGGATAGGATGTAATCTCAAATTACTGGACTTTTTGAAATAGTGAAATCAACAGAACTGGTGAGCCTGAGAACAACTAAATCACTCCTGTTTCTATGGACTTCCAAATGCTACTTCCATATGCATTTTATGGTGCTAAGCCTCAAAGTCCTGCTGGTAGTATAATGATAACTTGAAAAACACTTTGGCGAAAACACTAAATTTTGGCACTGACTTTACTGAAAAGCATGTCAAAATTTTTTTAAAGGAAAAATACTACCTTAAAAATCCTCAATATGATATGTGGAAATGTAATGAAAATAATTTCCAAGATACTTTAACAATATTACTATATATCATTTTCTTAATCTCCACTCAATATTTGGGTGTTGTGAAATTTCACATAGATGATTTGTTGATTTTTTTTTTTTTTGTTTATAGTTGTTTGGCATAGCTGAATCCCTATCTTATGGTTAAAATGACCACTCATCTCCCATCTCCTGGCCTCTAATATCAACATGCTTCTTTTTCACTGAAAAGGTTATATTTATTTAAAATAGTTGATCTTGGTTGGAGTTTCCTTTTGTTTTTTTACTTTCTGTCTCTAGCTTGTTTCCCCTATAATAACAAATGTGTGTCTAAGCAAGTTCGTGTGTCGAGTCATTCGGAAACGTTTCAGATCTCCATCTTCTCACTCTGTTATGTATTTTATAAATATTTGAGGTCTTCCAAGGGTACAACTTCCCTGGTGGCTCAGTATAAAGAAACCACCTGACAATGCAGGAGACTCGAGTTCAATTCCTGGGTTGGGAAGATCTCCTGAAGGAAGAATTGACAACCCACTCCAGTATTCTTGCCTGAAGAATGTCATGGACAGAGGAGCCTGGCAGGCTACAGTCTGTGTGGTTGCAAAACAGTTGGCACAACTTAGAAACTGAGAAACAACAAAAACAAAGGGTGGGTTAGTTTGGTCACTAATGTTTAATTTCGTGTGCCTAAAAATTCAGATAAAATGTGTTCATTTTCAGAGAAGGTAAACTGTCTTCACAGTTAATTTTATATTTGACTTATTTGAAAAAAAAGTAATAAATACATTTAAAATTACAGTTTGTAATAGTTAAGGGTGGCAGTTTAAATTTAAGAGAGGCAAGTTTGTTGATAGCTGATCAATTTAAGCACTTTTTATTTAACAATAAGCCTGTCTATCATTTGGATTTCCTTCAAAAGGAGGGAAATCAAGTCAGAGTATTTTACATGCACAGCATAGTTTTTCTTAATCATTTTTGCTTTATTGAGTTATATGAATGACACTGACATCTTTTGAGGGAAGGAATTGAAAGGTTGTTGCTGAGCCATGAAAGATGCTGGGATTCTTGGCCTCCTCAGGAGAAGAATTCAATCCAGGGCCAGTGATGAGGCTTGATCACTCAGAGCTTTTGTATCATGAAGTTTTATTAAAGTATAAAAGAGATAGAGAAAGCTTCTGACATAGACATCAGAAAGGGGCAGAAAGAGTGCCCCCTGCTAGTCTGTAGCCAGGTGTTTTATAGCTACTTGCTGCTGCTGCTGCTAAGTTTCTTCAGTCGTGTCTGACTCTGTGCAACCCCATAGACGGCAGCCCACCAGGCTCCTCTGTCACTGGGATTCTCCAGGCAAGAACACTGGAGTGCGTTGCCATTTCCTTCTCCTAGCAGTCTGGTAATTGGAGAAAGGAAATGTCTCAAAACTCAGAGACTAGCACCAGGCCCCTCATTTTGAGATAACATTGGCACAAGGTGAGTTGTCCTGGGCCATAAAATGATTGACATGAATCTTGAAGAAAGGCAGGTTTCCAAGCAAATACAGTCTCATTAACATAGCTTAAGAGAACATTTGCATGAGTAAAACATACTGGTTTGTCAAGTTGGTTCTGAGTCTTAGGTGGAACTGACTTGAAGACAGAGTCTAGGGTAAATACATAGTTCATTAACATAGCTTAAGACAAACATTTCCATAGAAAAATGCATCAAAGTTTAAGAAAAGTTAAGTTCAGGTGGAACCAGGTGTCATCAAGGCAACACAGAGCTTTAAAAGAAACCTTTTTTAACATTTGTATAGAGAAGGGGAAAAAAACCCTAACATTTATAGTTTGTTTCCTCCTGCAGCTTAAGAGTGGAGAAGGAAATGGCAACCCACTCCAGTGTTTTGCCTGGAGAATTCCAGGGAGGGAGGAGCCTGGTGGGCTGCTGTCTATGGGGTCACACAGAGTCGGACATGACTGAAGCAACTTAGCAGCAGCAGCAGTCGCCGCTTAAGAGAGAGAGAGAGAAAATGTCTGACACTTGCAGCCTATTTCCTCCTTTTGGAGACCCCTGGCCTTCCTGCCTGTTACCCTCTCAGAATGGTTCTAATGGAGTTACCACAGCTGAGAATCAATTGGGTAAGCCGTGGGATTCCTCTGTGCTGCTGTGAAAGGACAGATGTGTCTGAGTCAGTGTGAAAACTTCATTTGTAAGTTTAACAGAAAATGGTCCTCTAAGTTAAAGAGCAGAAAGTTTGTTCCCTGGTTATATCCCAAATTTGTTCAATGTAAATGTTCTATGAGAGAGCTGATGTTAATTACTCAAGATTGGGTTTAGAATGAGCATGATTAAGGGTCACTGTGGTTAAGGGTTGATGGAAATGAGAAGTAAAAGGAATTTTGAGTTCTTTATCCATTTATTTCCTGAAACTGCACTATATTGAATTTCATCCTCTATTTTCCTTCACAGGGATTACACACATACACACGCACACAGTGTTTTCAAGTGGTGTATTTGATGAGATCACTGTCTATTATTGCATGCTGTGGAGCCCACTTTTAATGTTTTCAAGCACATTCAGCTAGATGGTTCCTGCTTCAGCTCCCAGACTGAGTGAGAAGTACTTGGTGAATCTAACAAGAAGGTATAGTTATTGCTTCAGACATTAATTTGCTTCAATTAAAAACCCAACAGCAACCATTTTTTTTTTAACCCACTGAGTCCCTGGTAATGTGTTGCAATATGCTGTATTTGAGACATTAAGATGACGATATAAGAGACTGATAAATGACAGATTTTGATAATGCAACACAATAGAATAATTTCTTACACAGAAATGACTTCTAAAATTCACCTTATATAATCAGCATTGCTCCTGACATTTGAGTATCTGTTTTATGACCCGAGTCCCTTGGACAGCAAGATCAAACCAGTCAATCATAAAGGAAATCAACCCTGAATATTCCTTGGAAGGACTGATGCTGAAGCTGAAGTTCCAAAACTTTGGCCACCTGAAGTGAAGAGCCAACTCATTGGAAAAAACCCTGATCCTGGGAAAGATTGAGGGCAGCTGGAGAGGGGGCAACAGAGGATGAGATGCTGGATGGTATCATCCACTCAACGAACATGAGTTTGAGCAAGCTCCAGGAACTAGTGAAGGATAGGGAAGTCTGATGTGCTACAGTCAGTGAGGTTGTGAAGAGCTGGATATGACTGAGCGACTGAGCAACAAAAATGACCATACATTTTCCTCAAATTTCAAAATAAAAATATGACATTAATTTAAAAAGGGATTATTAATTAATTAATTATTAGGAATTGTTAAAGGTTGTTAGAAAAATTTGTCATTAATTTAAAAAGGAACTATTAAAGGCTGTTAAAGGAATTATTCTACTAGAATATTTTCACTTACTTTAGAATATTTTAAAGCCAGTCAAATTAACCTTGCATTTCAAGAGATCCTCACTGTAATCCCACCCCTGCTTAGGTGTTTTGAAAGAAGGAAGACTTATCCAAATATATCACAATCCCTAGATAACAAAATGTGTGAAAGATCAATATACAAAGATAAATTGGACATAAATCCTGTTTCATTGAGAAAGTGATGTTTAAAGTGGATATTTGCAAAAATAGTTTTGGAGGGATTAATGGCCAATACAAAACCACTAAGGTGATGCTTTTATGTGTTTGGGAAATAATAAGGGCTACTGTACTGAATGATGGAGTAAAGGAGAGAGTTAAAGGAGATGAGGACAGTGATGTAACAAGAGAAAGATCACCTTGGATCTTATGGGTTACTGTGAAAATCAGACTTTTTCTTTGAGTGAAATGGAGTCCAGAAAATTAAAAGTAAATTGATTTAAGATTTTTAAGCATGATTCTAATGGGAGTAATAAACTGTAGAAGGCAATGAATAAATGAGAGATCTACTTAGGAGAAGTCTGTAGTAGCACTAGTAATAGTAACAGATTATGGTTCTCGAACCAATGTAGTGGTGTCATAGATGTGATATACAGGATGCTGTTGTTGTGTAAATGTTGTGATAGTTGTTCATTCGTGTCTGACTCTCTGCAACTCCATGGACTGTAGCCCGCCAGGCTCCTCTGTCCATGGAATTCTCCAGGCAAGAATACTGGAGTGGGTAGCTATTCCCTTCTCCAGGGCATTTCCTCAATCCAGGGATCAAACTCAGGTCTTCCACATTGCAGGTGGACTCTTTACCATCTGAGCCACCAGGGAAGCCCCAAGAACACTGGAGTGGGTAGCCTATCCCTTCTCCAGGGGATCGAACCTGGGTCTCCCACTTTGCAGGCAGATTCTTTACTGTCTAAGCCTAATTTTATGTATATATATAAAATAAATATAAATATAGTCATGTTTTACTGAGTTAAATTTAATTTCTTTTGTCAAAATATACCCTAAGTAAATCAGTGGACAATAGTAGATTAGGAAAAAAATTGAATTTAACTGCAAGTAACAAGTATAGGATTACTATCCATTGTATTCTATAACTGAGCAACAAATGAGAATTGACCTCATGGAAAATGGTGGGAGGACATAAGTGTAAGTCACAGTAAAGCAAATTCAAACAATTTAGAAGTTAATGAAAAGATTCTCAAGTTGAATAATAGAGGAATGTAATTTAGAAATGTTTGGGGAAGAATGGCAAGTTTCATTTATTCCCTGTGAGAATGGGAATTGTTATAGCCTTTGAGAAAATGGTGGAGAGTTCTGACAAAATGTGGTCACTGGAGAAGGGAATGGCAAACCACTTCAGTATTCTTGCCTTGAGAAACCCATGAACAGTATGAAAAGGAAAAAGATAGGACACTTGAAGATGAACTCCCCAGGTCAATAGGTGCTCAATGTGCTACTGGAGATCAGTGGGGAAATAACTCCAGAAAGAATGAAGAGATGGAGCCAAAGTGAAAACAATGCCCAGTTGTGGATGTGACTGGTGATGGAAGTAAAGTCCAATGCTGTAAAGAACAATATTGCATAGGAACCTGGAATGTTAGGTCCATGAATCAAGGTAAATTGGAAGTGGTCAAACAGGAGATGGCAAGAGTAAACATAGACATTTTAGGAATCAGAGAAGTAAAATAGACGGGAATGGATGAATTTAACTCAGATGACCATTATATCTACTACTGTGGGCAAGAATCCCTTAGAAGAAATGGAATAGCCCTCATAGTCATAAAAAGAGTCCAAAATGCAGTACTTGGTACAATCTCAAAAATGACAGAATGATCTCTGTTCGTTTCCAAGGCAAACCACTCAATATCACAATATTCCATGTCATGTCCCAACCAGTAATGTTGGAGAAGCTGAAGTTGAATGGCTCTATGAAGACCTACAAGACATTCTAGAACTAACACCCCCAAAAGATGTCCTTTTCATTATAATGGGGACTGTAATGCAAAAGTAGGAAGTCAAGAAACTCCTGGAGTAACAGGCAAATTTGGCCTTGGAGTACAGAATGAAGCAGGGCCAATGCTAATGGAGATTTGCCAAAAGAATTCACTGCTCATAGCAAACACCCTCTTCCAACAACACAGGAGAAGACTCTACACTTGGACATCACCAGATGGTCAATCTCAAAATCAGATTGATTATATTTACAGCCAAAGATGGAGAGGCTCTATACAGTCAGCAGAAACAAGACCAGGAGCCTACTGTGACTCAGATCATGACTCCTTATTGACAAATTCAGACTTAAATTGAAAAAAGTATGGAAAACCACTAGGCCATTCAGGTATGACCTGAATCAAATCCCTTATGATTGTACAGTGGAAGTGACAAATCATTTCAAGGGATTAGATCTGATACACAGAGTGCCTGAAGAACTTTGGACAGAGGTTTGTGACATTGAGCAAGAGGCAGTGATCAAAAAACAAAAAAATCCCTAAGAAAAAGAAATGCAAAAAGGTAAAATGGTTGTCTGAGGAGTCCTTTCAAATAGCTGAGAAAAGAAGAGAAGCTAAAGGCAAAGGAGAAAAGGAAAGATATAAGCATCTGAATGCATAGTTCCAAAGAATATCAAGGAGAGATAAGAAAGCCTTCCTCAGTGATCAGTGCAAAGAAATAGAAGAAAACAATAGAATGGAAAAGACCAGAGATCTCGTCAAGAAAATTCGAGATACTAAGGGAAAATTTCATGCATGGATGGGCACAATAGAGGACAGAAACTGTATGGATCTAACAGAAGCAGAAGATATTAAGAAGAGGTGTCAAGAATACACAAAGGACCTATACAAAAAGATCTTCATGATCACTCACCTAGAGCCAGACATCCTAGAATGTGAAGTCAAGTGGCCTTTAGGAAGCTTCACAATGAACAAAGCTAGTGGAGGTGATGAAATTCCAGTTGAGGTATTTCAAATCCTAACAAATGATGCTATGAAAGTGCTGCACTCAGTATGCCAGCAAATTCTGAAGACTCAGCAGTGGCCACAGGACTGGAAAATGTGTTTTTGTTCCAATCCCAAAGAAAGGCAATGCCAAAGAATGTTCAAACTACTGTGCAATTGAACTCATCTCACATGCTAGTAAAGTAATGCTTAAAATTCTCCAAGCCAGGCTTCAACTGTACGTGAACTGTGAACTTCCAGATGTTCAAGCTGGATTTAGAAAAGGCAGGGGAACCAGAGATCAAATTACAACATCTGTTGGATCATCAGAAAGCAAGAGAGTTCCAGAAAAACATGTATTTCTGCTTCATGGACTATGCCAAGTCCTTTGTTTGTGGATCATAGCAAACTGTGGAAAATTCTTAAGGAGATGAGAATACCAGACCATGTAACCTGCCTTCTGAGAAATCTGTCTGCAGGTCAAGAAGCAGCAGTTAGAACTAGCTGTGAAACAACAGACTGGTTCCAAATCAGGAAAAGAGTATGTTAAGGGCGTATATTATCACCCTGCTTATTTAAGTTCTATTCAGACTACATCATGCGAAATGCTGGGTGGGAGGAAGCACAAGCTGGAATCAAGATTGCCAGGAGAAATATCAATAACCTCAGATATGCAGATGACACCAACATTAAGGCAGAAAGCAAAAGAGAACTAAAGAGACTGTTGATGAAATTGAAAAAGGAGAGTTTAAAAGCTTACGTAAAACACAATCTTCATTGCTCACTTCGGCAGCACATATACTATCATTGGAACCTTACAGAGAAGATAGTATGGCCACTGTGCTAGGATGGCATGCAAAGTTGTGAAGTGTTCCATATATTTAAAAAAAATTATTATTTGCCTGAGTTTGTAACTGCCACTTGTCTGGAGTTTGTCTTTGGTTTCTCATTTTTGGTTATTTGTTTTAATCTCACTTAATGCCATAGCAAACCACTTGTGGAATCTTTGTTCCTGACCAGAGATCAAGCCCTGAACCTTTGGAGTGGGAGCACTGACTCCAAGACCCTAGACTACCAGAGAACTAACCCTAGGGAGTATCAAATAGTGAGAACTCACACAAAGGAAACCAGTTGAATACAAGACAGGGCATCACCCAACCACCAGTAGCACTTTGTGTGGGATGCCTCATCTAAACACTAAACAAAACAAAAATACAAACCCAATCATCAGCAGACAGGATTATCACCTCACTCAGCCTTGCCCATTGGCAGGGGCGAGGGGGAGGGGGGGAAACTCAGCAGAAACCTATACAAAGCTTACACAAACCACTGCGCAAAACTTAGGAGGACAGAAACCAAAAAAAATTCAGCCTTGAAGCATGGGAAAAGAAGACCTCAAACATAATAAGTTAAAAAAAAGAAAATGCAGAGAAATACAACACAAATGAAGGAAAAAACTAGAAACACAGAAGTTCAAATAAACGAAGAGGAATTGGCAAGCTACTTGAAAAATAATTCAGAATAATGATAGTAAAGATGATCAAAACCTTGAAAACAGAATGGAGAAAATGAAAAAATCAATGAACAAAGACCTAGACAGAATTAAATAATAAACATACAGAGACAAATAACACAATTACTGAAATTAAAAATACTCTAGAAGGAATCAATAGCAGAATATCTGAAGCAGAAGAATGAATCAGTGAGCTGGAAGATAAAATGGTGGAAATAATTTCTGAAGAGCAGAATAAAGTAAAAAGAATGAAAAGAACTGAGGATAGTCTCAGAGATTTCTGCAACATTATCAAACGCATCAACATTTGAATTATAGGGGCCCCAGAAGAAGAGAAAAAGAAAAAAAGTATGAGAATATTTTTGAAGAGACTGTAGTTGAAAATTTCCCCGACATGGAAAAGGAAATAGTCAATCAAGTCCAAGTGGCACAAAGTGTCCCATAGAGGATAAACCCAAGGAGAAACATGCCAAGACACATACTATTCAAACTAAAAAGACTGAACAGAAAGAAAAAAATATTAAAAAAAAACAGCAAGGGAAAAGAAACAATTAACACACAGGGTAAACCCCATAGGCTTAACAACTGATCTTTCAGCAGGAACTCTGCAGGCCAGAAGGGAATGGCAGGATATATTTAAAGTATTGAAAGGAAAAATCTACAACCAAGATTACTGTACCTGGCAAGGATCTCATTCAAAATTGATGGAGAAATAAAAAGCTTTTCAGACAAGCAAAAGTTAAGAGAATTCAGTACCACCAAACCAGCTTCATGATAAATGCTTAATGAACTTATATAGTCAAGAAATACAAGAGAAGAAAAGGATCTACAAAATCAACCCCAAACAGTTAAGAAAATGGCAATAGGAACATATATATCAATAATTACTTTAAATATAAATGGATTAAATGCTCCAACCAAAAGACACAGACTGGCTGAATGGATAAAAAATAAGACCCATATATATGCTGTCTACAAGAAACCCACTTCAGACCTAAAGACACATATAGACTGAAAGTGAGAGGATGGAAAAATATATTCCATGCAAATGGGAAGCAAAAGAAAGCTGGAGTAACAATCCTCATGTCAGACAAAATAGACCTTAAAATAAAGAATATTGCAAGAGATAAGGAAGGACTCTTCATAATGATCAGGGGCTCAATCCAAGAGGAAGACATAAGAATTGTAAATATGTGTGCACCCAAAATAGAAGCACCTCAATACATAAAAAAAACACTAACAGACATAAAAGGTGTAATTAGCAGTAACACAATGATAGTAGGAGATTTTAACACCCCACTCACACCAATGGACAGATCATCAAAACAGAACATTAATAAGGAAACACAAGTCTTAAATGATACATTAGATGAGATGAATTTCATTGATATCTTCAGGACATACATCCAAATGCAGAAGAATACACCTTCTTCTCAAGTGCATGTTAAACATTCTCCAGGATAGACCACATTATGGGTCACAAATCAAACCTCAGTAAATTTAAGAAAACTGAAATTGTATCAACCATCTTCTCTGACCACAAAGCTATGAGACTATATATTGATTACAAGAAAAAAAATTGAAAAACACACACACATGGAGATTAAGGAATATGTTTCTAAATAGCCAACAAGTTACTGAAGAAATCAAAAAGGAATTCAAAAAGTTTCTAGAAACAAAACACACAATGAAACATGATAACTCAAAACCTATGGGATGCAGCAAAAGCAGATCGAAGTAGGAAGTTTATAGCAATGCAATCATACCTCAAAAAGCAAGAAAAACATCAAGTAGACTACCTAACTTTACACCTAAAACAACTGGAAAAAGAAGAACGGCCAAAATTAGTAGATGGAAAGTAATCATAATTATCAGAGCAGAAATAATTGAAAAATAAATGAAAGAAACAATAGTAAAGATTAATAGAACTAAAAGCTGGTTCTTTGAGAAAATAAACAAAATTGACAAACCATTTAGCCAGACTCATCAAGAAAAAAAGAAGAATCAAATCAACAAAATTAAAAATGAAAAAGGAGAGGTTACAAGAAGACAATGCAGAAATACAAAGAATTATGAGACTACTATGGAAAACTATATGGCAATAAAATGTATAGCCTGGAAGAAATGGACAGATTCTTAGAAAAGTTCAATCTTTCGAAACTGAATCAGGAAGAAATAGAAATTATGAGCAAACCAATTCCAAGCACTGAAATTGAAGCTGTGATCAAAATGTTCCAAGAAACAAAAGCCTAGGACCAGATGGCTTCATAGGAGAATTCTATCAAACATTTAGAGAAGAGCTAATGCCTATCCTTCTAAAACTCTTTCAAAAAATTGCAGAGAAAGGAACACTTCCAAACTCATTCTACAAGGCCACCATCATCCTGATACCAAAACCAGAAAGACACCACACACACACACAAAACTACCGGCCAATATTACTTTTTAACACTGATGCAAAAATCTTCAACAAAATTTTAGCAAACAGAATTCAGCAACACATCACAAAGCCCATATGCCGTGATCAAGTTTGTTTTTTTTCCAGAAATGCAAGCATTCTTCAATATACACAAATCAATCAATGTGGATACATCGTATTAACAAACTGAAAGATAAAAACCATATGATAATCTCAACAGAGGCAGAAAAAGCCTTTGACAAAATTCAGCACACATTTATGATTAAAACTTCAAAAATGGTCACAGAAGAAACCTACCTCATCATAGTAAAGACCATATATGATAAGCCTACAGCAAACATTATTCTCAATGGTTAAAAACTGAAAGCATTCCCCATAAGATAAGGAGCAAGACAAGGGTGCCCACTTTCACCACTATTGTTCAACACATTTCTGGAAGTCATAGCTGCAGCAATCAGACAAGAAAAAGAAATAAAAGGAATCCAGATCGAAAAAGAAGACATAAAGCTCTCAGTGTTTGCAGATGACATGATACTGTACATAGAAAACCCTAAAGATAGTATCAGAAAATTACTAGAGCTAATCAGTGAATTTAACAAACTTGCAGGGTATAAAATCAATACACAGAAATCACCTGCATTTCTATATACTAAAAATGAAAAATCAGAAAGAAATTAAGAAATCAATCCATTCACCATTGCAACAAAAAGAATAAAATATCTAGGAATAAACTTACCTAAGGAGACAAAAGAACTGTATACAGAAAATTATAAGACACTGATGAAAGAAATCAAAGATGACATAACTATACACAAGGTGAAAAGACAACCCTCAGAATGGGAGAAAATAATAGCAAATGAAACAACTGACAAAGGATTAACTTCCAAAATATACAAGCAGCTCATACAACTCAATACCAGAAAAACAAACAGCCCAATCAAAAAATAGGCAAAAGACCTAAACAGACATTTCTCCAAAGAAGACATGCAGATGGCTAACAAACACGTGAAAAGATGCTCGACATCTCTCATTATTAGAGAAATGCAAATCAAAACTACAATGAGATATCACCTGACATTAGTCAGAATGGCCATCATCAAAAAGTCTGGAGAGGATGTGGAGAACTGTAGGTGGGAATGTAAATTGATACAGCCACTATGGAAGATAGTCCTCCTAGGCATATACCCTGAGGAAACCAAAATTGAAAAAGACACATGTATCCCATTGTTCATTGCAGCACTATTTACAATAGCTAGAACATGGAAGCAACCTAGATGTCCATCGACAGATGAATGGATAAAGAAGTTGTGGTACATATACACAATGGAATATTACTCAGCCATAAAAAGGAACACATTTGAGTCAGTTCTAATGAGGTGGAACCTAGAGCCTATTATACAGAGTGAAGTAAGTCAGAAAGAGAAAGATAAATATTGTATTCTAACACATATATATGGAATCTAGAAAAATGGTACTGAAGAATTTATTTACAGGGCAGCAATGGAGAAACAGACATAGAGAATAGACTTATGGACATGGGGAGAGGGGAGGAGAGGGTGAGATGTATGGAAAGAGTAACATGGAAACTTACATTACCATACGTAAAATAGATAGCCAATGGGAATTTTTGGCTCAGGAAACTCAAACAGGGGCTCTGAATCAACCTAGAGGGTTGGGATGAGGAGGAAGATGGGAGTTTCAGAAGGGAGGGGATATTTGTATATCTATGGCTGATTCATGTTGAGGTTTGACAGAAAACAACAAAATTCTGTAAAGCAAAAAAACAAAAACAAAAACAAAAAACAATTTTGTAAAGCAATTATCCTTCAATTGGAAATAAATTAAAAACAAAAAAAAAAGCACCTCAACATTCAGAAAACTAAGATCATGACATCCAGTCCCATCAGTTCATGGCAAATATTGGGGAGACACTGGAAACAGTGACGGACTTTATTTTTTTTGGGATCCAAAATCACTGCAGATGGTGACTGCAGCCATGAAATTAAAAGATGCTTGCCCCTTGGAAGAAAAGCTATGACCAACCTAGACAGCATATTAAAAAGCAGAGACATTGCCGACAAATGTTTGTCTAGTCAAAGCTGTGATTTTTCCAGTGATCATGTATGGATGTGAGAGTTGGACCATAAAGAAAGCTGAGTGCTGAAGAACTGATGCTTTTGAACTGTGGTGTTGAAGACTCTTCAGAGTCCCTTGGATGGCAAGGAGATCCAACCAGTCAATCCTAAAGGAAATTAGTCCTGAATATCCATTGGAAGGGCCTGATACTGAAGGTGAAACTCCAATACTTTGGCCACCTGATGTGACGGACTGACTCATTTGAAAAGACCATGATGCTAGGAAAGATTGAAGGCAGGAGGAGAAGGGGACGACAGAGGATGGGATGGTTGGATGGCATCACTGACTCTGTGGACATGAGTTTGAGCAAACTCTGGGATCTGGTGATGGACAGGGAAGCCTGGTGTGCTGCCATCCATGGGGTTCCAAAGAGTCCAAGGCTTAGTAACTGAACTGACTGACTGACTCACTTTAGAAAAATATTTGGTTTATATAACACACAGAAAGACAACCTTCTGGGATGTTATTGAAGTAAAAGAACTGACATAAAATGATGTATGTATACTGGTGTTTATTTTGTCATTGCTTTTGATGATAAGAACTAGAAGTATATAAAATCTGTCTATGTGAGATGGTTGGATAAATTATGTTTACAGCATAGAACACTGAAGAGGTTTCGATGAAGTTGTTTTAAATGGTCAGAAATGCTCTTCAAAAACAAGAGGTCAGATACTCTTTCAAATAATATTTCTCTTAAATCAAGGACATAGCCCCTCTCAATGTATTTGAGTATATCGAACAAGTAAGAAAATATGAGAGGGTATGCCAGGTTTAAACATGTATAACTGGGTTGATGAGCTGGAGGGTAGCTGTGAAAGGAAATGGATTGCTATGTAAAAGGGGAAGGAGGAGGATCCTAGGAAGAGGGCAAATAGGAAGCACAGCAAATATTTCGCCACTTAAAAACAATTGCACTGCCAGAATCTCTTATATAACTGTTTTGGAGCTGCGTAGTCTATTGAAGCCTCACAACTTCCAGGAAACGTGAACAGTTAATTGTGGTTGATTTCAGTCACTTCACTGTAGTGCAGGTACCCATGCCCCCACACAACTCTATGGCTAACCCACATGCATAAGTTCCAGTTGAATTTTGCAAGAATGCTTATGGGAGCCAGGTGGTAAATAGGACATTTTCCTCCAAATATCCAGTGTCTGTTCTCTGATCATTGATTGTTGCTTCTGAATCAGAGGCGCAGAGAGGAGACCAGCCATAATTGGTGCATCTCCCCACCATGGCTTTGCCCCTCCCTCCCCGCCTCCCCAGCCCAGCTGAAGTGAGTTTCAGGGAATTTAAAGACCAGTACCTTGTATCCCTCCCATCTTCTTTTTTTTTTTTTTTTTTTTGTCTTTTGGGAGCCAGACATTAAAGATTGGGACTTTTAAGAAGCATACACACAAAAAATTAGAAAGTCTTCATGCATGTGCAGTGAGAGGTGCAGGCTCAGAAAGACCAGAGAACTTGTTTTGCTTGAGCCTGACCCTCAGCACAGAGATTGCCTATAACAATCAAAACTACAAATATAAAAAGGGAGATCAAGATAGCAGAGTAGGAAGACAGTGGGTTCACCTTCCCTGAAGAATATATCAGACTACAAGCACATATAGAGCAGCTCTTGCTGAAATCAGCCTGGGGACAAGCAGAACAGCTGTTCACAACCAAGGCTGTAAAGAGAGATCCACATGGAGTCTGGCTGGAACGTAAACTGATACAGTCATTATGTGAGACATTATGGAGGTTCCTCAGAAAAGTAAAAATAGAATCACTGTATGATCCAGCAATTCCTACTTCTGGGTATATATCTGAAGAAAATGAAAACACTAATTCCAACCCCATTGCTCATAGCAGCATTATTTATAACTTCCAAGATGTGGAAGCAACCTGTGTTCATTAGTAAATGAATGGGTATGAAGCAGATTTGGAATATATATGCAGTAGGTACTAATCAGTCAAAAAAAAAAAAAATTTGCTATTTGCAAGACTGGTGGACTTGGGAAGTTATTTTGCTTAGTGAAATAAGTCATATAGAGAAAGATATATTCTACATTTTTCACTTATAAATGAAACACAAAAATTTAAATAAGTGAATAACTATGCTGTTAATATAACTAATGTGAGATTAATATAACAATGTAAATCAACTATGCTTTCATTAAAAATTGATTAATTAATTAAAAAACATTTCTAGGATTGTTTGGAGGTTACCGCCTGTGTTTTCTTCTAGAAATTTTATGGTTTTAGGTCTTTCACTTAATTCTTTAATCTATTTTGAATTAATTTTTGTGTTTGGTGTAAGATAATGGTCCAATTTTACTCTTTTGTTTGCCACAGATCTTTATTTGATTCATTTTTGGTAGGTTGTGTGTTTCTAGGAAAATCTCTTCTATATTCTTGGTATATTTCTTAGAGCATTTTTTTTTTCTTTTAAGTTAGTTCCAGTATTATTTAAGACAGAAGTCCCCATCAGAGGGAGCTGTTTACTTAGATTATTGCTGAAACAATTTCCAACTGAGACTAATTCTCTTCACTGATAGGAAATGTTTCATACCTTATAACTCTATTCCTTAATACACAGGGACAATTAGCACATTATTTTTTTCACACAAGGTTGTAGTTCTGATACAGAAGGAAAGCTTATTTTAGGATACTTGAAATTTTAAGAAACCTGTCCCCTAAAACCCAGTGTCCTCTCTTTCCTTTGCCAAGAGTTATGTTTTAAACTATGTAGACAATTTATTTATATGAACTAGTAAATCTAAGAGAAAACCTTTTTCCTATAAGTTATTGATAGGACTGTTGATATGCATAGTAGGGTAAACCCCAGATAATTGCACTTCTCTTCTAATAATACATGTACTGTAACATTGTGGGATTTGCTAGGACACATTTCTAAGTTCTGTTGTCCAGAAATGCAATTATCCATTGCGTTTGCAGCCAGGATTTCTATTCTTTCGTTTGTTTAAAAATTCAAAATATGACGAGATTTGACTAAAAGAATATCCCTTAATCATGGCTACTTGCTTTGAAATGGGGAGTTTTGGTAGTTAAAATGATTCTTGTGAAGAGAGTCTGGTGTCTCTCTCTCTCTCTCTTTTTTTTTTTCATCTATTTTTATTAGTTGGAAGCTAATTACTTTACAATATTGTAGTGGCTTTTGCCATACATTGACATGAATCAGCCATGGACTAAACATTTCTGGAGTTTCCTAGCAGGATATCTAATCGCAATTCACATAATTAATAATTTTCTATTTATTTGGATTCTTTTCCAAAATGCTACATCATGATTTTCCCCATTCTACCTAACTGTGTGAGGATAGCATTTTCAAAATACAATGTGATATACTGTAATGATCCTAAACATAGATCTTAGGTTGTAGATACAAAGAATGAAGGAAAAAATTCAAAGTGAAACCTAAAATTAAAATGTCAAAATGTGTAATCTTTGAGTGAAGATTACTGCAGACTGAATGTTTGTGTCCTCCTGAAATTCATATGTTGAAACCTAATCCTCAATGTGATGGCCTTAGGAAGTGAGAACTGTGGTAGTTGATCACATCATAAGGATAGAGCTCTCATGGATGGGATCAGTGCTTCTGTAAAAGAGACAGCAGAGAGGTCTCCTTTCTCTTTGGTCCTGAGAGGATATAGCAAGAAATGGCAGGCTGTGAACCAGGCAGAGGGACCTCATCAGACTCTCAATCTTCCAATGCCTTGATCTTGGACTTCCTTGGATCCACAACTTTGAGAGATACATTGTGGTTTTTTATAAGTACCCCGATCTGTAGATTTTACTCTGTGTGTGTGTGTGTGTGTGTGTGTGTGTGTGTTCCCAATCATGTCTGACTCTTTGCCATCCTATGGGCTGGGACCACCAGGCTTCTCTGTCCTGAATTCCCATGGAATTCTCCAGGTGAGAATACTGGAGTGGGTTGCCATTCCTTTCTCCAGGGGATCTTCTCAACCCAGGGATTGAACCTGGGTTTCCTGCATTGTAGGCAGATCCTTTAACATCTAAGCCACCAGGGAAGCCCCAGATTTATTTTATTGTATTTTTATTTATTTCATACAATGTCTTTTAACCTTTTCAATATTTCTCCCTTTAGAGTTGCCTTGCAAAAAATATCCCATATTTGTGGTAGCACAGGTCATTGTTCTGGGTTTTGAATTGTGAGCACTGCTTATTCTGTGCAGTTTGACAAATCTCAGAGTCTGGTACTTTCTTTTACTACTAAGAGGACCCTGCTATATAGGTAAAAATGATACTGTTTTTCCCTATAAATGTTGTTTATTTGCTAAGTTGTGTCTGACTCTTCTGTGACCCCATGGAGTGAAGCCCAGCAGACTCCTCTGTCCATGGGATTTCCCAGGAAAGAATCCTGGAGTGGGTTGCCAGTTTCTTCTCCAGCGTATCTTCCTGACCCTGGGATTGAACCCACATTTCCTTTATAGGTGGATCCATACCACTGAGCCACTAGGGTAGCCCTACTAAATATGCGTGTGTGTAAATAAATGTGTATGTATTCTTTAGGCTTCCTTGCTGGCTCAGACGGTAAAGAATCCTCCTGCAGTGAAAGAGGTGAGGGTTCAATCCCTAGGTTGGTAAGATACCCTGGAGAAGGATAAACCCGTTCTAGTATTCTTGCCTGGAGAATTCCATGGACAGAGGAGCCTGGCAGACTATAGTCCATGGGGTCACAAAGAGTCGGACAGGACTGAGTGACTGTTCTCTCTATTCTGTTCTTTAGCTCCATGATTCCTGTTTAGTATTTTTAAGTTTTCTGTATCTTTGTGAAATTCTCACTTTGTTTATGTATTATTCTCTGATTACAGTAAGCGTGATACATTTTTGAATTCTATGTCAGGTAATTTACATATCCATTCTATTAAAGTCAGTTTGGAATGCTTTATCTTAATCTCTTTTGGAAAATATTTCAACTAGTTTTCATCTTTATTGACTCTCTGCTTTGGTGTCTGCATGTTACACTGAACACCCACCTGTCCTAATTTTTATGGGCTGGCATTGTACTGAAGAAAGCACTAATAAGCCTGGCCAGTGTGGACTGCTCAACCTCTGTGTCAGTTCAGCCTTCTCTCTTTACTCTTAGTGGGCTTCCAGGTATTCCAAGTATGCTCGGTCGCCTCAGTGGTCTAAAACAAGCAAGACCGAAGCCAAGTCCACATGCAGCCCCCAGATATGCTGTGTCATGAGATGTATGGTGCACTTCCTTCCTCTCCAGGGAAAGCTATAAGAGAGGGGTTTTCAATATTTTGTTCTATGCTGATCTGGTGAGGGGGAGCTATAGTGACTTCCAGCCCTGGGTGGTTCTCTCTTACCCAGGATAGCCACAGAATTCTGTATCCTGGGTCCCCTATGCTTTCTGACACAGGCAGTCTTGAAGCCTATCTTCTGGCCTTGGGGCATTGGCCACATAGTGCATACCTTTCCTTCCCCAGGGAGAAGCTAGAACTGGGGAGTTGGTCCCAACCTGAAAGTTCTTTGGAAGAATAAGTACTTTGAAAAGAGGATTTCCTGAATTTCTCTAACAGTTTCTGTATAACTGGTTTCACACATTACTAGGAGCTGGATCTTTTTAATGACTCTTTGGATTTCTTACAAAGGAAATCTGTGCCTGAAATGTTTCTGAATCAGTGTGTTCATGGGGTGGGGGTGGGAGGGCGGGTAGATGGTTCTAGGGCTTGCTTTTCTGTCATCTTGCTGAATAGATAACAGGAATTTATTTTCAGCTTTTCCTTGGGGGATGTATAATCTCTATGAAAGTGAAAGTCACTCAACTGTGTCTGACTGTTTTCAACCCCATGGACTATACAGTCCATGGAATTCTCCAGGGCAAAATACTGGAATGGATAGCCATTCCTTTCTCCAGGGGATCTTCCCAACCCAGGGATTGAACCCAGGTCTCCCACACTGCAGACAAATTCTTTACCAGCTGAGCCACCAGGGAAACTCAAAATATATTTTGTCTGCACCACGTGGCATGTGGGATCTTAGTTCCCCGATGTGGGATCTTAGTTCCCCGACCAGGGATCAAACCTGTGCCCCCTGCATTGGAAGCTCAGAGTCTTAACCACTGGACTGCCAGTGAAGTCAATAATCCCAATAGTGAAGGGAAAACTTGAGTAAACATTGAAATCCCTAAGTGACAAAAAACACATAATGGTCATATTTGTAAATAAAATCCCCTCAGGTCCCTATTACACCTGGAATGTTTTCCTGAGGAAGTGTCTGAGCAAGCTTCTGCCCTGGGATAACTGAGTGTATGACATCATTACACTCACTTTAAGTCTTCTGTGGCTTCAGTTCACTTCAGTTCAGTTCAGTTGCTCAGTCATGTCCAACTGTTTGCGACCCCATGAATCGCAGCACGCCAGGCCTCCCTGTCCATCACCAACTCCCGGACTTCACTCAAACTCATGTCCATCGAGTTCTGAGTCTTACCAAGTGGCAAAGATGATAATAATAAAAACTCAATTTTGCTCAAAAATTATGAGCTGTAGTTCTGAAAGATTTATGGTACATATCAGAAATTAAGTGTAGGCTGCATCCTCTTAGAAGCAAAGGAAAGAAAGTCTCAGAGCCTGAAGTTGCTCTTCCAAGACATGGGGGTAAGAACTCAGATAAGGAAACTGCATGGTTTAATGGCCTAAGGAAGGTGAGTTTCTGAATTCCACTTATATTAATACCCTCCTTTTGTGATAAGTGTTCAGGGAACTAAGATAGATGACTTTCTTTTTCATTTTTGTAGCCCTGGGATTCAGTGAAACTGACAGAAGAATACATTAAAAGAAGGGTGCTGGGAAAGTTTAAAGACATTATTTCGCTCAGAGAATGCATTATCTCAGTCAGCTCCATCGTGGACATCTCACTCTTCTGTATTTATGGTTTCTACTTTGTGACATGGAGCGGTAAGTTAATCCCTCCTAGATTTCCTTAGTTTTGGTTTAGAAAATCTTCTTGATTCCCCCTCCACCAAGCCTAATCTGTGTTGGAGGTCAGTACCAAGTTGGTGGGGTTGCTGCCACAGTTTTACTGGTGAAGAGAAGGGTCATGTGAAGGAAGAATTGATGAAAGAGAGAAGGGTGGCTATGTCTTGGTCCAAACTTCTCCACAATCCTGTGGTTTTTACAGCAGTCATTTGCATAGGGAAGCAAAGTGCTACATGCTGTAGGCTAACTTTTTATACTTTTTGCTCATATAGCTCATAAAGCCTAACAAGGGAACACCCATGTCACTCAGTTTCATGATAATGATAAAATAGAGCATCGTCCACATTGGTCAGATCTCAGATCTTGCCAGTGCATGCAACATTCTTTAGATGTTGTGGGAAAGTTGAATTTTTCTCTGTGTAATTCTTTCTCCTCTGTCCACAGGTTCTCTTAGAGAAGAATGGCTTCTGGAAATGGTTCATTTGGGACTGAATTCCTTCTATTGGGGTTAACAGACCAACCAGATCTCCAATCCCCTTTGTTCTTCCTGTTCCTAGTAACATATAACAGTCACTGTGTTGGGAAACTTGGGCATGATAACTTTAATTGGGATGAATTCACATCTACACACCCCCATGTGCTTTTTCCTCTTTAATTTGTCCTTCACAGATCTCCATTATTCTTCTGTGTTTACACCAAAAATGCTGGTTACCTTCATGTCAAAGAATAACATTATTCTTACATGGGGTGCATGGCCCAGCTTTACTTGTGTTTTTTTGCTATTTCTGAAATCTATGTTCTGACATCAATGGCCTATGACCACTATGTGGCCATCTGTAACCCACTTTTTTAGAATGTTATCATGTCCCCTAAAGTGTGTTCCAGCCTTTTCCTTGGTTCCTACTTGATGGCATTTTCTGGTACCCCAGTTCACACTCTATGTTGACACTGACTTTCTGTGATGCAAATTTCATTAGCTTTTTTTTCTGTGACATGCTGCCTCTTCTCCAGCTCTTCTGCACAAGTCCTCATGTCAATGAGCTGGTAATTTCCATTGTGGTGGCCATCAATATCATCTTTGTCTCTTATGGTCTCATCTTCTCCAGCATCCTCCGCATCAAGTCCATGGAAGGAAGATCCAAAGCCCTCAGCACCTGCAGTTCCCACATAATTGCTGTTTCCCTGTTCTTTGGATCAGGTGCATTTGTGTATCTCAAACCATCTTCTGCTGGGTCAAAGGGTGAGGGAAAAATTTCTTCTGTCTTTTATATCAATACCATTCCCTTGCTGTACCCCTTAATTTATAGCTTGAGGAACAAAGACATTATACTTGCTCTGGAAAAAACCCTGAGTATGAGATAGTTTTGATCAAAGAGTATCTGTCTGTGCAGTTGGTTATATGACAAGGCGATTGTGTGCTGCAATTATATATTATTTATGGCAGCCTTTTAATCCTATTTTTTCCTTAACTTGATAAAGGAAATTTGAGTCTTTTTTATAAGTAATTTCTAGTCTTTTTGGAGTAGGTCTTTTTTTTTTTCTCATGATTACCAAAATATCTTCTCTACCCTTTTTGTTCCTGTTTAGTAATAGCATTAATTAAATCATAACATTATCTCCATCTTTTTATATCATTGTCACTTCTGAACTCTTTTTTTTCCTTTGGAACATTATGCATGGTTTTCAAATAATGGCATTCTATAACAATAGAGTGACTTTGTATCATCGAGGGTGTTTTTATCTACCACTTGCTATTAAAAGTATGAATTAAATATTTCTACTCTTTTCATGCTCTTTTCAAGAACGCCAGAGTTTAAAGTTTCTATGGTCACTATCAAGGATAATCCATTTTACGTATATAAAGGTTATGCTTCAAGCTTCTTTTGGCAAAGGATTTTTTTTTTTAACCTTTGTACAGTCAAGCATAGGCATAACAGTTCATCAAACTATATTTATTGTATGCATGGAAAAGTTAAGTTTAGAGTGGTTAGATTTACTTCAGTCACCTAACTTTACAAAGAAAACCTGATTTCAAGTTTGCTACTTTGTAATCTATTTTGCTGTTACTTTCTTCTATTACTTTTATTTCAGTAATGGTAGAATATGAGGAAACATTGCTAATTTCAAAAATGGTCAATTAAAAGAAATGTAAATAAATCTTAAACATATAACACACACACACACACACAAAAGTGACTCTGCCTTGCCCTAAGATGATAAATGAATTTCTCTCAATGTGGCTATCACTTTTTAGTTATTTTGTAGAAAAATAGCTTGATTGTTCTTTTTGTTGGGATCTAGGAAAACTTTGGGGTTAATATATTGGGGAGCAGATTGATTCAAACAAGGAAGTTAGTTTTTCTGAAAAAAAAATTTAAAGAATTGAATTTAGAAGGTTTGCAACTATCTGTAATTCAGGAACAGTATGTGAGAAAAAGAATGTGAGAAAAAGAAGCCTAAATCATGCAATATGTCAGGACCGAGACAGACACATGGGCAGTAAATAAGAGGTCCCCCTTGGGAGTGGTCATGATACAATTTCAATCTGAATTTATATCCCATTGAGTATTGTAAATACATTCCGGTGTCCATAAGGCCTTGATAAAATTATAATGCACAATGTCCATAAATTGGTGGTGTTTGGAAATGAAGATGGAAAAGTTACAGCCATGTTTGGGAAGCAGGTAGAGAGAGGACAGCTCTTCAGGAGATAAAATTATTGTTCAATAGCTTAAGTCACATCCAACTCTGTGAACTGATGGACTCTAGCCTGCCAGGCACCTCTGTCCATGGGATTTTCCAGGCAAGAATACTGGAGTGGGTAGCCACTTCCTTCTCCAGGGGATCTTCCCAACCTGGGGATTGAACCTTGTCTCCTGCACTGACAGGCAGATTCTTTACCACTGAGCCACCTGGAAGCCCCAGCAGATAAAATAGCTAGGGATAACTGGAACTCAATTTACAAAAAAGGAATTTAGAATGAAGAATAGTAGATAATGGAAGACTTACCTGTTGCTTTCTACATTCTGGAAGACCCTAGATTTATTGTGGAGGTCACATAATCTATTTGGATGATAAAAGCATACTTTACTTAAATTAAAAGAAAGAATAAACTAAACCCACAGGACTGGAGGACTCGGAGATGACTAAATAGCACCTTCTTGTTGGCTTTCATATGCTATTTCCATTTGGATATTTAAGTATGAAAATCTTGAACCACAGTTGGTATAGCAATGAGAAATTAAAGAAATTAAAAAAAAATTGGATGAATGAACCAAGTTGTGACCATGACTTCTGGAAAGAATCCTGAATTATTATCATTCTGGGGGAAAAAAGGTTAAAAAAGGCAACTCTAAAAATCCTCAACTGAATGTATCAAGTGAGAATTTAAATATTTTCTAGATGCCTTTGATGATATTCACCATTTGCCACATTCCTAGTCTCCACTCACTATTCAATTATTTTAAAATTCAGCATAACTGGTTTGTTTGTCTGTTAGTTTTTTGGATGTTGTGATTGTTAAATCCTTTCTTAGTTTAAAAAGACCACTCATTCCCTTCCCTTGATCCCACTATTAACACAATTTATTTTAACTTTACAAGTTCTAATTATGTGAAATATTTGGTCTCGGCTGAAGCTTTCTGCTTTCTCCCCTTTCTTTTACTTACTCTTCATTTAAAAAAACTTGTTTTCTTTGCTGAAAGAAAAGTATATATAAGCAGGTATAAATAATATCCAAGTGGTATTTGGAAATCTGTGGACATCACAGAGGTGTGTCCACTAGGTTATATGTTCTATCATAATTTGAGGTGGCCACAAGAGTGGCTGAAACCCAGTTACTAATCTGTCATGAACATCAAAATGCAAATGAAATGTGCTTTATTTACAGAAAAAAAATAAGTTTTCTTGAAAGTAATTTGTCTTTGACTAATTGGAAAAAATTACTTAAATAGTAATTGTTATAATAAAGAGTGGTGACATTTCTAAGGAGATAACTTAGAGAGTTGGGCAATTTGAACACATTTTAGTTACAAATAAGTACTGTGTCTATCTATTTGTACTTCTTTCAAAAGAGGGAAATCAAGTTAGGATATTTTACTTACACAGCATAGCTATTCTTAGTTGTTTTTGCTTTTTTAATGTATGTGAATGGAGCCGATGAGTAACAAGGGAAACTGTTGAAATTTTCACAACTGAGAGTCCATCAGGTTAATTATGGAATGTGACAGTACTTATGTACTAAACAGAGCTGGAAGCTCTGGTTTTCTAGTTTTGACAAAAATGGTCCTCTGAATCACAGACCAAAAAATTCCTAAATTACATCCTGAAAAATGGTAGAGATTAACGACCATTAGTTAAAATGGTAAAGCAGAAATAGAGTCACAGATGTAGAGAACAAACTTATGGGTACTAAGAAGGGAAGAGGCTTCCCTGGTGGCTCAGATGGGTAAGGAATCATCCTGCAACATGGAAGACCTGGGTTAGATCCCTAGGTCAGGAAGATCCCCTGGAGAGGGAATGACTACCCACTCCAGTATTCTTGCCTGGAGAATCCCCATGGACATAAGAACCTGGTGGGCTACAGCTCATGGGGTCACAGAGAATCCCTTGGACAGAAAGGAGATGAAACCACTCAATCCTAGAGGAAATTAACCCTGAATACTCGTTGGAAGGACTGATGCTGAAGCTGAAACTCCAAAACTTTGGCCACTTGATGCAAAGAATGAGCTCATTGGAAAAGACCTTGATGCTAAGAAAGACTGAGGGCAGGGGGACAAGGGGACGACAGAGGATGAGATGGTTGGATGGCATCATCAACTCAATGGACATGAGTTTGAGCAAACTCTGGGAGATAGTGAAGGATAGGGAAGCCTGGTGTGCTGTAGTCCATGGAGTCGCAAAGTGTCAGACAAGACTGGGAAACTGAACAGCAACAACAAAAAGAAGAGGAGGTGGGATGAATTAGGACATTGGGACTGACGTATAAACACTGCTATGTATACACTAGATAACTAATGAGAACCTCTCGTATAGCACAAAAACCTCTATTCAGTTCTTTGTAGTGACCTAAATGGGAAGGAAATTAAAAAAAAAAATGATTATAGCAATATCCAATTTAAATATACTTCAAGTCCTTTTACATGTGATTTCAAATTTTCTGCTAGCCAAATTATAAAGGCAAAAGAGAAAGATGTGACATTAATTAAAATAATGTTTCCTGTATCTCAATAGACCCAAAACATTATCACTTCATCATGCAACCAATATAAAAATGAAGACATTTTTACCTTTTATTGTATTAAGCCTTCAAAGTGCTCTCACAACAGCCCAGATCAATGTGGCACTAAATTTTTAATATTAAGAGCCCTTGATCTCTGTTTAGATTTCATTAAATTTACAATTGGAGAGACAGAATCCCATACTTAAGTTGTTCCAAACATGTATCTGGGCTGTCTCTAGTTGTGGCGAGTGAGGGTTGCTCTCAAGTTGTGGCTCGTGAACTCAGTAGTTGCCGCTCTTGGACTCTAGAGCATGGGCTTCAGTTGTTCTGGCCCGAGGGCTCAGTTGTGGTGAATGGACTTAGTTGTACCAGGACATGTGGAATCTTCCTGTATCAGGAATTGTACTCATGTCTACTGCATTGGCAGGTGGATTCTTTACTACTGGACCAACAGGGAAATTCAATGGCCATACATTTTCTGTCATTTAAAAATAAAATATCTTATTTGATGACTTTATCATACTTTTGCAGTTTTATTGAGGAAAAAAATGACTGTATACATTTAGTGAAAGTGAAAGTTGATCAGTCATGTCCGACTCTTTGCAACCCCAGGGACTATACAGTCCATGGAATTCTTCAGGCCAGAATGCTGGAGTGGGTAGCCTTTCCCTTCTCCAGGGGATCTTCCCAACCCAGGGACCGAACCCAGGTCTCCTGCATTGCAGGTGGGTATTTACCAGCTGAGCCACAAGGGAAGCCCAAGAGTACTGGAGTGAGTAGCCTATCCCTTCTCCAGCAGATCTTCCTGACCCAGGAATTGAACTGGGGTCTCCTGCATTGCAGGCAGATTCTTTACCAACTGAGCTATCAGAGAAGCCCAGTTTTAGGGAACATGGTTCAAGATGGTGACATAGGAAGATCCTGAGCTCACCTCCCTCCATGAATGCAGTGATTCTACAGCTATATATGAAACAATCATATCTGAAAAAGATTTGAAAACTTGCTGAGCACTTTCTTCACCTTGTAAGGTGAGAAAAAGTCCACACTGAGGTCGATAGAACAGGCTGAGATACAGTCTCACTATAAACTCTACCCCAGTACAGAAACCAAAAATGGTGAGGATACTCACAAACCTGAGTTTTTGCACTGTTCTAGTTCTGATATAGAAGAAAATTGTTATTTCAGAACCATTTAAATTACAAGAAAGCTTTCACCTGAAGACCTAGTGTTCTTTTACTCCTTTAATAAGAGTTATTTTCTAGAATGTGTAGAGAATTGATGGATTAGAAAATCTCAGAGGGAACATTTTTCCTATAAGTGAGTCATTGATAGGCCAGTTTATTGGGATTCCATGCTAGCCCAGCTGGTAAAGAATCCAAATGCAATACAGGGGAACCTGATTCCATTCCTGGATCAGGAAGATCCCCTGGAAAAGGGATAAGCTACCCACTCCAGTATTCTTGGGCTTCCCTAGTTTCTCAGATGGTAAAGAATCAACCTGCAATGAATGACACATGGGTTCGATCCTTTGGTTGGGAAAATCCCCTGGAGGAGGGCATGGCAACCCACTCCAATATTCTTGCCTGGAGAATCCCCATGGACAGAGGAACCTGGCAGGTGACAGTCCATAGGGTCACAAAGAGTTGGACAAGACTGAGTGAGTAAGCACAGCACCAGCACTGATTTGCTAGGACTCATTTCTGAATCATATTGTCCAGAAATGCAATTGCTCATTGCCCTTACACCCAACTTCAATATGTCTGGCTTCATGCATGAACTGGATGAAAGACTCTCTTGGCAATTTTCTGAATCCTACATATTCGGTACATAAATTGTTTTTGCATCAGTTGTTCTTGTAGGAAAAGAGAGACTAGGGCTTCCTCTTCATTTCTGTAATCTAAATGAACAGAACATGTGAGATTTGGCTCTCCTTTTGTGAATGGACAATCCCTAAGTGAAGGGAAAACTTGAGTAAACTATGGAATCTCTAAGGTACTGAGGACAGACTAAGGTACAGAATGCAAATGCAATCCCCCCAGGTCCCTATTATACATAGAATGTTTCCCTGGGGAAGAGCCTGAGCAAGCTTCTGCCACATTTATAACTGAGTTCATTATAGCATTACACTCACATTAAATCTGTGACTTACAAAGTGGCAAAAATAATAATAAAGAATGTTTATTATTCTCTGTTGCTTGAGTGAACTGGAAGTCATAAACAGAAATTATGTTCTATATTTCTAAAATATTATGAAGTCAAATCAGAAAATACATGTGGGCTTCATGTAGAGTCATGTAGAGTCAAAGGAACCAAAGTTTCAGAACCTGAAATTGCACTACTAAGACCAGAGTGTACAACCAATGATAAGAAAGCCCTGGGGTTTTCTGGAGAAAGTAAGGTGAGTTTCTGAATTCCATTTATTCATGCCCTTCTTGTTTGAAATGGAAGTTCAAGGATCTAAGATATGGCAATTTATTTCCAATTTAGCACCCTGAGACTCACATAAAACTTAGAAAAATCTCTATTCAAGGCATGGATCAGTGAATGTTCAGAGACACTAGGGGCCTAAAAGGATGCATTAAATCAGTCAGTAAGTTCTCTGTCCATGGATGGAGGTCTTACTCATCTGCAATTACAACTTTGTGATGTGGGGCAAAGAGTTAACCCCCCATTGACTCTGGCCTTTTAGTTTTAGTTAAGAAGCAATTTTCTTTCTTCCCACCCCACCAAGTCTAATCTGCTTTAGAGACCAGCACCTAATCGTTAGTCTCTGCCTATAGTCTTACTGGTGAGGGGAGATTCCAAGTGAAAGGAGAAATGTTGAGATGTGGGAAGAATGAGTCAATCCTGGTCCAAACCTCTCCTTTATCCAATTTTTGATTTTTTCCCAAGCAGTCAAGTCTACACAGGGCAGTCATTTCCTTCCTTCTGTAGGCTACGTTTTGATACTCTTTCCTACTTAGTTTACAAAGACCCGAGAAAGTGAAATTCCCTGTCACTCAGTTTCAGGATAATGGTAACACAGTTCCATGAGAGAGTAGGTAAGACAATTCTGTGAGAAAGGCTGGGTTACTCTCAGAGATTCCCAGCCCAAACATCCCACTTGTGAGAGGAGATATTGTGTGAAAATTGGGTCATTGTTCTCTATGTAACCTTTTTCTTCTGTGCTCACAGATCACCTTAGAGAAGAATGGCTCCTGGAAATGGCTCTTTTGTGACCGAATTCATTCTGTTGGGATTAACCAACCAGCCAGATCTCCAACTCCCTCTATTCTTCCTGTTCCTAGGAATCTACATGGTCACTGTGCTGGGAAATTTGGGATTGATAATCCTAATTGCACTGAATTCACATCTGCACACCCCCATGTACTTTTTCCTGTTTAACTTGTCTTTCATAGACCTCTGTTATTCTTCTGTATTTACACCCAAAATGCTGATTAACTTCATATCAAAGAAGAATATTATTTCTTACATGGGGTGCATGACCCAGCTTTACTTTTTCTGCTTTTTTATCATTTCTGAATGCTATGTGCTGACATCAATGGCCTATGACCGCTATGTGGCCATCTGTAAGCCACTTTTGTATAATGTTGTTATGTCCCCTAAAGTGTGTTCCAGGCTTATGTTTGCTTCCTACTTGATGGCGTTTTCTGGTGCCATGGCTCACACTGGATGCATGCTGAGACTGACCTTCTGTGATGCAAACACCATCAACCATTATTTCTGTGATATCCTCCCTCTGCTCGAGCTCTCCTGCACAAGTACCTATGTCAGTGAGCTGGAAGTCTTCATTGTAGTGGGCATCAATATCACTGTGCCCAGTCTCACCATCTTTGTCTCTTATGGTCTCATCCTCATCAACATCCTCCACATCAGCTCCACAGAGGGCAGGTCCAAAGCCTTCAGCACCTGCAGTTCGCACATCATTGCTGTTTCTCTCTTCTTTGGATCAGGGGCATTTATGTATCTCAAACCACCTTCTGCTGTGTCTATGGAAGAGGGGAAAATCTCTTCTGTCTTTTATACCAATTTGATTCCTATGATGAACCCATTAATCTATAGCTTGCGGAACAAAGATGTTAAACTTGCTCTGAGAAAAACTCTGAGTAGGAGACAGTTTTAATTAGAACTGTCTGTGTGCACAAGTAACTTGTACCATGAGATGTTGAGTTTTTAATTTTAATGACAACCTTCTTACCACATTTTTAATCTATTTTTTAACCTAGTATTTTAAAGAAATTTGAGTCTTGTTTGAATAATTTATTACCATTTTTATAAATTTTTCTCACTGTTTTCAAAATACATATCATCTCTTTCTCTTAAATAGTAATAATATTAAATAGTGAATATATTATCTTTTTTTATTGTCATTTTGAAATTATTTTTCCACTGGGAAAAGATGAATGGCCTCCAAATAATGAATTACATAGTACTAGACTGAAACATATCACTAGGGATATTTTTAATCTATCAACTTGCAATAAGAAGGATAAATAAGATACTCTGTTTCTACTCTTATCTTTCCATATTTCACTTGGCAATATATACCTTCTTGAAATACCAGAGATTGATGGTTCTAAGAGTATCAAGGATTATCCCTTTCCCATATGTAAACATTTAGTGTTAAGCTTCTTTTTGCAAAGAGTTTTATTTTTCACCTTTGTAAGTAAAACTGACTCATAACCAATCATCAAAATGTTTTGCATGAATGGTAAAGTGAAGCCAAGACTGGATGATGATTTACTTAAAGTCACACAATTTTAGAAAGAAAGTTTGTAGACTAAATTCTTATCATTTTGACTTCAAGTGTATTATTCTTCAGCATAGTCTATACACTCTTGATTCTGTTATTCTATTTCAATGAGCATGAAATATAAGAAAACATTCCTGATTTAAAAGTTGATTCTCCTCCGTCTCAGAATTTTTCTCAAGCTGGGTATTCCTTTCTTTTCTTTATAGCAAAACAGTTTGATTGTCTTTTGCTGTTGTTGTCAGAAAGAGAAAGCCTTTTGAGCTTATATATTATAGAAATGATTTGCTCAAAAAGGGAACTATTTCTGCAAAATTAAAAACCTGAATGTGGAATGCTTGCAAGTGTTTGTACTTCAGAGAGCAGGGCTCATGCAGTAAGGATGCTCAGAAACATGTAATTATGTCAGGACTCAAGGAGGCATATGGCCAATAAATAAGATGTCCCAGTGTGGGACGTGGCCATGAGATTTAGGTACCTGGGCTTCATTTGTGGCTCAGCTGATAAAGAATCCACCTGCAATGCAGGAGACCTGGGTTTGATCCCTGGGCTGGGAAGATCCCCTGGAGAAGGGAACCTACTCCACTATTCTGGCCTGGAGAATTCTATGCACTCTGTACTCCATGGGATTGCAGAGAATCGGACACTACTGAGTGATTTTCATTTTCATTCTGAAGCTGCTTCCTGTTTGCCGAGTACTGTAAATATATTTCACTATTCATAAATCTTTGATAAAATGATTTGCTTAATGAGCACACATTATTAGTGTTTTGGAGAATGAAAGTGGAAGAGCTGGGGTCTCATTTGGGGAAATGGATAGAGAAAAGGCATCAGTTACAGGAGGTAAATTGTAAGGAGTAATTGCATAAATAAGGGATGAAGTAAATTACACAGAAAAGTGTTGGATAATGAAAACTTTTACCTATGGACTCACTTCTTGTGCAAGACCCTAGATACCATCGAGATCACAGAATTTATCTATATAAGATGAAAGCTTAATTTATTTATGATTTAAAATGTTAAACCAACAGGACTAGATGACCTTTGAACAAGTGGATTATTTCTGGTTTTGTTGACTTCTGTGTGCTACATTCATGTGGAATTTTAGGTGCAGAAACATCAAATTGCAGCTGGGAGAATAATGACAATGTGAAAGAACTATTTGGAGAATAAAATATGTTATGACAAGAATGTTGGATTATTTTTTGAAAGCAAAAACATGCTACTTTAAAAATCCTCAATATGTTGTATCAGTGACACTGTAATCATTTTCTAAGATATTTTGAATAATATTCATTACTTAACACTCTTAATCTCCAGTCAGTATTTATGTATTTTGAAATTTGGCAAACCTGATTTTTGACTTGTTTTGTTTGTTTGTTTGAGATGTTCAGCATAGCTTAATCCTTGGCTTATATTTTTAGATGACCACTCATATTCCATCTCCTGACTGCAATATGAACATGACTGACTTTTCCTTAACAAGTTCTACTTACATAATATTGTTGATCTTGGTTAGAGTTTTGTTTCTTTGTTTAAATTAGTGTTTCCTTCTATAAACTTGTTTCTTTGAATGGAAACAAATGCATCTAAACAAGTGAAATTAACTGAGCCATTTGGAAACCTAAGGAATACAGATGCATGTACTCTATTATGTATTTTGTAACCATTTGAGGATTCCCAAGACTGCCAACAAAGGTCCCTCTAGTCAAAGGTATGACTTTTCCAGTAACGTTCTATGGATATGGGAGCTGGACTATAAAGAAAGCTGAGCGCTTAAGGTTTGATACTTTTGAATTGTGGTGTTAGAGAAGACTCTTGAGAGTCCCTTGGACAGCAAAGAGATCCAACCAGTCCATCCTGAAGGAAAACACTCCTGAAAATTCATTGGAAGGAATGATGCTGAAACTCTAATACTTGGGCCACCTGATGTGAAGAACTGACTCATTGGAAAAGACTCCGATGCTGGGAAAGATTGAAGACAGTAGCAGAAGGGGGTGACAGAGGATGAGATGGTTGGACATGAGTTTGAGTAATCTCCAGGAGTTGGTGATGGACAGGGAAGCCTGGAGTGCTGCAGTCCATGGGGGTCACAAAGAGTCAGACATGACTGAGTGACTGAACTGAACTAAGCTGAAGAGTGAGTTAAGCCTGGTCACTAATCTTTCATTTCATGGGCCTCAAACTTAGAATGAAATCTGTTCATTACATAAAAGAGTTACTCTTTATTTCATTTTATTTTTTTTAAGGAACCATGTTTATTTTATTTATTTATTTATTTTTTTTATTAGTTGGAGGCTAATTACTTCACAATATTGTAGTGGTTTTTGTCATACATTGACATGAATTAGCCATGGAGTTACATGTATTCCCCATCCCGATCCCCCCTCCCACCTCCCTCTCTACCCAATCCCTCTGGGTCTTCCCAGTGCACCAGGCCCAAGCACTTGTCTCATGCATCCAACCTGGGCTGGTGATCTGTTTCACCCTAGATAATATACATGTTTCAATGCTGTTCTCTTGAAACATCCCACCCTCACCTTCTCCCACAGAGTCCACAAGTCTGTTCTATACATCTGTGTCTCTTTTACTGTTTTGCATATAGGGTTATCATTACCATCTCTCTAAATTCCACATATATGTGTTAGTATACTGTAATGGTCTTTATCTTTCTGGCTTACTTCACTCTGTATATGGGCTCCAGTTTCATCCATCTCATTAGAACTGATTCAAATGAATTCTTTTTAATGGCTGAGTAATATTCCATGGTGTATATGTACCACAGCTTCCTCATCCATTCGTCTGCTGATGGGCATCTAGGTTGCTTCCATGTCCTGGCTATTATAAACAGTGCTGTGATGAACATTGGGGTGCACGTGTCTCTTTCAGATCTGGTTTCCTCAGTGTGTATGCCCAGAAGTGGGATTGCTGGGTCATATGGCAGTTCTATTTCCAGCATTTTAAGAAATCTCCACACTGTTTTCCATAGTGGCTGTACTAATTTGCATTCCCACCAACAGTGTAAGAGGGTTCCCTTTTCTCCACACCCTCTCCAGCATTTATTGCTTGTAGACTTTTGGATAGCAGCCATCCTGACTGGCGTGTAATGGTACCTCATTGTGGTTTTGATTTGCATTTCTCTGATAATGAGTGATGTTGAGCATCTTTTCATGTGTTTTTTTGCCATCTGTATGTCTTGCTTGGAGAAATGTCTGTTTAGTTCTTTGGCCCATTTTTTGATTGGGTCATTTATTTTTCTGGAGTTGAGCTGGAGGAGTTGCTTGTATATTTTTGAGATTAATCCTTTGTCTGTTGCTTCATTTGCTATTATTTTCTCCCAATCTGAGGGCTGTCTTTTCACCTTGCTTATAGTTTCCTTTGTTATGCAAAAGCTTTTAAGTTTCATTAGATCCCATTTGTTTATTTTTGCTTTTGTTTCTAAAATTCTGGGATGTGGGTCATAGAGGATCCTGCTGTGATTTATGTCGGGGAGTGTTTTGCCGATGTTCTCCTCTAGTAGGAGTTTTATAGTTTCTGGTCTTACATTTAGATCTTTAATCCATTTTGGGTTTATTTTTCTGTATGGTGTTGAAAAGTGTTCTAGTTTCATTCTTTTACAAGTGGTTGACCAGTTTTCCCAACACCACTTGTTAAAGAGGTTGTCTTTTTTCCATTGTATATCCTTGCCTCCTTTGTTGAAGATAAGGTGACCATAGGTTTGTGGATTTATCTCTGGGCTTTCTATTCTGTTCCATTGATCTATATTTCTGTCTTTGTGCCAGTACCATACTGTCTTGATGACTGTGGCTTTGTAGTAGAGTCTGAAGTCAGGCAGGTTGATTCTTCCAGTTCCATTTTTTCTCAAGATTATTTTGGCTATTCGAGGTTTTTTGTATTTCCATACAAATTGTGAAATTAAGAGTTACTCTTTAAAATGAGTGATTTTTATCTTTGGTTAATTTGAAAAAATGTATATAAATAAAATACAATTTGTGATAATTGTGGGAGTTAGCATTGTAAAGGAGGCAACTTTGCTGACTGTTCAGCAAATTAATCAGTTAGCAATGGAACTGTTTCAGTTAGCAATGCAACTGTGCATCTCTGTATTTGGACTTCTTTTAAGTGGAGGGGAAATCAAGCCAACATATTTTAATGTTCAGTTCAGTCTCAGTCGTATCTGACTCTGCGAGTCCATGGACTGCAACACGCCAGTCTTCCCTGTCCATTGCCAACACCTAGAACTTGTTCAAACTCATGTGCATCGATTTTGTGATGCCATCCAGCCATCACATCCTCTGTCATCCCCTTCTGCTCCTGTCTTCAGTCTTTCCAAGCATCAGCATATTTTCTAATGGCTCAGTTCTTCCTATCAGGTGGCCAAAGTACTGGAGCTTCAGCTTCAGCATCAGTCCTCCCGATGAATATTCAGAACTGAGTTCCTTTAGAATTGTCCAGTTTTACCTCCTTGTAGTTCTTCCTTTCTTGAGTTATGTGATTGGCACTGACGGGTTTTGAGGGAAGTTATGGTTCTGCTGAAGGTGTTCAGTCTTAGAGTCAACCTTTTAAGTTGACAACTTTCTCTTGTGCCTGTGAACCAGGACAGAACTTTTTCTAAATTGGTGTGAAATTGGATTCTTTTCCACAATGCTGCATCAAGAATATATATTTTCTTACCTAATGTGGTTAGACTAGTGATCTCAAATATTATACAACATATTGGGAAGATTCTAAACAAGAGATAGAGAGCTAAGAAGATGTTTCACAGAAGCCTACATTTAAAGTTTCACATGGCATGGTTTTAATTTTCTTTCATCAGAAATTCAGTGCCTAGCCATTTCTTCCATCTCTCCCTTTTAAGAGTTGCCCAACTAAAAACAAACAAATTCTATAATTGTGGTAGTTTCACAAGTTATTATTTTGTTTATGGAAGCCCTCTTTTTTTGGAGCATTTTGAAGGCACATTTTCGAGCATTTGATGTTTTTCTATCAATAAGAGAGAGAACACTCTCTTACTACCGAATGATGTTTTTCTCTCTCCTTCCACTCAATATAAGTAGTGTGTTTAAAGATAGGCTCATGCAGATTTATTTTTTCACACAAAAACATGTATATTTCTAAAATGGATGGACTGTACCAAGACAATTGAGTGGTCTTTTAAAAGTAAACACTCTCCTATTTTCTTTTATATGTTTTTGAGAAGGTTAAAGTTTTGTACCATATATAAAGTGTGCAATATATTTCAATCAATCAGAAGGGTACTTTCATGGCTTCTTATCAAAATTAACTCTGACTTGCTTTCTACTTTAGTTCTAACCAAGCCTTAATTATAGTTTTGAGAATTATATTTTTACTACACAGCTTCAATTTTCACATGGAGAACCACTGAAAGTCCTTGAACTAGGGAGGGACAAAGCTGTGCTTTCAGACTTTATTCTAGCAGCATTGTTCATGAGCAAATAAGAGTGACTATTTGGGAAAATGTGAAAATAATAGTTAGGAGCCACTATAGTTCAATATTATACTAGTTCAGTTTAATCATAAAACCAGAAGTTGTGTGGTGCTGGGGTCACGTGGGTGGAGGTCATTGTGGTTGTTGCTGTCGTGGTTTAGCATAAGACAAGTTTTGAATGTATTCTGAAAGCTCTTAGATGAAAACAAGATGAGTTTCAGAAGTATTAATTGAATTTTTGCTGTGTACTCAGCATTGTTCTTAGTTTCAGGATCCAAATAGTTAACAACATAGAATAGATGTTTGTCCTTATAGAATATACAGTTTATAGAAAAGCATGAATTAAAGGGGAAAAGTATGATGAGTTTTATGAAGGAGAATCTACTGAAATTTATGAGAACATGAATAATAAGAGCTGACATTTATTGACTCTCATATGCCAATACTGGCCCAATCATTTTACTTAGGTTTTTTTTTTTTTTTTGATTAACACAACAGCTCAATGAAAGAGATGCTATTTTGGCATCCCTTATTTTACATAGGAGAACCAAGAATATCAATAACTGCTGATGTGAAGCATTGATAACTTCACTTACTGAAATGTTACAAAAAATTAGGCAGCAGGAGAGTCTGGCAAGAATTTCAGGAATATGTTAAAAGTATAAACTATAGAAGAGATACACAATATTGCAAATTATTTCAGAGACATCTCAGAAAGAGAAAAACTGAAATGAGTTGCTGCAACATTTGAGGTATTCAGATAAAGAAAAAAAGAAACCTGGAAGTAGATCTTTTGAGGAAATAAGTCCATTTAGTAAATGTGAACAAAGAGGGATGAGACAATGTAGTAGCTTTCCCCTCAGAGGTGTAGATAATGAGGAGATGGGAATTCACTTTGGATCTACCAGAGGGATGTGCAGATGACACCACTCTTTCTTTTTTTAAATTTTATAAATTTATTTATTTTAGTTGGAGAATGAAAACTAGTACAGGCATCACTCTTATGGCAGAAAACAAAGAAGAACTAAAGAGCCTCTTGAAGAAAGTGAAAGAGGAGAGTGAAAAAGTTGGGTTAAAGCTCAACATTTAAGAAAACTAAGATCATGGCATCCAGTCCCATCACTTCATGGCAAAGAGATGGGGAAACAGTGGAAACAGTGGCTGACTTTATTTTGGGGGACTCCAAAATCACTGCAGGTGGTGATTGCAGCCATGAAATTAAAAGACACTTACTCCTTGGAAGGAAAGTTATGACCATCCTAGACAGCATATTATAAAGCAGAGACAGTACTTTGTTAACAAATGTCCATCTAGTCAAGGCTATGGTTTTTCCAGTGGTCATGTATGAATGTGAGAGTTGGACTATAAAGAAAGCTGAGCTCAGAAGAATTGATGCTTTTGAACTGTGGTGTTGGAGAAGACTCTTGAGAGTCCCTTGGACTGCAAGGAGATCCAACCAGTCCATCCTAAAGGAGATCAGTCCTGGGTGTTCATTGGAAGGACTGATGTTGAAACTTTAATACTTGGGTCCCCTTCTCCTCCTGCCCTCAGTCTTTCCCAGCATCAGGATCCTCTCTAATGAGTCAATTCTTTGCATTAGATGGCCAAAGTATTGACTCTGCAGCTTCAACAGAGCTTGCACTGCTTCAGGTAGGCACCAGCGCCCTCTTCACTGTAGGCACAGTGCGCTTTCTTGAGAGGATCTTAGAAGCCCGGGCAAGAAAGGGAGCTCAGTAGGCTCTCGCGCTCCAAGGAATTAGCCTGAAAAAGAGAGAGAGAGAGAGAGAGAGAGAGAAGGAAAGAAAGACACGGGGACCCAAGCTCTGATGGAGCAAAGGTGTTTTATTCAACATGGTGTGGGTATATATACTGTCTTACAAGGTAGCTATTCTCAGCAAAGATAAAAATCAAAATTCCAGACTTACAAAACACAAGGCGATCCATATCAAAGAGAGAGAGAGTTGTAAACAATCACATCTAACATATGGTTCATAAAAAGGAAGAGGGTTGTAAGTAGTTACTTATCACCGTATGGAAAAACTAACGAAGGAAATGCATGGATTCCTCAGCCCTGGGAGAGGCTTGCCTCTCCTCTTAATTCCTGAATATTCAGGAATTAATAAGGAACAGAGGATTCATGACAGATCCAAAACAGCACACAGGAAGCCTCCTGTTAAATGCTTCCTGAAAAGTCACCAAATATTTCTTTCAAATTATAATTTTCTAACAGCATTTTGAGTTTTTTTGCCAGGAGCCAGCACACGAGATCCCACCCATGACAAGGTCGTGAGGAGAAGACCTGACAAGCAAGGCAGATCAGGACTTCAGGGATTTTGAAAAGCTGCCCCGGTGCTCACCTTAAAGATGATCTCTGTCTTTCTGATGCTTGCTATATTAGACTACTCCCTAATTTCTGTGACACAGGTAGAAGGCCTTCCCCGATCTCTCTCCAAACAGAATCAACTTAGAACTTTAATCAATATGTCCCCCAGATGGTGGTATCCTATAAGATTATCCAGGATGAAAGGAGTGTTTCAATTTAGACCCCTTTGCTGGCATTCTAGCCTGCTTGGCAAATGCGTACTAATGCACATGACTGCTCACAACACCTTAATCATAAACAGCATAAAGAACCTGATCACACAAAAGGCCCTAATAGGCACAGAGCCCTTCGGGGGTGAGGAAGCCCTATTAGAGAACACAAAAATATTATTCTAAAAGTGGTTATAGTTAAAGATTTAGAAAAATAAGAGTTTAGAATTGTTCATTTTAACCAGGAATGCTAAACAGGGGCTGCCTCACCGGAGCTGCAGAGTCTTTGTGTGGTAAACCTTTTAGATAAATTTAACTGATAACTTCTGCAAAAGGACTGACCTTTGTGTTCATTAAAGAATAGATTACGGAAAACAACTTTGCATTCATGTAGGTCAAAAAATGTCAATAGGCCCCATGGCCAGAAGATAATGTACAAGACTCTCACAAAGAAGTATGCAGAAAACACCCTGGTTTCGTGAAGGATAAGCTGATGTAATATTAAACTATCTTCCCCTTAAAAATGTACTAACTTAGAATATAAAAGCTACGGTAAAAAATAAAGATTTGCCAGACTCTGCTGCACCCCCCGTCTGGTCACTCTCTCTCTCTCTCTCTCTCTCTCTCTCTCTCTCTCTCTTTCTCTCGCCGATGCCGTTCATCCTGAGGGTACCCCTGGATCCTGCCGAGGCTGGACCCCGGCAGATTTTATTCCCTAAAATCCATGACGAAGTAGCCAACAAAAGCAGAAGTGATAAAGTTTTGCCCAGGTCACACACAGTGTTGAGGTTGATGAGTTAATTTTTTTAATTATCAAATAAGTTTTCGTTCTATTCATAGAAATCCTGTGATTTCCTTCATATTTCTAGGTCTTCCAGAAAAAAAGAGGGGAATCATAAAAATGAGTCTTTTATTTTCAAAATTTTATTTCCTAGATTCCTTATTCCTAATTTGAGTTTTAATCACTAATAGTTATTTTATATTCAGGGGAAAAAAAAAGTCCTATAACTTTTTCCTCACAGGTAGTCACAACTTTTCTACCTTCATCTCAAAAGACACTACTATTGTATGGTCACTGTGTATCATAAGTTTATGAAAGCTTTATGGACTAAACATTTAATGTACTAGATGGAATAGGTAAAAAAAAAAAAAAAAAAAAAAAAACCCCATATTTAAATGCAGTTCCTAAGCCTCATGAGAAATCCCCACAAAAACCTCTTATTTATTGGCAATGTGGCCTGTTGACCTTGTCCTCATGAAAGGATTCTGAACTCTTTAATCTACCGACCAGTGTTCATTGAATTACAAACACTTGAAAGTATTCCATTTTTTTTCTTAATTTTTTGGAAAAAATAATGTGCTTACTTAAGCCAGTCATTTCCCCAGTATTCAGGTCCATAAAGCTTCCTATTACCCAACAACAAGGACAAAATAAATTATGTTCATAAGCAAACAAACAAACAAAAAAAAAAACTGAAAAAAAAAAAAATACCCATCCTGAGAAAAATTCATGTACCACTCAGGGACAAGGCACTGTCAAATTTCAAATTAGAATATTTTCCTCTGTGCCATGTTTAATTAAACAAAAATGATGAGATAAAACAGAAACAAAGTATACTGAGATTAGTAGACTTTAAAACATAAAACTGAATTTAGTCTAGGTGTCTTCATTAAGAAATATACAACTGTAAATAAATCAATAACTACTGTGAGTTATACTTTCCCATCCAGGAGTATATCTTAATAATCTGTTATGTGCAGGACTGGCTGTGTAAAAGTAAGAAAATTCTTTGTCA
Organism: Odocoileus virginianus; assembly: GCF_023699985.2. Taxonomy (NCBI): domain Eukaryota; kingdom Metazoa; phylum Chordata; class Mammalia; order Artiodactyla; family Cervidae; genus Odocoileus; species Odocoileus virginianus. The sequence goes on from NW_027224281.1 coordinate 272,520, forward strand.
AAAAAGCAAAATGTGCATTGTCAACAAAACCAAAATTTTTTATACTTAGCCATTATGTAACTTTATATATCAGGGATGAAATGAAATATAATCTTGCTCAAGCAAGACTGGAAGGAAAAGAAGAGAAACATTGTCTGATTCATGCTTCCAATGGCAGATGGCAGATAAGACAACCGTAAAGACACAACATCAAACTAATTTTCCCCGATTTGATCATCAGTAGACAAGTCTTCTATTTCAACAGGGAAAAAAGTTCAAACTGATAGAAAAAACAGATTTAATAAATTTTTCTGAAGAGTATTCATAAATGGGAGAAAGTGGTAAGAAAAGAGAGACCAACTCTAAAAAAGTGGAAATAAATTGTGAGGTGACTCAGATATCCTTCCACATGGTGAAAAAGAAATAACATAGTCAACAAAGTTACTATGATGAAACACAGAAACTTTCTGCCCTTGACCAACTTCACAGAGAGAGATAGTCTATTCAAAATTATCTCCTACTCAGAGTTTTTCTCAGAGCAGTTTTCACATCTTTATTTCTCAAGCTATAGATCAAGGGGTTCATCATGGCAACCACATTGGTGTAAAAGACAGAAGAGATTTTTTCCGTATCCATAGAACCAGCAGAAGATGGTTTAAGATACATGAATGACACTGATCCAAAGAACAGAGAAACAGCAATGATATGGGAAGTACAAGTGCTGAAGGCTTTGGACCTGCCCTCCGTGGACTTGATTTGGAGGATGTTGGTGAGGATGAGACAATAAGAGACAAAGATTGTGAAACTGGGCACAATGATGTTGATGCCCACCACAATGAAAACTACAAGCTCATTGACATAGGTACTTGTGCAGGAGAGCTTGAGCAAAGGGTGGACATCACAGAAATAATGGTTGATGGTGTTTGTACCACAGAAGGTCAGTCTCAGCATGCATCCAGTGTGAGCCATGGCACCAGAAAATGCCATCAAGTAGGAAGCAAACATAAGGCTGAAACACACTTTAGGGGACATGGCAGCATTATACAAGAGTGGGTTACAGATGGCCACATAGCGGTCATAGGCCATTGATGTGAGCACATAGCATTCAGAAATGACAAAAAAACAGAAAAAGTAGAGTTGGGTCATGCACCCCATGTAAGAAATAATATTCTTCTTTGATGTGAAGTTAATCATCATTTTGGGTGTAAACACAGAAGAATAACAGAGATCTATGAAGGACAAGTTAAAGAGGAAAAAGTACATGGGGGTGTGCAGATGTGAATTCAGTGCAATTAGAATGATCAATCCCAAATTTCCCAGCACAGTGACCATGTACATTCCTAGGAACAGTAAGAACAGAGGGAGCTGGAGATCAGGTCGGTCTGTTAATCCCAACAGAATGAATTCAGTCACAAAAGAGTCATTTCCAGGAGCCATTCTTCTCTGAGGTAATCTGTGTATACAGGAGAAAAGGGTTCCATTAGAGAACAACCCAGCTCTTCCACAGTGTCTCATCCTACAAAAGAATCAGTTGTTTTTCTTGTTTAGTCACTAAGTTGTGTCCAACTCTTTTGTGACCCCATGGATTGTAGCCCTCAAGGTTCCTGTGTCCATGGAATTTCCCAAGGAATTTCCCATGCAAAAATACTGGAGTGGATTGACATTTCCTTTACCAGATGTTCTTCCCAACCGAGGGATCGAACCACATATCCTGCATTAGCAGGAGGGTTCTTTACCACTGAGTCCCAGGGAAGCCCAGCCTAAAATAGTATACACTAGGAATGCCTGACACTGTCCCAACCTAGCCCCATAGAATCTGACTTTCCCATTATTACAATACAGAGTGATGTGGACTTGCCCTTTATTAGAGCTGTTACAAGTTAAATATAGCAAAGCACATCACAAACAGCCTACAGAGGGCAGGCCAGTCCTGCCATATGCAAGCATGCCTGCTGGATAGTCCAAGGGGAAGAGGAATGGATTAGAATACAATTGTTCTACTCTCATTTCAACGTTTCCTCACTTGAACTCTTCCCTCACCACTACAACTGGAGGCAGTGATCCTAGCAACCTGACGCTGGCTTCTGATGCAGATTAGCTGTGATGTGGTCCAAACCAAAAATATGTTTTCTAATCCAAGATGAAAGGACCAAAATCTATGAGTTTTTACTCCGCTTTTCACAGAGTTGAAAGACATAATATTAGAAGAGTGAGAGTTACACCTACCTAGAGGAAGCTTCCTGACTGATATGTCCTTTGAGCCCCCTTGTATCTCTGAACAGTCTCTGATCCCTCTTCTACAGATTCATCCACTAGCTTCACTTGACTCCTAGAACTACACAAAATGAGAAACAATGGACCCTGGATTTTCACCTCAAAACAAGGAATAAGGATTGTAAATTGAATTCAGCATGTAAGATGAATTCAGAAACTCACCCTCCTTAGGGCAGAAAACCTCGTGGCTGGCTCCCTTATCATTAGTCTTCACCTTTTTGGTACTGGAAATGTAATTTCAGGTTCTTGAGGCTTGACTTCTTTGATAAAATGAGACAGCATTGACATATGCCCTCAAAAACTTTATGAACTACTGTAATTTCTGGTTATTTTCAGTCCCCTCAAGAGGTAGAGGAAAATAAAGCATTTTATTACCACACTCGCAACTTGATTAGACACAGAAGATTTAATATGAGCGTAATGATGTAATGCACATAGTTAAAAAGAGACTGGAGGTTTGCTCCAACAATTCCCCAGGGAGTAGATCTTATGAAAAAAAAGAAAAAGAAGGAAACTTTATAAATGGTTCATGATCTGTCTTTAGTTCCTTAGGGACTCACTCTTTTAACCATTTTCACTTTGCTCTAGGGACTGAACATCCCTCGGTGGATCAAAGTAAATTCCTGTCTCCTCATTATCTTCACATCCAAAGGGAAAGCTACTGCATTGCTTCACTTCCTCTTTATGTCCATTTCTTAAATGAATGTGTTTTCCCAAAGGGTCCTACTTTCAAGATTCCTTATTTCTTTATCTAAATGTTTTCAAATGTTGAAATAACTCATTTAGGTTGTTCTCTCTGTGGGAAATCGCTGAAATAATTTGCAATACTCTGTGTCCCTTCTATGGGGGCTTCCCTCATAGCTCAGTTGGTAAAGAGTCTGCCTGCAATGCAAGAGACCCTGGAGAAGGGAATGGCAGCTCACTCCAGTGTTCTTGCCTGGAAAATCCCATGGACAGAGGAGCCTGGTAGGCTACAGCCTATGGGGTCACAAGAGTTGGACATGAGTAAGCATAGAGCACAGATGTCCCTTCTATATTTTATACCTTTACAGTTTATAACTTTAACACACACCTGAAATTTCTTCCTGATTTCCCTGTTGGGTCACTTTCTATAAAAATTCAGTAACTGAAGTTATCAGTTTCTTCTCATTATGGAAAACACCAGGGACTATGGAGTTAGACTGCTGTGAATCTTGCTTTCCTTCTTCCAACATAAACTGTAACAGTTGCATTGCTTCATTGCTCAGTCATTTTTTTCTACAATATTCTGACAGAATGAAATCTAATATGAAAGAAAATTTACCTTATTTAAAAATGAAGCAAATTTAACTTCCATTTTGAGGCTTCTCAAATGGAAGACTTGTGACCAGCTTTAAAACCTCTAGACCATTCAGGTATGACCTAAGTCAAATCCCTTATGATTATATAGTGGAAGTGAGAAATAGATTCAAGGGATTAGATCTGATAGACAGAGAGCCCGAAGAGCTACGAATGGAGGTTCGTGATATTGTACAGGAGACAGGGATCAAGACCGTCGCCAAGAAAAAGAAAAGCAAAAAAGCAAAATGGCTATCTGAGGAGGCCTTACAAATAGCTGAGAAAAGAAGAGAAGTGAAAAGCAAAGGATAAAAGGAAAGCTATACCCATTTGAATGCAGAGTTCCAAAGAATAGCAAGGAGAGACAAGAAAGCCTTCTTCAGTGATCAGTGCAAAGAAATAGAGAAAAACAATACAATGGGACTTCAACTTTATGGGAAATGTGAACTTCCAGATGTTCAAGCTGGTTTTAGAAAAGACAGAGGAACCAGAGATCAAATTGCCAACATCCATTGGATTATCGAAAAAGCAAGAGAGTTCCAGAAAAACATCTATTTCTTCTTTATTGACTACGCCAAAGCCTTTGACTGTGTGGATCACCACAAAGTGTGGAAAATTCTTAAAGAGATGGGAATACCAGACCACCTGACCTGCCTCTTGAGAAACCTGTATGCAGGTCAGGAAGCAACAGTTAGAAATGGACATGGAACAACAGACTGGTTCCAAATTGGGCAAAGGAGTACATCAAGGCTGTATATTGTCACCCTGTTTATTTAACTTATATGCAGAGTACATCATGAGAAACACTGGGCTGGATGAATGAAGCACAAGCTGGAATCAAGATTGCTGGGAGAAATATCAAGAACCTGAGATGTGCAGATGGCATCACCCTTATGGCACAAAGTGAAGAAGAACTAAAGAGCCTCTTGAAAGTGAAACAGGAGGATGAAAAAGTTGACCTGAGGCTCAACGTTCAGAAAACTAAGATCACAGCATCTGGTCCCATCACTTCATGGCAAATAGATGGTCAAACAGTGGAAACAGTGACAGACTTTATTTTTGGGGGCTCCAAAGTCACTGCAGATGGTGATCGCAGACATGAAACTAAAAGATGCTTACTCCTTGGAAGAAAAGTTATGACCAACCTAGACAGCATATTAAAAAGCAGAGATATTACTTTGCCAACAAAATTCAGTCTAGTCAAGGCTATGGTTTCTCCAGTAGTCATTTAAGGATGTGAGAGTTGGACTGTAAAGAAAGCTGAGTGCTGAAAAATAGTTGGTTTTGAACGGTGGTGTTGGAGAAGACTCTTGAGAGTCCCTTGGACTGCAAGGAGATCCAACCCACCCATCCTAAAGGAAGTCAGTCCTGAACATTCTTTGGAAGGACTGTTGCTGAAGTGAAACTCTAGTACTTTGGCCACCTGATGTGAAGAACTGACTCACTAGGAAAGACCCTGATGCTGGGAAAGATTGAAGGCGGGAGGAGAAGGGGACGACAGAGGATGAGATGGTTGGATGGCATCACCGACTCAATGGACATGAGTTTGAATAAACTCTGGGAGTTGGTGATGGACAGGGAGGCCTGGTGTGCTGCAGTCCATGGAATCACAGAGTCAGACATGACTGAGTGACTGAACTGAACTGATGGAGTACATATTGGTCATTATTTTTCCCTCTACTTGCACTTCCTCTTATCTCCTTGGAAGAAGGCTTTTAGTTCTATGGAGGAATATTAATAGGTAAGGGAAGCAGCTTTTCCAGAAATGAGCTCAGGAGAGAAAAAGAGTATAAGTTCTTCCCTTTACCTCTCTATCCTCTGTCTTATTGTTCACGATGGTCACAAATGATGAAAACTGTAGTTTGAAAATATTATAACACCATGCCCATCTTTGTTTATAATCAACGGAAAAAAAAACTATTTTAAATAAACATATTTTAAAATAGTGATGCAAACATATTAGAGAAATGAAGTGAAAGAAAATGAAGTTAGAGCATAGATATGAATTTGCTGCATTTACATACACACATGTGAGGGGAAAACATATGTGTATATGTATATATATTTCAGGGAGTCTGAAAATAAACCATTACATTTATGCTCACTTGATTTTCAACAGGGATGCCAAGATAATGTGGTAGAGAGAGAATTCTTTTCAACAAAACCTACTAGAATAATTAAGTCCATTTTGAAAGAATGAATTTGGAGCACTCCACAAAATAAGAAAGTTAATTCATAATAAACCTTATACCTAAATATGAAAGGTAATATTATTAAACTCCTAGAAGAAATCATCAGAGTAAATCTTTTTGACTTTGGGATGGACAATGGTTCTTAGATATGACTAATAAATGACAAATGAAAAAGTGGATGCTGAACATCATGAAATTAAAAACTTTTGAGCTTTCAAAGATATCATCAAGAGAATGAATAGAGGACTAACAAAATGGAAGAAATACTTTTAAATAATATATCTGATAAACACCTAGTATCCAGAATACATTCAAATCCAAACACATGGAATTTTTTTTTCCCCATTTGAAACACTTCTTCTGGTTTTGAAATATAATCTGCTTCCCTGATGGCTCAGATGGTGAAGAATCTGCCTGCAATGCAGGAGACCTGGGTTCAATCCCTGGGATGGAAAGATCCCCTGGAGAAGGGAATGGCTACCCACTGCAGTGTTCTTGTCTGGAGAATTCCATGGAGTTTCTGGACTACAGTCTATGGGATCACAAAGAGTAGGACACTCCTGATAAAATAACACTTTCACTTTTTTTTCATACAGCTTTGTGTAAGTTTAAGATGTACAGTATAATGATTTGATTTACATGCATCATGAAGTAATAACCACAATAAGAACACCCATCATCTGATATGGATACAAAATAAAAGGGAAAAAAGTATCCTTTTTCTTTGTAATGAGAACTCTAAGGATTTCCTCTCTTAACAACTGTCATATAAAACATACAGCAGTGTTATTTATACTTATCATATATTACATCTAGTACTTATTTATTTTAGAACTGGATATTTGTCCTATGTTCATCCACTTCCCCTTCTCTCCAGCTCCCTGCCTTTGGTAACCATAAATCTGATCTATTTTTCTATACATTTGTTAGTTTGTTTGCTTTTAAGGTATAACTTACCAACAACATTATATTTGTGCCTAACGGGTAGTAAACTGATTTGCTATTCCTCTACACTTTGAAGTTAACATCAATATGTCTTGTTACTAGCTTTCACCTTTCAAAGATATTACATATTAATCAACTATATTCCCCACACTGTTCATGCCTATCACTTGTTTATTTTGTAACTGGAAAATTATACCTCTTAAAGTCTCTCACCAACTTCTCTCCTGCCCTCTCTTCCTTCCCTCTGGCAACAATCTGTTTATTGTCTGTGTCTATAACAGGTTCTGCTTGCCTATGTTGTTTATTTTTTCTGTTTTGTGGATTCCAAATATAAGTGAAATCATATAGCATTTGTCTTTCTCTATCTGACTTATTTCTCTTTACATTCTGTAAGTTCATTTATGTTGTCTCAAATAGCAAGATTTCATTCTTTTTTATGTATGAGAAGTATTCCATTGTATAAATATATACCACATCTCCTTTATCCAATTGTTTATTATATCATTGAGCCCTTAGGCATACATATCTTGGCCATTATAAATAATGCTGCAGTGAACTTCAGGGTATGTATATATTTTGAATTAGTGATTTTGTTTCCTTTAGGTAAATACTCAGGAGTGGAGTGGCTGGACTGTATAGTAGTTCTATTTTTAATTTTTGAGGAACCTTCATACTGTTTCCCATTGTGTTTACATGCCACCAACAGTGCATGAGGGTTTCCTTTTCCATGCATCTTTACCAACAGTTTTTGCTTATTGCCTTTTTGTTTGCCATTCTGACAGTAGTGAAGTATCTCCTTGGATTTGATTTGCATTTTTCTGAAGATTAGTGAAGCTGAACATTGTTTCATGGGTCTGGTAGTCATCCATATGTCTTTGAAAAGCGACACCTCTGCCCATTTTTTAATTGGGTTCTTTGTTTTCTAGATGCTGAGTAACACAGGTTATTTGTATATTTTGGATATTAGCCTTTCAGACATAGTGTTTCCAAAATATCTTCTCCCATTCAGCAGACTGATTTTTCATTTTGCTAAGTTTCTTGTGCTACACAATGTCTTATCAGTTTGATGCAGTCCCTTTTGCTTAACTTTGCTTTTGTTTCTGAGGCTGAGGAGACATATCTGAAAAACCTTTTTGATACTGCCATAAACTTTGCTGACACTCACCATGAGAAAAAGTCATATACCACCCAAAGACAAAGTTTGAAAGTCAACTTTCAAATTAGAGTATTTTCTCCTTTCCATGTTTACTGAAACAAAAACAATGACATAAAGTAGAAGCAAAGTACTACTCTGAACTTAACTCTCACATCCAGGTAATATATTTTAACAATATGTTATGTGCAGGACTGGATGTACAAACTAAAAAACATTTTTTTCCGAGAAAATATAATGTGTAATGTTTAGAGAAGTAAAGTGTTTTATACTTAGCAGTCATTATGGAACCTTCCATTTCAGGCATTTAAGGAGATATATTCTTGCTCAAGGAAGATTGAAAAGATAGGAAGAGAAAAAATTGTCTGATTCATACTTCCAATGGCAAATGGCAGATAAGACGTCCCCAATGACACTATGTCACCCTAATATTCCCTGTTTCATCAACTGTAGAGCAGTTTTCTATTTCCAGAGGGTAAATATGCTCAAACTGAGAAAAAAAAGCAAGAGGTAATATTTTTTTTCTAATTAGTATTAATAAATGGGAGATGGTGAGAAATTCAGCAAATGGTTAAGTAAGAGAGAAGTCTGGCTCTACACAGAGTGGAAATAAATTGAGAGATGACTCAGATTTCCTTCTAATTGGTTGAAAAGAAAGAAAAAGATTGTCAACAAAATTATTATGATTAAATACAGAACCTTTCTGCCCTGTGACCAACTGCACAGAGAGATATTCTATTAATTCAAAATTCTCTCCTACTCAGAGATTTTCTCAGAGCAACTTTCATATCTTTATTTCTCAAGCTGTAGACTAAAGGGTTCATCATGGCAACACACTGGTATAAAATCCAGAAGAAACTTCTTTCATCCATAGGCCCAGTAGATGAAGGTTTGAGATACATAAACGTACATGATCCAAAGAAGAGAGAAACAGCAATGATGTGGGGATAGCAGGTACTGAAGGTTTTGGACCTGCCCTCTATGGAGCTGATGTGGAAGATGTCAGTGAGGATGAGATCATAACAGACTAAGATGGTGGGACTGGGCACAATGATGCTGATGCCCACCACAATGAAAACTACCAGCCCACTGATGTGGCTACCTGTGCAGGAGAGCTTGAGCAGAGGAAAGACATCACAGAAATAATGGTTGATGTTGTTTGTATCACAGAAGGTCAGTCTCAGCATGCATCCAGTGTGAACCATGACACCAGAAAATGCCATCAAGTAGGAAGCAAGCATAAGGATGGAACACACTTTAGGGGACATGACAACATTATAGAAGAGTGGTTTACAGATGGCCACATAGCAGTCATAGGCCATTGATGTCAGCAGGTAGCATTCAGAAATGGTGAAAAACCTGAAAAAGTAGAGCTGTATCATGGATCCCATATAAGAAATAATATTCTTCTTTGATATAAAGTTAATCGTCATGTTGGGTGTATATACAGAAGAAAAGAAGAGGTCTATGAAGGAAAAGTTAAAGTGGAAAAAGTACATGGGAGTGTGCAGGTGTGAATTCAGTGCGATTATCATTATCAGTCCCAAATTTCCCAGCACAATGACCATGTACATTCCTAGGAACAGGAAGAACAGAGGGAGTTGGAGATCATGTCAGTCTGTTAATCCCAACAGGATGAATTTGGTCACAAAAGAGACATTTCCAGGAGCCATTCTTCTCTAAGGGAACCTGTGGATACAGGAGGAAAGTGTTGCATTAGAGAACAACGCAGCTCTACCCACAGTGTCTCATCCTATAAAAGAGTATTTTTGCTGTTGTTGAGTTTTTAAGTCATGTCTGACCCTTTTGTTACTCCGTGAACTGGCTCCATGTCCATGGAATTTCCCAGGCAAGAATACTGGAGTGGGTTGCCATTTCCTTCTCTGGGGGATCTTCCTGACCCAGGGATCGAACATTAGAAAATGGATTCTTAGCACCGAGCCACCAGGAAAGTTCAGCACTAAAGTGTACAAACACTGTGGATGCCTGACACTATCCCAACCTAGTCCCATACAATCTGCCTTTACCTTTATATTGATACAGTGATGTGTATTCAGCTTTTATAAGCTAAATGGAGCAAAGGATATCACAAACAGCTTACAGAGGGAAAGGCCAGTGCTACCATATGCAAACATACCAGCTGAAAAAACCAAGAGTGAAGAGGGATGGATTAGGACACTATCATTCTACCCTCATCTCAACATTTCCTCATTCACTTGAGCTCATCCCTCATCAGTAGAACTGCAAGCAGTGACCCTAGCAACTAGGCACTGGCTTCTAATACACATTAGACTTCATGTGGTCAGAACCAAGAATTCTGTTTCTAATACAAGAAAAGAGTCTATGAGAATTAAGTAATTTCCCTTGGCACAAAGTAAAAACCATAAAGGTAAAAGAGTGAGAGCTTTATCCTCTTAGAGGAAACTTCGTGACTGATATGTTTTGAGCCCACTCATGTTTTGGAACATTCTTAGATCCCTCTCCAATAGATGCCCTGGGATCACTTGAGTCTCAGAACTACACAAAATGAGAAAGATTAGACATGTATTAGATTCCCCAATTTTCATCTCAAAATAAGGAATAAGTATTGTAAATTAAATTACATATATAAGTTGAATTCAGAAACTCACGCTTCTTCGTTCAGAAAACCACACAGCTGGTTCCCTTATCATTGATTGTCACTCTGTTGGTATTGGAAATATAATTTCAGGTTCTTTGGGCTTGATTCCTTGATTCTAAGAGGAGATAATCTAGACATATGCTTAGGAAATGTTTATGATCTAGTGTAATTTCTGATTATATTGTCCTTTCAAGCAGTAGAAAAAGTAAAAGCCTTTAATTATCACACTTGCTAGTAATTATACACAGAAAGAATTAATGTGAATATAATGATGTAATGCTGTTTGATAAAAACTGGGTAGAAGCTTTCTAAGTCTCTTCCCTGAGGTGTAGATTATATATATCTATATATATATGTATAGATATAGATATGGAATAAGGAAATTATAAATCCCTGTGTGTGATCTGTCTTTTGTTCTTTAGTTCTCATGGACCTATTCTTTTTATCATTTTTGCTTTACTCCGGGGACTGTGCCTCCCTCAGGGAGATCCAAAGTGAATTCCCATCTCTTTATTATCTTCACCTCTGAAGGGAAAACTAGGACACTGCTTGATTCCCTCTCTATGCCCATTTCCTAAATGGACATATTTCTGTAAGAGTCTTACTTCCAGGTCTCTTTATTTTTTTATCTGAAATTTTTCAAATGGTGCAATTTTCAAGTTTTGCAGCAATATGTTCCATATTATATATGTAAGCATCCTAATTCGATTCCCCTCCTTTTAGTGAGGTCCAAACCAACACACAGAGCTTCAGTTGCTAACAAGAAATAATAATTAACTTGATTCCTTAACCCATTGCCAAATGTAAATTTTAGAAGTGTTATTTAAACTTCTATATTATTTTATCCACAATATTCTGATAGAATGAAATCTAATTTGACAGAATGTTTATTTTTTCTAAAAATGAAACAAATTGCATTTTGAGGCCTCTCAAATGGGAATCTTGTGACGAACTTTAACATATTTTTGGCACATCAAATAATGGTAAAATACAAAACAAGGTGGCTGCACTTCTGTATGCCTACAAGAGTTCCCAAGTAGTGTAATTATTATTTACTTCTTTAGATACATGTTTTTCTCAATAAGGAAGAGATGTTTTTTCAAAGGGGTAAGATATAAATGAAAAAAAAATTTCCAACTGGGTCAACTATTTTTTAAATATAGGCCTTGGCATGTGAAAATAATATATGTTGATATTGAGATCAAGGGATATGGTATGAGTGCCATGAAAACGATAAATCAAGGATGTAGCAAGGAGTTAAGAACTGTAAGTCAATGTTGAACATCTAAAAATACAGAAAAGAAAGCTATTCAGTGCTGTTCAATTCACAATATGTAACCCTTCAGAGGAGATTCAGTTTAGTTCAGTCACAGTCGTGTCCGACTCTTTGCGACCCCATGAGCTGCAGCACGCTAGGCCTCCCTGTCCAACACCAACTCCTGGAGCCTACCCAAATTCATGTCCATTGAGTCGGGGATACTATCCAGCCATCTCATCTTCTATTGTCCCCTTCTCCTCCTGCCTTCAATCTTTCCCAGCATCAGGGTCTTTTCAAATGTGTCAGCTCTTCGCATCAGGTGGCCAAAGTATTGGAGTTTCAGCTTGAACATCAGTACTTCCAATGAGCACCCAGGACTGATCTCCTTTAGGATGTACTGGTTGGATCTCCTTGCTGTTCAAGGGACTCTCAAGAGCCTTCTTCAACACCACAGTTCAAAAGCATCAATTCTTCTACACTCAACCCTCTTTATAGTCCAACTCTCACATCCATACATGACTACTGGAAAAACCATAGTCTTGACTAGACAGACCTTTGTTGACAAAGTAATGTCTCTGCTTTTTAATATGCTGTCTAGGTTGGTCATAACTTTCCTTTCAAGGAGCAAGCATCTTTTAATTTCAAGGCTGCAATCACCATCTGCAGTGATTTTGGAGCCCCCCAAAATAAAGTCTGTCACTGTTTCCACTGTTTTCCTGTCTATTTGCCATGAAGTGATGGGACTGAATGCCATGATCTTAGTTTTCTGAATGTTGAGCTTTAAGCCAACTTTTTCACTCTCCTCTTTCACTTTCATCAAGAGGCTCTTTAGTTCTTCTTCATTTTCTGCCATAAGGGTAGTGTCATCTGCATATCTGAGGTTATTGATATTTCTCCTGGCAATCTTGATTTCAGCTTGTGCTTCATCCAGCCCAGCATTTTGCATGGTGTACTCTGCATATGAGTTAAATGAGCAGGGTGACAATATACAGCCTTGATATACTCCTTTTCCTATTTGGAACCAGTCTGTTGTTCCATGTCCAGTTCTAACTATTGCTTCCTGACCTGCATATAGGTTTCTCAAGAGGCAGGTCAGGTGGTCTGGTATTCCCATCTCTTTCAGAATTTTCCACAGTTTATTGTGATCCACACAGTCAAAGGTTTTGGCATAGTCAAAAAGCAGAAATATATGGTTTTCTGACACTCTCTTGCTTTTTTGATGATCCAGCAGATGTTGGCAATTTGATCTCTGGTTCCTCTGTCTTTTCTAAAACGAGCTTGAACATCTGGAAGTTCATGGTTCACATATTGCTGAAGTCTGGCTTGGAGAATTTTGAGGATTACTTTACTAGCATGTGAGATGAGTGTGATTGAGAGGGAGTTTGAGCATTCTTTGGCATTGCCAAAGAATTTATGGAAATTACAATCAATATACGTACCACATCTTTATTCAATCACCTGTCAATGAACATTTATATTGTTTTCATATGATGGCTATTGTGAATATTGCTGCTTTGAATGTAGGAGTACATATATCTTTTGTAATTGTAGTTTTGACTGGATATATGCCCAGGAGCGGGGTTGCTGGATCTAAGGTGATACTTTTGGCATGTTTGAAAAAAGCATAATGGTTTTATTTATTAAAAGGAGTGAGGGAAAGAGATGATGATAAGCACTGAGATGTAACATATTGCTTTCTGCAGGCCATTGTAAAACTTGGTACTTTGAGTAAAATTGAATACAGGAATTTATAACATAGTGACATGCTTTTAAAAGATGATCTTGGTTGCTGTGTTGGGAATATACTGTATGAAGCAATGGATGAATCAAGGATTTAGTCAGGAGGACTTACTTTGTAGTAATAAAAGTAAGAAATAACATTTTCTCAAATTTAGGTGGTTGTATCAGAGTTGGGATATATAGTATAATTATGAATGTATTAAAAAGTAGTCATATTTTATTGCATAATGTTTAAAAACTCTTGTTTGGGAAGAGATACCTTAAGCAAACTAGGAGACTAATAGTAGATCAGAGAAATATATAGTTTAATGATGGTGACAAACATTAGACTAGTATCTATTATTGTCAAATTAATAATAATATAAAATGTATTGAATATATTCAGCCTCTACCCCATTTGTGGCACAGAGTTCCTAAAGACTTTGGAATTCAAGGGATGACAAAGATAAAGGTGTACTTGGTAATGTTCATGAGGTGACTTTGGGGCCTCATCTAAGGATGCTGACTGGTTGCCAGAAGAACCAACCTTATTATTAGGGTTATTCTCTTCCTAGAACTTCTAGAATTCCATGAAGAGGAGAGGGGCTGAAGATTGGGTTCGATCACCAATGGCCAGTGATTTAATCAATCATGCCTGTGAAATGAAGCCACCATAAAACCTCAGAATGATGGGATTCCAAGAGCTTCTGGGTTGGTGAAAGGGTGGAGATGCTGGGAGAGCTGTGTACCTGAGAAGGGCATGGAAGCTCCACACTCTTTCTGCAGACCTTGCCCTATTCATCTCATCTATCTGGATGTTCATCTGTATCCTATATCAGATCATTTTATAATCTGGTAACTATAAGTAAACTTTTCCTGTGTTCTGTGAGCCACTCTAACTGATGAATTGAACTTAAGAAGGGATCCCATGGGAGACATTCTGGAATTTATCCCATTAAAATAAAAGTACTGGAATATCAAATGTATGTACAATGTTGAATATTTTAGCATTGCTGTTGGATAGAAATTATAGATGTCTATCAATGGGGAGTGGTTTGATGTATTACAATATGTTCACAACATAGACTTTTAGAGACATTTTAGTATAATTCTGTTAGATGAAAAAAGCAAAGGGTCAAAAATATGAAGTTTGTAATCAATTGTAAAGTCTTTATAGTTGTAATTATTTTTCATATCAGTGAGTAGGAAGATATAGAAAGGTGTTCTTGGTTATAAATAAACATGGATAATTGAGGGTGATTGATGGACAGGAGATCATATAGGAAGGAGAGTGCTAAGGAAAAGGAAATGATATGCTTTAAAAATATAAAATATGCATTATATGTTCATTTATGCCATAATGTTAAAAACATGTATGTGTGGGAAGATGTGCATGTGCATGTCATATTTTTATAGGTTTTAAAATATCATTAGCTATGTGTTAGCAATTGTACCTAAAAGTCAAAGAAACATTAGAAGAAAGATAAGGGAGGAGAAAATATTTTTACCTGGGAGAATGTACAATCCCTAATGTGAAATTTTGAGTAAAATATTGAGCTTCCAAAGACACCAGGGTTAAATTATCTTCATACTGTGTAAACAGTTTCATAAATCTGTATTTCCTCAAGGATTTGCACTATGCAGAGGCTCCTGAGAAAATCTCTTTATCAAATCCCTGAGACCTTGCAGCTCGGAATAAAATACGTATTATTATGTTGAAAACAAAGAATGCTGTTTGGATTCCTTTTTGTGGCTTAATGATCACTTCTGGGCAAAACCTTAATTAAAAATCATGATCATCTGACTGACTCTCAGAGCAAAAGAAATGCTGAGATTTATAAATGTTCTGAGCCCCTCCACAGGGATGGAGGAGATGGGTGAGTTCAGTTCTGCTGCCTCCTGCAGCAGAAGAGCTCTTCCTCTTTGGAGAGCCATGATGGAGGGGAAACCACAAAGACAGTTCCGGTGCCTGTAGGCAAAGAAGAGTGAGCACTGAATCCTTTTTGTTTTTACTTCTTTCACAACCCATAGCCATTGGAAAGTAATAGATTTTTCTGCTTCCCATGGTTCTGGCACTGTATAGAGATGACTAATGGGTCTGTGGGGGAGGAAATTAGAAATTAAAGGTAGTGCTGAGATCAGTGGGTTTGCAGTGTTTCTAAGATTTGTGCCCTTTAGGGAATTTCTTATGCAGGAAACCCAGGTTCTAGGTCTGACTTAATGATTTCCTTGTTGTGTATGCTTGAGAAGCCAAAGGTTCTCTCTGAATCTCTGTTTCCACAACTCTGCTGTGGACATGTGATTATGATCAGCCACTACATAGTGTCCAGTCTGGATTGGTAGCTAGCACAGGGTAGATGAAGTGTAGTGAGTAAATATTAACAAATACAAACTTTAGCAGGTGAAGGAATAACAACTGTTAGTGACAAATTGAGGGGAGAAAAGGTGAGAAATGCTTGCTCTTCTTAAATTCTCTTGAACTCTTAGATTCGCCCAGTATTACTATGCTGATGCCCCCCCCCCTCGGCACTTGCCTTTCTCGGTATGAGCAGAGCCAGATCCATTTATTTATAATTTATTTCTGTAAAATAGTTAAGCCTCAGCAGAGTCTTTGGGTTCTTGGTCCTGAATGGACTGGGCATGGGATTGCATGGGGAATCTGAGTTCTGCCTCAAATATGACTCTATTCTCCTATCTTTCAGATCCCACTGGAAGAGAATGGATATTGGAAACAGCTCATTGGTCACTGAGTTAATCCTTGTGGGTTTAACTAAACATCTGGAGATCCAGGTACCCCTGTTCTTCCTCTTCTTGGGAATTTACATCATCACCGTGGCAGGAAACCTGGGCTTAGTCACTCTAATTAGGCTGACTTCTCAGCTCCACACTCCAATGTACTACTTCCTCTTTAATTTATCCTGTATTGATCTCTGTTACTCTTCTGTCATCACCCCTAAACTGTTGGTAAATTTTGTGTCAAAGAGGAACATCATCTCCTATGCAGAATGCATGACTCAGCTGTTTTTCTACTGCTTCTTTGTCAAACCAGAGTGCTATGCACTGACAGTGATGGCCTATGATCGCTATGTGGCCATCTGCAAGCCCCTGCTGTATAAGGTCACCATGTCCCCTCAGGTCTGTTCTTTAATGGCTGTGATTGTATATTTGGGGGCCTTTATTGCTGCCTGGGCCCACACAGGATGCATGTTGAGGTTGACCTTCTGTGATGCCAACACCATCAACCACTACATGTGTGACATCCTCCCCCTCCTGGAGCTCTCCTGCACCAGCACTCACATCAATGAACTGGTGGTTCTTATCATCGTTGGCTTTGATGTTGCTGTGCCTGGACTCACTGTCATTGTCTCATATGTTTTTATCCTCTCCAGTATCCTCCGCATCAGTTCCACAGAAGGAAGATCCAAAGCCTTCAGTACTTGCAGCTCACATATAATTGTTGTGTCTGTTTTCTTTGGATCAGGGGCATTCATGTATCTTCATCCTTCTTCTGTTTTGTCCATGAACCAGAAGAAAGTGTCCACCATATTCTATACTATTTTGGTGCCCATGCTTAATCCTCTGATCTACAGCTTCAGAAACAAGGAGGTTAAGGTCGCCCTGAAGAAAACCTTGAGTAGAAACATATCTTTCTAAACTGGAACAGTATTAATTATGATAATAGAATACACCTTTCTTTCAAAATAATTTTTTTCTATATAGAGTTCTTTCACACAGGATAAAGTTAGGTTTAATAGAAAGTCTGTGTAATAGAAAGACTTTGATTTAGAAAGTTTGGGTTTAATACTCTGCAAAATATGGGTATCCTGTTACTTTATAGGGTTATTGGGAAGAAACTGATGCAACTTAATATTTGTAGCAAAGAATTGAGGGTCTCACAGCTATGAAATTTATTCCTGCCTCCTTTCTCTTCTTCCTCTATTTCTATCTTCCCTCCAAGTGCTTTCCTCTTAAAAATCAGAAAGAATATTCACACCTTTTAAAAGTAAGTCGACTAGTTCATAGTTGATAAGAATTTTCTGATTATGGAAAATTTTTACACAGAAAACAATGTGAACTTCAAATGTGAAATTCACATTTGAACTTTAAACCTATGTTTAACTTCCTAATATCTCTGTTTGAATGCTCTATAGGCATCTGAACTTAATTTGTAAAATCAACTTAATCACAGAAACATCACCAAGCCTACCAAGCTCTCTTCTCTTCTTTTGGTCTCTGTCACTGTGAATGGCACCATCTACTTAAATTGCTCAAATCCCAAATTGGTATCTTCCTTGATCCCCCTCTCTTTACTTGTCCTCCACACCCAATTTATCAATTGATAACAATTCTTGTTCTTCTCATGAACATATCTCATCATTTCTCATCCAGACAACAGTCTTCCTAATGGCTTCTCCCTTTCTTGTCTTTCCCCTTAAAATCCATTCTCCACACTACAACCGGAATGCTCCTTCCATACTTCAAATAAAATCACATTTACCTTGGTTTACTGTGTTCACTGGAATTTCTTTCAAGGTAAAACCAAAGTTCCACAGTAGAACAAGCAAGGATCTTTCTGTCTGAGCCCTGATCACCTCTCCAGTCTGATCTTCTGTCGCTACAACTCCTTCCTCCCTGCTTCTTCCCAGTACTCTGCAAAAGTTATACTGAACTTTCCCAAATTAAATAAACTCTTGTTCCTTTGCATTATTTTTCTATAAGCTCTCCTCTTAGTCTGGAACACCTTCATGTACAAAGAAAGAGTCCTTTGTCTTACACAGCTTGTTTATCCTTCAGGTAATAGGTTATCCATAAATCCAGGAGGTCTTTCCTGGACAGAAAGATGGGTAGATGACCTTCAGGTATATGCTTACCCTCTCCTGGCACATATTCCACTCTACTGAAATTTATTTCCTTTAAATATTCAATGTCACTCTATGTATTTAATTATAAGAAAAATTTAAGTTATTTATTTGCAGGAAAAAATTTAGTTCAATACAAGGGAATATGTTAGGTAAAACATATGTTTACTTATTCAACTTGGATTTTCAAAAGTGGGAAGAGAATCACATGATAACTTATAGAGTACACAGAGGGTTTGTCTTGTTTTCATTTTTCTGCCTTTCCATGAAAACTCATTTTGCTCACTGAACAATGAGGCTTCCTCCTGGTTATATTCTAATTGCTTTCCTTTTTCTAGCATGCTTTTATTACCTATTTATAACCCACCTAGTTTTCTGTTGATATTTAAGTGTCAGTTGAATGGAAATCTGTCTAATGCACCTTGCAAAGTTTAGGTGCTCTTTTTTTTTTTTTAATTTCCCAGAGTGTAGCAGTCAGGCCTGACATGGAGTAATGAGAGCAATTTTCACATGCTTTTCTAATCACCTGATTATCTGTCTTCCCTGTGAGGGAAAGCACCTTGGGTGTCTTCTCAGTTTTATCTCTAGGGCTTAACAAAGTGTTGGGTATTTGGTAAAGGCTCAGTAATTTATGTCTGGAATAAGTGAGTCCTTCAATTTGATTTAAAATTTTGAGTCATAAAGAAGAGATATTTGGGGAGAAGGTGAGTCATTCTAAGAATTATTACCACTTCCTCCTGGAATGAGTTTTGTAACAATTAACTTCCACGGTGCTTTTCTTAATGCACAATGATGGAAAACAAAGATTGATTTGTTTTCATGTAGATTGTTGTGTGTGTTTAAGAGTCAGGAAATGAAGTTATGAGTTGGACAGGCTCCTAGAAGCCCATTAGGGTGAGCAAGCTCACAGTTTCTGGTTTAAATTTTTACTACCTGTGCTTAAAATTCAGTTCTGTCATTTGCTAAATGTGTGATTCTGAAAGACTTAACATTTCAGAATATGTTTCCTCATTTCCAAAATTAGAAAAATAATAATATCAACTTAAAAGGATTTTTGTGAAGGTTGTTATTTATTTGCTTGGGATTCAAGCTACAGTAAATGAGGTATAGTCCTGGATTTGACCCTATATAGTAGTATCATTTCATTTTTAGAGCCTCAGTTTAATAATGTGAAAAATAAGAGCCTTGACTGTATGATAACATGTTTTCTATTCATTAAAAAAATCTTGCAATCACTGTCTCTCAGTTTCTTGACATACAGTAATAAGATTGAACTGAATTAATCATTCTTAACTTGGATATGTGTTAGAATCATTCAGAATAATAATTCATATTATTATCTTCTTTTCCATTTCAAGACCTACTGTGTTGGAATACATCTCAGATCAGGACTCAAGAATATGCCCTTTTAAAATTATTTTCAAATGATTATATTCCTGTTTGGTTAACTGCTGATTTGGAGCTTTCCATATCTAATGGCCTGTGATTATAAAGTTGTCTCTTGACAAGAAGATATGTGGATGCATATAAACTTTAATAATAAGCAATTTCATGGTATCAAGAAAGTTAATTTGCAATTTCAAGAAGGAAAGAGGAGTCAGTAGTATTCAGCACTGTAGAGTTTAGATGGCTTTTGCATTGGAAATCTATAAACTCTGGAGGATAATATTATGGAAATGATAGAAGTGAAAGTCTGATTGCAGTTGAGTAAGGAGTGGAGGACAGGGAGGAAGTAGAACATATTCATAGATTACCCACATGAGTATTCTTCCAATCTCAGGGTGAGTGCAGAAAAAGAAACTACAAGAAAAACTTTTTCAAAAACTTAGTGAAAACTTCTGTAAATATAAAAATAGAGAGTAAAAGATACCAACTTTCACCTTTTGCTATATGCTGAATTAGATACTCTAGTGGGCCCCATTTCTGCAAAATAGCTAGATCTTGCATCAGATATCATATACATCAAATTATACAATAAAATATACAGGAAATTGCCAAGGGGAACAGGAATCCACACTCTTTATATGGCAAGACCGAATTTTCATGATGCCAATATTGTCAATATACTGGTATATTGGTATATTGTCATTGGTATATTGTCAATATACCATCTTTGCAATATACTTCTTGTGCTTCAGCTTTCCTGCACCAGTACTTGCAACAATGAGCTTGTGGTTTGTCTTCTAATAGGATGAACATTTTGGTTCACACCAGCACTACTTTCACTTATACTTTTATCATCTCCAGTATTATCTCTGTCAGCTCCACAGAGAGCAGAGCTAAAGCTCTGATTCAGTACTTCAGCACCTGAGGTTCCCATGTAATGACTGTTTCACTTTTCTTCTGGGCAATAGCATTCATGTACAGCTCAGCTTCTAATGTAGAGTCTATGGGCTGGGCAAATGTGACCTCAGTCTTTCATACAAATGTTGGGCCCATCTTGAGCTCCATTACCTATAGTCTAAGCAATAATGATGTCAATTTTCTATGAAGAAAACCCTAAGAGCTTGGCAGCAACAGAATTTTTGTGAGGAATTTGGAGGACTGTATTGTTCTGCTGATTTCGTTTGGGTTTCTTCATGGCTGGATCTTCACCTTAATCAAATGGAAATGGAATATATTTTCTACTTTAATTCAGAGTCTCTTCCTTCCTTTCATCCTTCTTTCCTTCCTTTTTTTGCTTTCTTTTTTTTCTTTCTTCTCTCTTTCTGAGGTTTCTCAGCATTTCCTCTCCCTTCTCCTCTTAACTTTTACAATTGTAATTATGTAATTGCAACATTAAGGAACATAGAGAAATTACTATTACTCTGTCTTTGCTATGTGGAATGATATCTACCTCTGGGGCAAATATTGCAGATTCTGTAATAAATTAATAGAATAATATCACAAAATATCTATCTACACACTAAAGCAGTATGTCTAATAAGTTGAGGACTTAGTGCTAAGTATGTCTTTGGTGTCAGTAATAGAATTCATATGACAGACACAGTTTCAGATTTGCTCACAAAAACAAAAGCAGTGAACAAGAGCATTTGTGATTTACTACTTTCATTCTTTCCTGATTTTATTAACACATGCAAAATTTTTGCCAACTTCTATTAGCCTTTAGAAATTATTAGATGAAAAAATATAAAATGGCAGTCAGTGTAGATGTGTGTTGAAAATAGGTACTATAGTGAATGCTGCCCAGTTTGGTTTGTATCAACTTCTCCAGCATTAGTCTATTCTTCATAGTTTTAAGTATTCTTCATTAACCCTATTATACTACTTGACACAGTTAATCTTGAAAAAGAATTACTTCTCTGCTACCCCTAATAGATTATGAAATCCTATAAAACTCAGACTCTTTTTTTTTAATCTTTGTATTCCTGGTGTTTGACACAGTTTTTGTTTGGAAATCATTCAGTGTTTCATACTCTTTATATTGTAATATAAAATAAATTATGATACTTTTTGCTTCTAAAGCATAAAAGTTGGTGTTTCAACCATTCAGTATGAAGAAGATATTGCTTAATATAAAATTTTAAGAGATATTTAAAATGCTTAAAAATTCTACAGTGTCTCTCTTTGCATCTAATCTTAGTGATTTTTTTATTTAAAAATTTCAGAAAGTCAATATAAATCATACATATATATATTTTATTTCTGTGATTTTAGAGCATGAATTCATTAAATCATTTTTAAAGTGGCTACAGCTTCATATTTTAAGGCATAAATAAGATATAGGAAAGTATTTGTTAATTTCTGACAACAAACAATTCCACTTTGCTTTGACAATGAATTAGGTGAATGTTTGTCTTAGAGATTGTTTTGAAATAAAAAGTTGATTTTCAACTGTTAACACATGGCAAGCATATTACTTTTCTCATTCCCAAGAGAAATTTTGCAGTGGAATAGAAAGCAAGGAATTTTATTGAGGGTAAATGAAAAAGCTGAAAGAAATTAAAGAGTGTTAGAATGGTAAGAGATGTTTTATTAACATTAGTAGCAATTTCTGAGAATATGTCTCTAGGGCTAAGGTAGCTGGTTGATTTAAAAATATGCTGTTGATGTATTCCATTGGGTAAAAGAAAATTATTTTGAAAACCTATCTCAGAAGTCCCAATACTTCTCAATTTATCCAACTGCAATATTTATATTGTATTTATTTTTTTTTACTAAATCTGTCATATCTGTACAAAAGCAGATTAACTAGTGTACCATGTAGAGATTTGTAGGCTACATTAAATTATCAGAATAAGACAATATGGAAAAGATTAAAAATAACTTCAAAGTAAATACCATAACAATACTGTCTTTCATAATTTGGCCTCTATCACAGCTCCAGCATTTTCTCCTGGTATACTGCCTCCTTCTACCTCCTTCTAGCCCCTCCCTGCAAAAAACCCACTTTCCCCCCACAACTATCTCTTAACTTTGTATATTTACTTTATGTTTTCCCCTTCTTTGAACTCATTTGTTGCTTCATCTTAGGTAATAATACTGGGATGACTGAAAAATATGCAAAACGTCTCTGAGTGGAAATTTCTCATATGTTAGCCTGCAGGGGATTTTCTCAGGGAAAATTAAATGCTTAAACAGAAAAGGGAATGATCCAGTATGAGTGGGAAGTAGAACATACAAACAATAGACACATTAGAGCCTCAGCAATTTTTATTAGTAGAATATTAATCTGTAAAAATGGTTGTGGAATATGGAGGGGCTACTTGCACTCCAAGAGCAGAGGATTAAGGGGATACTTATACTCTGCTCTTGGAGTTTCCCTCCGTATGGAATAGGAGCATTAGTGCAATCACCTTGCCTTTCTCTAGCCTTTACCTGATTGGGAAGAACATTTAGCTTCTCCTTTTTCATTTGCTGTTCAGTCACTCAGTTGTATCCGACTATTTGTGATCCCATGGATTGCAGCATGCCAGGCCTCCCTGTCTGTCACCAACTCCCAGAGTCCACTGAAACCCATGTCCTTTGAGTCAGTGATGCCATACAACCATCTCATCCTCTGTCGTCCCCTTCTCCTCCTTCCCTCTATCTTTCCCAGCATCAGGGTCTTTTCAGATGAGTCAGCTCTTTGCATCAGGTGGCCAAAGTATTGGAGTTTTAGCTTCAGCATCAGTCCTTCCAATGACTACTCAGGACTGATCTCCTTTAGGATGGACTGGTTGGGTCTCCATGGGACTCTCAAGAGTCTTCGCCAACACCACAGTTCAAAAGCATCAATTCTTTGGCATTCAGCTTTCTTTATAGTCCAACTCTCACATCCATACATGACCACTGGAAAAACCATAGCCTTGACTAGACGGACCTTTGTTGACAAAGTAATGTCTCTGCTTTTCAATATGCTGTCTAGGTTGGTCATAACTTTAGATTTACATATAAATTCTAACATGACTCCAAGCATAGATGACCTTTAATTTATGTGAATATTTTTGTGGAGAAGAACTAAAGGGATAACTCCCTCAAATTGTTAACAACACTGAGATCTCACCAAAAGATGATAGTTTAAGAAAGTACAATTAATAAGGCAACCTAACCTGTTCGAGGGCTTCCCTGGTGGCTCAGCTGGTTAAGAATCTGCCTGCAATGTGGGAAGCCTGTGTTCAATCTCTGAAGATCCCCTGGAGAAGGGAACAGCTACCCACTCTAGTATTCCAGCCCAGGAAATTCCATGGACTGTATAGAGCCCATGCGTTGCAAGAGTCGGACACGGCTGAGTGACTTTCACTTTCAGCCTGTTTGGAAGCATCAGAAATTTACTTTTGCTCCTATGCTACAGAAATACTTCAATTGATTGAGAGTTGACCGGGTGGCTCAAAGTAATTAAAATATTGAAATCATTCGCTGCACAAAGAATTAGCTTTGTTCCAGAAACAACTATATTTGAGACCTTATGTTCCCTTAATTAATTTTATGACAAAAAACAGATGGACTATTAAATAGAAAAATTCAAAAGCTTTCCCAGACAGCACATCTCTTTGGGACTGTCTGAGAACAACTGGAGTAGAGATTCGGACAAAAAAATTTTGCTAGGAGGAATGTTTGGTGAAACAGTTTGTAAATTCTACTGTTTTATAGAAGACAGTGTATATATCATTACTGCATTTTACTAACAGAGACCAGTCCCTTGGGTGATCTTTTTGAGACCTAATTTGTTTGTTTGTTTGTTTGTTTCCATTGATTGCCTAATGCACATAAGGCCAAATCTTGAGGCATTTGTAGACCTTTGGGAATTTGCAGTTGTATATTTCTAAGCTCCATCTCAATATCTGCAAACAACATCAAGATCCAGTCTTTGAAAGGAAATAAATATCTTAAGGTGAGTGGATATCAACTTCTCAGCAGTGACAAAGTTTGAAGTGATGCCAGGATTGGCTCTATTTAAACACTCTAATTAGTGTTTTTTTTTCCTTCATGATTTTAGGTTAATAATATAAAATAGTTATTCAGTACTTAATAATATACCAGTTTTTTAATAACCTCTATTAACTAAAAGGATCTTAGGAGACAGGTTTTACAGATGAAGACATTGAGTCACAAGTGATATAATTGCCCTAAATCACACAAATCTTAAGTGGTAAAACCAACACATGATTTTTGGTAGACTGAGCCTAGAGTGATGTTTAAGCTCTAATCACTATGTTACTGTATTCTTTATTTTTTGAGATTATATTCATTTAAGTTTTCAATGACTGCAAAAAGACATACATAGCAAGACAAGCCAGCTGTTCTGAAAACTTTGCCTGGAGAAAGGTAATCCTGAACTTTAAATGTACTTGTTTGCTTCTTTGTCAGTCCATACACTGGATGACAATTTTCTTGATCTAATTACCCATTTTCTGCAATTCAGTTTCAATATTTCCTATCAGATGCTCCAATGAGCCAAACAGTTTTCACAGAGCCCAATTATTTTAAATCTCTCTTGTTCTGAAATCTGTTACACTGGCTTGACTAAACACTAAAGGATCTTTCTTATGTAGATGTAAATTGCTAGGAAAATGGTGTCCTACTTAAGGCAGAACTGGCGAATGAAATTCTAAATTATCAGACTTAAGTTGCTGGGCTGTTAACTGTCATTGTTAAAGTTTAAGTAACTGGTGAGAATATTTACATATGGAAAAGTCAGAATGCTCCACTATATTGTTATTGTTGTTGTTCAATCGCTAAATTGTATCAGACTCTTTGTGACCCCATGGACTACAGAACCTCAGGGATCAGCAGCATTTAATGACCTCATCCCCTTGTTGCTCCCAGTGCTTTTCTGACCAGTTTATTGCAATTGGTATTCCTAAAACAGCAAGAACAGAGTTGACATATTGCTAACACAGCTCCTTCTTAAATCTGAATCCTGGAATTTCTGTTATTCATAGCTTCTAATATGCACCAAACTCTTGAAAATTCTTCCAAAGCCACTGTAGAAATGCCTGGAATCTCCTGACTGCTTTGCTTTTTAAATTATAATTAAAAAAAATTTTGCTTTTCATGGTTAAAGAGAGTGCCCTTCTTGATGAGACCCTGGAACAAACACTGCTTTTCTTGGTGAATACACTCCTATACTTTCATTACATGGGTAAGGGTGCCTGTTACTTTGGGGAACATTGGCATACACAGGTAAAGTAAACTCAGAACATATTTTGTAAGTGTAAGAATCACAGATGGTAACCCAGTGGTATAAAGTTTTCAAATCTCAGTACAAGTCTTTGTCTTCATAGCTACTCTTTTTCTAGTTGAGGAAACAAAGATTCAGAGAGGGTGACTTGCTTTAGTCACACAGACTCTATGCAAAGTGCTCTTAGCCCATTCTTCACACTCCGTGTGTCATTATACAATCACAGCATTTAAGATTTGAAATTGACAAAGTCATACAGATGTTTTATAACTATTTGCTTGGATAAAGATACAAACAGGAATATCTCTTTTTCACAATATTTGAATTCTATGAAGAATTAAGCTTCATCCTCTACTCAAAAGATTAAACCTTACGAATTATACTTTCTTGACAAAAATACCCACTTCATCAGATCCCAAAGAGACAGACATCTGTTTTCCCAGTAGTATTTGAGATTTGGGTATCAAGCCAATTTTGTTCTTCTCTCTCAAATAAAGTTACATCGTAGAAAGAATAACAGGATTTCCCCCATAACTATAACTCTCTATTCAGATCCTGCAACAAATTAGTTTAGGAAAATGTTATTAGTGTTATGTTATCTTTCAGTGAGAGAAAATAGCAAATCAACATCTGCCCTAAATAGTCCTACATGGAAAAAGTAGGATTTTTGCAAGAAGAGTTTTCTTAGATTTGTGTTGTTAAAGAAACAAAACTTTAGAATTAAAAAAAATTAATTAGGCATACAGACACATACACACATACACACACATATGCAAACAGTAGTGTCCATAGAATTCTCCATACCAGAATACAGGAGTGGGTAGCCTTTCCCTTCTCCTGGGGATCTTCTCGACCCAGGGTTGGAACCCAGGTCTCCCACATTGCAGGTGGATTCTTTGCCAGCTGAACCACAAGGGAAGCCCCCCAGTTATACTGTTCAGTTCACTTCAGTTCAATTGCTCAGTCGTGTCTGACTCTTTGTGACCCCATGGAGTGCAGCACCATAGGCCTCCCTGTCCATCACAAACTCCTGGAGTTTACTCAAACTCATGTCCATTGAATCAGTGATGACATCCAACCATCTCATCCTCTGTCATCCCCTTCTCCTCCTGCCTTCAATCTTTCCCAGCATCAGGGTCTTTTCAAATAGTTATCTGGAGGTCTCCTTTTTTGCTAAGTTTCTCTTCTTGCTATCCTGAGCCTTCTTTCTCATGTCTCCCCTCCTCTTTTAAAATTCTACCTTCATTCTGATTTCTCCACATTTGTTAGAAGTATTTCATAAGGAAAAGAATAACAGGGCACTAAGAGAAACCTAAGTGGATTGGCAAATGGATAAATTTTATTAAATGATATTGTGACATTTATATTGGTATCTTCAAGGTATTTTGGGCTTCCCTGATTGCTCAGTTGGTAAAGAATCCACCTGCAATGCAGGAGACCCGGTTGGATTCCTGGGTCAGGAAGATCCACTGGAGAAGGGATAGGCTACCCACTCCAGTATTCTTGGGCTCCCCTTGTGGCTCAGCTGGTAAAGAATCTGCCTGCAATGAGGGAGATCTGGATTCAATCCCTGGGTTGGGAAGATCTCCTGGAGAAGGGATAGGCTACCCACTCCAGTATCCTGTCCTAGAGAACTCCATGGAATACAGTCCCTGGGGTTGCAAATGGGACATGACTGAGCAACTTTCACTTTCACTTTTCAAGGTATTTTTACTTACATTCAGTTTATTGGTAAATTGTAGATTAATATCTCCAAATGAATGAAAAGTTACTGCATATATGTTGCTTTTCTCATTCTACTGGACTCCATCAAAACACAATCTAGTAATGGGTTTTGTTTACTTGACAGATCAGCAACTTGAGTCTCAACATCAACAGGAATATCTCGACAGGGAGAGAAATCTTTTTGGTTCTGACCTCTGGACAACCCTTCCTACTGGTAATGATTTTAGTATTATTTGGGATTAAAAAAGTAATTTTAGTCAGTTTATGTCTGAGTCTCTTAAGAAACTGTGCTACTCAACCTAAAATGAATGTTGGTCTGAATAACAAAAACCTCCACTTTAGTATTAATTCTGTTCAGACAAATTCAGAGCATCTACCTGGAGATGCTTGAATTTCATGGTCTTTGCTAATCTGGTTACTTTGAGTTTTATCCTGGCAACTCTGATTCTCTTTTCTTAAGTTTTATCTAATTTTCTCAATTCAGAAACATTTTTTTCCCTCATATGTTCTTTATTTTTCTTTTCCATTGTTGTTTACTATAAGGATATTAAATATAGTTCCCTGAGCTATACAGTACAGTGTAGTTGTTTATCTATTTTATGTTTAATAGTGTATGTCTACTAATCCAAAACTCCTATTTATCCCTCCCCTACCTCCATTCCCCTTTGGAAACCACAAGTTTGTTTTCTATGTCTGTGAGTGTGTTCATTTGTGTCATACTTTAGATTCCACATATAAGAAATTCAAAAGATATTTATTCTCATGTGCTCCCAAAGATAATGACCCTGTGTAATTAAGCCTTTTAATCAACACATATATTGAGCACCCTCAGCATGTTGTGGAAGGTAGAGAGAGAAAATAAATTGAAGCAAAGTTTCATAAATTTTTGTCTGTGATGAAACAGGATTTTTGTTTTTATTTTTCATGAAAAATAAAATCAAATTATATATCACTCTATGTACAGAATTTTTTCTCCATTTATTTTTTTTTCACTCAATGAAAAGTTATTAAGTTTGATTCCTTTAGGTAATAAAGAATGCATGCACTGAAAGCAGGAATCTCTTTCCCCTGATTCCTCTTTAGGAGAAACTAAGTCAGTGAAGGAGAAATCCCCACTTCTGATATAACAGCTTTGAGAGAGAAAGGTCAGTGCAAGTTTGGCCCTCTGATTACCGATAGCAGATAAGAGCCAGGAATGAAACACTGATTTGTTGATGGCTCAGGAAATATACCTGAAAGCTAATCTTACTTCTTTGCTGGTTCTTGAACAAGAAAGTTTTAAAATACAGTCTAAGAACAGCCTTTGGCACCATATTTCTGTTAACCACATCTGCTGACAGAGGATGAAAAGAGTTTCCTGGCTTAACTAAAGTCTTCCAACCAGAGAACAATAGAGAGATAAGTGGGAGTCTGAATTGATTAAAGCCATTGATTGAATTTCTTTTTGTATAATATACAATCTCTTTAATAAGTTTGTTGTTTCTAAATTCCCTGTTTTAAAGAATATTATGATGACTCATATAGATGGGTTGAGAAATCAAAAAGGATGACTTTTATTTCATTAGAGCTAGATTAGAAGCCATGTTTCAACCAAATTTGAAGGTTCTATTCATATATGTCAGAGAAAGGGATGAGCAATATTCCTTTAAGGATATTAAAGAAAAACTAATTAGGTCTTGAAAGTTTGTACTTTTTTTTTCAAAGTGAGGTACTTATTGGCTTAAGCCTAGGAGTAAAATGAAAAAGCTATGACTTATAGGGGGGTATTTGAGTGTTGGGTGGAACCAAGGCTCTGGGCTATGGTTCTAGTCTTTGTCTTTGAGTGCTTGTTTGTTTTTGTTCTTTGGTAGATTCTTATCATTTTTAATTTTTTTTTTAATTGGAGGATAATTGCTTTACAATGTTGTGCTGGCTTCTGCCATACAATAAATTGAATCAGTGATAGTTATTGTATATCCCACCCTCTAGAGACTCCCTCCCACCCGAACCACTTTAGGTCATCACAGAGTGCCAGGATGAGCTCTACAATGCTGGCTATACTAACTGAGAAAGTAGCATTGACGTATATACACTACCATGTGTAAAATGGATAGCTTCCCACTAGCTATCAGTTTCACAGATGAAAGTGAAAGTCGTTCAGTCATGTCTGACTCTTTGCAACCCCATAAACTATACAGCGCTTGGAATTCTCCAGGCCAGAATACTGGAGTGGGTAGCTGTTCCCTTCTTCAGGGTATCTTCCCAACCCAGGGATCGAACCCAGGTCTCCCACATTGCAGGCAGATGCTTCACCAGATGAGCCACCAGGAAAGCCCATTTTACATATGGTAGTATATACACGTCAATGCTACTTTCTCAATTTATCCCACCCTCTCCTTCCCCTGCTGTGTCCACAAGTCTGTTTTTTATGTCTGCATCTCTATTCCTGCCCTGCAAATAGGTTCATCAGTACCATGTCCTTGAGCTTTCAAGAGATCACTGGAAAGGATGAAGACATGGGACGGATGAAAGATGGACCCAATCAAGACAGGACCTGTCATGCTGCTTTGGGAATCAGAAAATAACTCTAATGCACCTATTTTGTCTCACTTCTTTCTGCAGATAATATCTTGTAAGGAATGACTACTTTAAATCATTCTTCAGTTAGTGAATTTATCCTTGAAGGGTTAACAAAACGCCCAGAGCTTCAATTGCCACTCTTCCTCCTGTTCCTTGGAATATATGTTGTCACAGTGGTGGGGAACCTGGGCATGATCTTCTTAATTGCTCTCTGTTCTCAGCTTCACTCTCCAATGTACTATTTTCTCAGCCATTTGTCATTCATTGATCTCTGCTACTCCTCTGTCATTACTCCAAAGATGCTGGTGAGTTTTGTGTTAGAGAAGAATGTTGTTTCCTTCCAGGAATGCATGGCTCAGCTTTACTTCTTCCTTATTTTTGTAATAGCAGAAGGTTATCTTCTCACTGCCATGGCGTATGATCGTTATGTTGCAATCTGCAGCCCACTGCTTTACAATATTATCATGTCCCATAGGGTCTGTTCCATAATGATGGGTGTAGTATATTCACTGGGCTTGTTTGGGGCCACAGTTCACACTACCCGCATGTCAATGTTGTCCTTCTGTGGGTCTCATGTTATCAGTCATTATTTTTGTGATATTCTTCCCTTGTTGAGTCTCTCCTGCTCCAGCACCCATGTTAATGAGATACTGCTGTTTATTATTGGAGGAGTTAATACCTTGGCACCGACACTGGCTGTACTCATCTCTTATGCTTTCATCTTCTCTAGTATCCTCCATATTCACTCCATCAAGGGACGCTCCAAAGCCTTTGGCACTTGTAGCTCCCATCTCATGGCTGTGGTTATCTTTTTCGGGTCTATAACATTCATGTATTTCAAGAGTCCTTCTAGCAATACTATGGAGCAGGAGAAAGTGTCCTCCATATTCTATACTACCATGATCCCCATGCTGAACCTCTTGATCTACAACTTAAGGAACAAGGATGTGAAGAATGCACTGAGGAAGGTGCTTGGGGGAAAGTAGTCACCCCAACAAAGGAGATTTCCACAGAGAGGAGATGAAGTGAACCAGATGAAAAGTTGTCATGAGCTCTGTGTTATTTCTTTTTCTCCTCTAGAGACAAAATTCACTGTTACTTACAAAATATATATTTGTACTTGAGAATGTTTGAGGCATTTTAGTCATTTTAATCAAATGATAAGATTTTCTTATAGTCAATATAATATTTGGAAATCTTACTTGTATTCAAGGAAAAGGATTTAGCAGAAGAGGGAGGGCAAGTGAACAACAAAAACAAAAAAGAATATGTTGAAGATATTAATTTTGAAAGTGCTTGATAAATAAGGAGTGGGTTTAGTGTTGTGTTTGAAAAGAGATAATGTTAACTGATTCAACATCTCGAAGGGCAGGAATAGAGATATCTTTAAACTTCCAAGGGAAACTTTTTTTTTTTTTTTTCTTGGCCTAAAGCCATTATATAGAAATATTGAGAATATGGATATCATGACAGAGCTGTGGGGGTTGCAGTACTTATAATAAAGTACCACACAAAGGTGGATTGTGGTGTGTGTGTGGGGAGGGGAGAGCATGTTTAGGGTGAAGAGGTGAGGGTAAGAGATGTCAAAGTCAGCCTAGTCTTATCATATTCAGTTAAGACCAATTATAACTAATCTAAAATCTCACATTGCCTTTCTTTGGAGGCTATCACTTAAGCCATAACTAATCCATTAGAAGTCTAGTAGAGTGTGGTTCTGGCTTGGGGTGTTGAACTTACTTTATTTTGTATTAGAATAATTAGTTTAATGAGGGCAATGCTATTTCTTTTCTCCTGGAATTGTATATAGCTCTTCCCACCCATACTCTGTATGAATCATAGTGTTGCTTTGTTTGTTTGTTTGTTTTAATCACCTTGTGACTTTGACTGTATCCACAATTTCCCTCTGGTGCAGGAACCCAGCCCTCTTGGAGATCAGAAACACAACCTCCTTGGTGGTTACTTGCCCTGAGACATCATTTTGGGCATCAGTGCATAACTTCCATCTTACTCTACTCTTAAGTATGGGGGTCTTAGAGGTATATGCATGAAGTGGTTGGGGGTCAAGCTAAATGATTTTTTGTCTTTGTTCAATGACTTGAATAAGAATATTGGAAAACTTTTAATTAGGTTTGCCATTAACCTTCATTAAGTATGAAGTTGTCATAACAACTTATTTAGTGGATGAAACAAAGATGATTTTCAAAGACTTCCAGAGGCTGGAATGATGAGCACAATTAATGAGTTAAAATGTGCATGGATAATATAAAATTTATACTTTTACCAAATTGATGAGTGGAAAACACTGGTTAACTGTAGAGAATTAAGAACTTTTGATGACAACAGAGTCAATAAAATGAGTACAGCTTCTTTAAAGTTAATGTTACCTTGGCTGCAATAGCTGTATTTTAGCAGAGTAAGAAAACTTAAAAAAAAGTCATTTGCACTATAATGCTTAGAATACTTCCATTTGAATGTAATTCATTCAGTGGATATCACTTTTCAAAGACCGTTGGCTCCTTTTGCATTCTGAGGTCTATGGGCATGATGAATAAGGGACTTGAAATCATACATCCATTCCTATATTAATTCTCTTGGTTATTCATATAGCAAATATTGCAGTATATACTTAGCATTATTCCTCATACTGGTGATAAAGAGATGAATAAAAGCACAAAAGTCCTTACCTTCATTGGATTTAGGTTCTGGTATCAAAGAAAGAAAACAAACAAGGAGACATATATGTAATGTAATAGGTCACAAAACGCTTTTTTAAAAAATAAATCAGGTAAGGCAAGAGTATATGGGTAGGGGGATGCTTAGATTCAAAAAAGAAAAAAAAAAAGGGCAGAAGTGTGGTTATGAAACTTGTGGTAGTTTTTGCCATAGGGCATAACTAGGCTATGAGGAAGAAAGTTGAAGAGAGTCACACTTTTTTAATAATTTAAGAATGCCTTTTTCTCAAATTTCTCATTTACATACCATCACCATTTGTAAGTGGGCCTCCAGTCTCCATATGCTCATTTCCTGGCCTGAACACAGCTTATATCTAAGAAGGTGAAATTTGGGGGGATGTCTTTCTCTCAAGGAGCTATGGCAAATCTTTGTTTTGGGCCTTCTATTAGTTCCCTGTGGCTACTGTAATGAATTACCATGTGAAAAAGAAAGTGAAAATGTTAGTTGCTCAGTCATGTCCTACTCTTTTGTCAACCCATGGGCAGTAGCCCACCAGGCTCTTCTGTCCATGAGATTTCCCAGGCAAGAGTACTGGAGTGGGTTGCCATTTCCTTCTCCAGGGGATCTTCCCAACTCAGGGATCCAACCCAGGTCTCCGTCTGAGCCACCAGGGAAACCCAATGGATTACCGTAACAGAACTTTATTCTCTCACGGTTCTGTAGGTCAGACATCCAAAAATCACGTGAGTGGACAAGAGCCTAGTTCCCCCTAGAGGCTCTAGGGACAATCTGATCCTTGTCTCTTCTGGCTTCTGGTGGAATTCCTTGGCTTGTGGCTGCATAACCACAATCTCTGCCTGACTGGTTACATTGCCTCCTCCTGTTCGCTGTGAAATCACTCTCTGCTTTCCTCTTATAAGCATGTGCCTGATTGTGTTTAGGGCCCTCTGGATAATCCATTGTACTCTCCCCATCACAAGATCTTAATTTAGTCACATCTGCATAGTCTGTTCTGGCCCTAATATGTAGCACCCACGGGTTACAGGGTTTAGGAAGCAGATATCTTTGGGGAGATATTTTTAAGGCTTTTCATGGAAAAGCCTTATTTCCCATGGAAAAGCCTTATTTCCCACGGGAAAATAAGGACCTATGAGATTAATGGAGAATTGTGTGTATCCTCTAGGGTTCTCAGATAGCTTGTCTTTTACAATAGAATGAAAGAAAAAAAAAAGACTCAAACTATAAGACATAAAGCCACAAAATATTACTGTAACTCTTTCAGGGCATGTATCTAGACACCTGGAAAAGGGATATTCATTAAGTCCAAGTTATTATCAAAGTGTGTGGATATAAAAAAAAAAGCAATGTCTTTGTTTTATGTTCTACACCCTGGAGGCTCACTAGAGGCATTCATAGCTTTTTCATATCTGTCATTTAAAACAAACTCCAGTACTTTAGTCAGCCATAATGATCTCAGTTATCTTTTCTGAGGGTTTGGCTCCTTGGACTGATTTGAAGTAGAGTGTCTTTCACGTTATCTAACCATTTATATTTTACTCAGACAGTTTCTAAGCTGGAAGAAACAGGTCCTATATATTATGGTTAGTCAACAAATCCACCTCCATCACTGCCTAGATACAGAATAATTTTGCCCATCCATATGGGTGAGAAAGAACAGACATGAATGGCAGAAGAAAGTGAGTCTCAGAGAATTCTAGGAACTTAGGTCAGTTATTTTGACCAAATGAACAGTACATATGTAAAATGCTTAGTCCTAAGCATCAGTTAAGAGTAGTTCTAATTGCAAAACTAGGAACAGCAGTTATAGTCAGTGATATTATTGTTATTATTGGAACAGGTTTGGAATGAGAGAATTAAAACACACTACTGAAAAAACCCAATTCTGAATCAACTGTATTAATACATCATTTATGTGTAGACTTTGCTAGAGATCCTTGGATACTTGACAAATGGACTTCATTAGAGAAGGGAGTTCAGTGGTAAAACCCTGATATTTCTGGCAAGCCTAGAGCAGAAAAGTAGAGGGCGCCCTTAAACGCTACCATTGTCTTTGATAGTGGTAAGATGATTGGATGACATCATCAACTCAATGGACATGAGTTTGAGCAAACTCCAGGAGATAGTGAAGGACAGGGTAGCCTGGCATTCTGCAGTCCATGTGGTTGCAGAGTCAGACAGTACTGAGTGACTGAACAGCAACAACTAAGTCCCTAGAACACATGCCACAATTATCCTAGAATAGGAAGAGTGCTGGAAAGGTATAATAAACAACAATGGATTTAGGTTGCTCAAGCCATTTAATGATATAAACTCCTGTCACCAGAAACAGTATAGGAGCAGTCACAGAAACATCATTGCTGGTAATATGCTAATACTATCATTGCATCACTGGTAATTAAAGATGAGTTCAGGGGGGAAGATTCATGGAAAATATATCTTGGGCTCCCAGCAGATTTCTGACCTGTATAAGGCTCTAAGTCCTTAGATAGGAAGAGCAGACGAGACTATGTTCTGTCTATATTGCCAAACTCTGTGGTTCACAGCATTTGACCTCTAGAGGGCTGCCACATTTTTAGTTTGGCAGAAGTGCAGTGCTTAGTCACTCAGTCATGTCCCACTCTTTGCAACCCATGGACTTTAGTCTGCCAGGCTCCTCTGTCCATGGGATTTTTCAGGCAAGAATACTGGAGTGGGTTGCCATTTCCTCCTCCAGGGGATCTTC
This sequence comes from Odocoileus virginianus, assembly GCF_023699985.2. Taxonomy (NCBI): domain Eukaryota; kingdom Metazoa; phylum Chordata; class Mammalia; order Artiodactyla; family Cervidae; genus Odocoileus; species Odocoileus virginianus. The sequence goes on from NW_027224281.1 coordinate 308,139, forward strand.
CCTACCCAGGGATTGAACCTGCATCTCCTGTGTCTCCTGCATTGCAGGTGGATTCTTTACCCTCTGAACCATAGTCATTCAAACAGAATAAGCAAACAAATAAGCAACTAACCAAGAAATATAACTATCTTCTACTGTCAGCATCATATCATATAATTAAAGGGTATTTGGAATCCCAACCACAATAAAAATAAAGTGGAAATTATAATTCCCTCTCCCCACCCCCGCAAAAAAAGGAATACTTGTATGCCCATGTTCATAGCAGCATTATTCACAACAGTTGAAAGTTTGAAGCAACCCAGGTTATATTATCAAATGAGTAAACAAAATGTGGTATGTACATACAATGCAACATTATTTGGCCTTAAGAAAGAAATTATGACTCTTACCATAACATGGGTGAACCTTGAGGAGATTATGCTTAGTGAAATAAGTTGAACACAAAAGGAGAAAAATTATGATTTTGCTTATATGTAGTATTTAGTATAGTCAAATCCATAGAGACTGAAAGAAGTGTGGTTACCAGGGCCTGGGGAGAGGAAGAATGGGGAGTTATTATTTAATGAGTATAGTTTCAATTTCTGGGGATGATGGTATGATGACTGAATAGCAATATGAATGTACTTTATGGCACAGAACTGTACACTTTAAAGTGATTAAAATAGTAAATATGTATATTTTATTAGAATTTTTAAAAAGAAAAATAAAGGACAGTCTTACATTGAATGTAAGGAACATTAGCTGTAAGGAACATTATATTTTATTAGTTTCCTCCAGTTTTTTCTACTGACTGATGAAATCAGAGTCAATAACCAGCAATTGCCTTTCAGTAGTCACTGATCTTATTTCACTGTGTTTCAGAATCCTCATAGGTGACATGAAAATATAAAATAAAAAGCTTATTTTGGAATCTTTACTACTCTTGGGAAATATAGAAATAGGCAGGTACAGGGGATGATATAATTATTTTTGAAAAAAAGTTGTTAAATACTGAGCACTCTGATAATCTCCAGGCTCAGTGGGTCTTGGGGGACCTGTGGATAGATCTAATGATGTCCCTACATTTAACAAGCTGCAAATAAAAGTTGAATAACGTGCCACCCTCTTGCTTTTTAAGACTAGGAAACTGAATATCATGAGGTTTTTTTGCAAGAGTTTGTACTATCAGATGAATTTTGATGTTTTGCCTTTAGCCAATCAAATAACTCAATCACTGACGTATAAATATGCACATCAGTCAGTCGAAGGGGATTTGATCTTTCTTGGTAATTACAAGAACCTGTTTCCTAAGCAAAGCAAGCAGTGCCGAAGAACTTCAGTCTCTGAGCAGTATCAGCATAAGTGTCCAGTTTTATTCATGGCAATTGTACCCAATCTAATAGAGGACGGTTTGTGATTAGCAATGCTGCTAACCTTGTGCAATGTTTGTGCTTAATCCAGAAGGAGACTTGCCCTACTGTTCTTTCCACTTGGTTGTGTCCACCATTCTCCTCGCTTATTAATCTCATCTTGTCACTTCCTCCTAACTTGGGTTACAACCTCCTGCAGGAGTGTTTCCAATGTGAGTTCACCTACCTCCGGTGCAGAAAGCATCAATGGGATTTCCATATGTCTCTGAGCGTTCTAGTGCCCTGGAGTGCTTCTAGTCGATGTATTTATTACTTGTCCTTCTTGTACTCCAGTCCACATAAGTCTCCACAAGATAAAAAATAAAAGCTTAGATACAAACCCAGGTAACATATTAAATATTGGAAAGAACATTAGACAAAATATCCTCCTTCTCATTTATCTTGAAACATGGTTCTCAGGTCAGTAGGAGATAGAGGAAGAGTCCTTTCACCTCCTTAGCCCTGTTTTCTTCCTGTTGGCCTCAGAAGCACTTGTCAAAGGTACACCTTTTGGAATAAAGAGACTTCAATGCTGATAATGCTCAATACTTTGAATGACTCTCAAAATATACAAATCTGGAGACACAAATGTTTGAAAGCCTAAGTCTTTCAAACATTTAAAATAATTTTATCACTCACACAAAGATGAAAAATTTAGAATGAATAAGAAACACACATCTTCTTTTTCTTCCTATAAAGGTAATGTATACCCATTATTGTGTGTACTGTGTTCCTTTTGAAAAAAAAATTAATTGTACTGGAGTATAGTGACTTTACAGGAGAAGGAAATGGCAACCCACTCCAGTATTCTTGCCTGGAGAATCCTGTGGACAGAGGAGCCTGGTGGGCTGCTGTCCATGGGGTCGCACAGAGTTGGACACGACTGAAGTGACTTAGCATGCATGCATGCATTGGAGAAGGAAATGGCAACCCACTCCAGTATTCTTGCCTGGAGAATCCCAGGGACAGAGGAGCCTGGTGGGCTGCCGTCTATGGGGTCGCACAGAGTCGGACATGACTGAAGTGACTTAGCAGCAGCAGCAGAGTGACTTTACAGTGTTGTGCTGGTTTCTACTGTTCAGCAAAGCTATATATATATATATATAGAGAGAGAGACAGATACTCCCTCTTTCTTGATTTCTTTCCCATTTAGGTCACTACAGAGCACTGAGTAGGGTTCCCTGAGCTACACAGCAGGTTCTTATTAGTTACCTATTTTATACATATTAATAGGACCAGTCAGTCAGTTTAGCCACTCAGTCGTGTCTGACTGCAGCACACCCATCATTAGAAAAGACCCTGATGCTGGGAAAGACTGAAGGCAGGAGGAGAAGGGGATGACAAAGGATGAGATAGATGGTTGGACAGCATCACTGACTCAATGGACATGAGCAACTTCAGGAGATGGTGAAGGACAGGGAAGCTTGGCATGTTGTAGTCAATGGGATTGCAACGAGTTTGACATGACTGAATGAACATAACAAAGACTGAACAATAACAATGAAAAGACTACAAAGAAATCAACACAATCACATCATAATCAAATCATCAAAAGTCAAAGAAGATTTTCAAAGCAGCAGAAGAAATTCAACTTATATGATAGAAAAAGTGAAAATGTTAGTCATTCAGTTGTGTCTGACTTTTTGCAACCCATGGACTGTACTTTGCCAGACTCCTCTGTCCATGAGATTCTTCATACAAGAATACTGGAGTGGATAGCCATTTCCTTCTCCAGGGGATCTTCACGACCCAGGGATGGAACCTGGGTCTCCTGCATTGCAGGAAGATTCTTTACTAATTAAGCCACCAGGGAAGCCCTATATGATGGAACCTCTATTTAAATATCAGCAGATTTTTGCAGAATTCAGTAGTTATAATAAAAAGGAAGTCTTTATATTTAAAAAGAAGAGAGACTGAATTCGACAGCTGACCTTTATACTTTAACTATAAAAAGAAGAACTGAGGCCCCAAATTAGAAGGAAGAAAACAGTAAAAATTAGATAACAAATATATCAATTTGTGAATAGAAAATAATAAATTAATAAAACTAAGATCTTTTTGAAAAAGATAAGCAAATTGGCAAGGCTTCAGCAATAAGCAAATAAAAGGACTCAGATAAAATCAGAAATGAAAGGCAACGATAAAAGTGATGCACAGAAATAGAAGGTTAGTAAACTTGTATGAACATTTACACACCAAAAAAATTAATAGTCTATAAGAAATGAATAAATTCTTATAAACATACAATACAATCCATTTCATGCAGCCAGCATTACTGTGATATTAAAGCCAGACAAAGATAGTACAAGATTTATAGGCCCAACCCCCAAGGAATTCTGAATTCTTATTTATCTGAAGAATACATAAGCATATATTTGTTGTTCTTTAGTGACTAAGTCATGTCCAATTCTATGTGACCCCATGGACTGTAGCCCAGCAGTCTCCTTGATCCACAGGATTCTCCAGGTAAGAAAACTAGAGTGGGTTGACATGCCCTTCTCCAGGCGACCTTCCTGACCCAGGGATAGAATCTCATTCTTTTGCATTGGAGGCAGATTCTGTACCAAATGAGCCACTAGAGAAGCTCCAAACACATAATATATGCTTGAATTGTGAGTTTCATGGGATGGGAATGATCTGAGCTAAGTCTGCACCACATACACAAATGGAAAGAATGAGCCCACATCTGGTTAATTAAGATAAATGTATTGCCTGGTTTGATAAATTTAGCCCTCTGTATTCTCCCTTGAAATTCGTTGTGAGGCTCAAATAGTTTACCCGGTCTCTGTTTTTGGGTGAACTTGTTTAAGAATTCCACCTTTCATTATGCACAGGGCAAAGTCTGCTCTGAGCACAGGGACTGCCTGACAGAATGTGATTTGCAGATTTCACTGTTTTTTTTTTTTTTTTTTTTTTTTTTTGCGAGTGAGATTACATATCCAGAACATGCAGTCATTTGGAGCCCTAGCATCAAGCAATCCTTTTCACTGCTGCATCTTGTCAGAATCAATAACAGCTATTTGAAACTTGTGTAAGGCATATTTATTACTAACACCATGAGAAAGGTCGATGCTACAAGATTTTGCTTTCCCTTTTAGTGCAGTGACTTAGGAGGAATCAGTTTCACTTGGGAGGCGCTAGAGAACTCAGTCTAAATGGCATCTGTGTGTGTAGTCAGTAAACGTGGAAGTGTTGCACTGCTGTTCAGATTTGCCTCAGAATACCACGAGAGAATTCAGCCCCTCATCGTTTTAAGAAAATTTCTAAATTGCTTCATCCAGTTCCCAAGGTGATCAATCGACTTTGTCTCATTACAAAATTCTCAGTTGAGGAACGGGAGGTAAAATAATCAGATATTATAATGAGGGCAGGGAGTCTGATCTCTATATGACTGGTGAATGAGGACCTTTGAGATTAATTAACCAAAAATTATTTTCTAATAGATGTCTTAATTCAAAGAGTTCTTGTAGGATAATGTAAATGGTAACAAAAGTTACTTTAAATTTCTCACTAAAGGTCATCATGTTGGTAATTTTAAGAAACAAGGACATTTTCCTGAGTTTTCTTACTGAAATGGTGTTGATCTGCTTCTTCTAAAGTTGAATACGCATTTTCATAAGATACAACAATATATTTAACCTCAAAAATGAAAACATGTCTCAGCAAGGATTTGTACATACACATGCATGACAGTTTCATTTAAAACAGTAAAAAAAATGGAAACAAGTGAAATATTCATCAATAAGTGAGTAAATAAATTGACTTATCTCCATAAGATGGCATATTTCAATAATAAAAAAGACATGAATTCAAATACACATCAGAACAGGGATGAATATCAAAAGCATTATACTAAGTGAAAAAGTCTAGACATCAAAGAGTTTACATTATAGATCCCATTCATATAAAACTATTGAAAAGGCAAAACAAATACATAGTGAGAAAAAAGATAAATTCTTACCTGGGATGGAGTGTTTGGGGATTGACTACAAAGGGGTGTAAGCAAATTTTTGTCCTTAATAATGGTAGGTATGTGTTTAAATTTCACAATCCTCTTATGGTTACTAATGTATTATTTCACATAAAATTTAGAAATAGTAAAATATTATTGGCCAATACCTCTACCCACTGCCATACACATCTGTACTTTATGAGATGGTTGCTATATACACAGAACTGAAACTTTGTCAAATTTGCTTTTTATTTTTAGTAGCTTCTTGATAGATTCCCTAGCATTTATCACAAAAATGCTCATATAGTCAGCAAATACTGAACATTATTTCCTCCTTTCAAGATGGATGCTTTTATTTCTTTTCCTCAACTTTTTCCTCTGGCTGGAATCCTTAACTCAATATTGAATAGAAGTGGTCAGAACAAACATTTTTGCTTTGTTCTTGACATTAGGTGGAAAATGTATTAGTCAAGAGATAGAAACCACACAGTGATTTGAATAGAGAAATTTTAATATAAGCATTTTAAATTGGGGATTAAAGTAATAGGAATTTAGCTCATGAGAACATAAGACACTTTTAAAGAATATAGTAATAGTAGATACAAGGAGGAATATTCTATCTAGGATGTTACAAAGACTTGAGGAAGGCCACTCCTGCCTGGCATGAGATCCAAACCTCCATGGAGACAGTGTGTCTTCAGAACTTGGGCTGAGACTTTTTTCATCATCCATATTTTGCATGATTCTTATGAGTTCTTTTATCTTTTGAACATATGATATGTAATTAAAATAATTTCTTTTATGTCCTTGCCTACTAATTCTAGCATTTGTCACTCTTCTGGGTCTTTGTATATTAACTTATTTTTACCTCAATGATGGGCCTTATGTTTCAATTTCTTTATGTATCTGGATATTTTTGATTCTGTGATGCAGTTATCTGGGACAGCTTGCTTCTTTCAAGGCTTGCTATTAAGTTTTATTTGACCTGATCAGCCTCTAATCAATTGATAGTTTTGCTCCACTACTGAGACAAAATCTTCATACCCTACCCAATGTTCTTTGTAGCACAACGGTTTTCCACTCTGGATGGTGGAACTATAAAACAGTTATTAGCTCTAGGGCCCTCATGGGAGTGCTGCATTTTGGTATGCTTCTTTAGGGGGTTGGAACTTGTTCTGAGAGGTAGCTATGTAACTTCTGGATCATCTTGATTAATCAAAACCTTGGTTTCAGGCTTATTATGTGTCTGGAGTAGTTTTCCTCGGTGGCTAATTCAGCCCCAATTCTGAATGTGACCGCTCTTGGATCTCTACCAAACGTCCCATATCATTTCAGCTCTGAGTACTTGAAATATTTTTGCTTATAGCTTCCTACCGGTTATGATTGCTCCAGCATTTTACTTTGCCTTGTCTTGGGGAATTTCACAAATTAGTAGTTAATCATTTATTCAAGAGGACCCCGTGCTGATTTCTGGAGCACTTTCTCTGAATACCTCCTTCCTCTCTATGTTCCACCCCACAAACCCTAGCCATTCTAATATCTCGGAAATCTGAATTCTGTCTCGTTAGTTTAGCAAGACTTCTATGAAAGTTTTTAAATCACCTTTCCTGTGCCCACATCCAAAAATTCCACAAAAGGAAAAAGCCAGGGTGACCGCAAGGCTAATTTGTTCATCTAGTTGGTTATTTTTTTTTCTTGCATTCGTCATAGACTTGTGATTCCTATTAGTATATCAAAAGTGTGGTTTTCACCTTTCTAGTAGTTTAAAGAGGTTGAGCAAGTGCTGCAAGTTCTGTAGCAGTTATTCATTCATAAATGGATACATCTTTTCCTTTTGATTGTGTGTAACATCACTGACATTATGGTCACTAAAGTGCCATATGATGTCATCAATGCATTTTTTAATTATTATGTTTTTTGTATTTTATTTTATTATTCATGTCTTCTAAATATAACCTTTGTCTTTAATAATAAACATATGACCTCTTCTTTTTTTTGGAGGGGGTTATATGCCTTTTTTTTTTTTTTAATTGAAGGATGATTGCTTTACAGAACTTTGTTGTTTTCTGTCAAACCTCAACATGAATCAGCCATCAGTCAGTCAGTCAGTTCAGTCGCTCAGCCGTGTCCAACTCTTTGAGACCCCATGAATCGCAGCACACCAGGCCTCCCTGTCCATCACCAACTCCCGGAGTTTACTCAAACTCATGCCCATCGAGTCAGTGATGTCATCCAGCCATCTCATCCTCTGTCGTCCCCTTCTCCTCCTGCCCCCAATCCCTCCCAGCATCAGGGTCTTTCCAATGAGTCAACTCTTCACATGAGGTGGCCAAAGTATTGGAGTTTCAGCTTCAGCATCAGTCTTTCCAATGAACACCCAGAACTGATTTCCTTTAGGACAGACTGGTTGGATCTCCTTGCAGTCCAAGGGACTCTCAAGAGTCTTCTCCAACACCATAGTTCAAAAGCATCCTTGATTCATGGACCTAACATTCCAGGTTCCTATGCAATATTGCTCTTTACAGCATTGGACCTTGCTTCTATCACCAGTCACATCCACAACTGGGTATTGTTTTTGCTTTGGCTCCATCCCTTCATTTTTTCTGGAGTTATTTCTCCACTGATCTCCAGTAGCATATTGGGCACCTACCGACCTGGGGAGTTCCTCTTTCAGTATCCTATCATTTTGCTTTTTCATACTGCTCATGGGGTTCTCAAGGCAAGAATACTGAAGTGGTTTGCCATTCCCTTCTCCAGTGGACCACATTCTGTCAGACCTCTCCACCATGACCTGACCGTCTTGGGTGGCCCCACACAGCATGGCTTAGTTTCACTGAGTTAGACAAGACTGTGGTCCATGTGATCAGATTGGCTAGTTTTCTGTGATTATGGTTTTAGTGTGTCTGCCCTCTGATGCCCTCTCGCAACACCTACCATCTTACTTGGGTTTCTCTTACCTTGGACGTGGGGTATCTCTTTACGGCTGCTCCAGCAAAGTGCAGCCACTGCTCCTTACCTTGGACGAGGGGTTTCTCCTTAAGGCCACCCCTCCAGACCTTGAACGTGGAGTAGCTCTTTTCAGCCCTCCTGCGCCTGCGGAGCCGCCGCTCCTTGGACGTGGGTTAGCTCCTCTCGGCCGCCTCCCCTGACCTCGGACGTGGCTCCTCTGGGCCGCTCCTGTGCTGTCGCAGCCTGGCGCTCTCTGTCACTGCCCCTGACCTTGGGCGAGGGATAGCTCTTCACAGCCATGAAGTGAAGTGAAGTCACTTAGTCGTGTCCGACTCTTTGTGACCCCATGGACTGTAGCTTACCAGGCTTCTCATCCATGGGATTTTCCAGGCAAGAGTACTGTGCAGTGGGTTGCCATTTCCTTCTCCAGAGGATCTTCCCCACCCAGGGATTGAACCCAGATCTCCCACATTGCAGGCAGACGCTTTACCTTCTGAGCCACCAGAGGTATACATAAATCCCTTCCCTTTTGAACGTCCCTTCCATATCCCTCCCCACCCCACCACTTTATGTTGATACAGAGCTCCTGTTTCATTTTCCTGAGTCATAGAGTGAATTTCCTTTGGCAATCTATTTTACATATGGTAATATAAGGTTCCATATTTCTCTTTCCATATAGCTTACCCTCTCCTTCCCTCTGCCCATGTCAATAAGTCTATTATCTATGTCTGTTTCTCCATTGCTGCCATATAAACAAATTCTTCAGTACCATTTTTCTAGATTCAATATATATGTGTTAGAATATGATATTTATCTTTCTCTTTCTGACTTACTTCACTCTGTATAATAGGTTCTAGGTTCATCCACTTCATTAGAACTGACTCAAATGCATTCCTTTTTATGGCTGAGTAATATTCCATTGTGTATATGTACCACAACTTCTTTATCCATTCATCTGTTGGTGGACATCTAGGTTGCTTCCATGTTCTAGTTATTGTAAATAGTGCTGCAATGAACAATGGGATACATGTGTGTTTTTCAATTTTGGTTTCCTCAGGGTATATGCCTAGCAGTGGGAGTGCTGGGTCATATGATTGTTTTATTCTTAGTTTTTAAGGAATCTCCACACTGTCTTCCACAGTAGCTAGTATCAGTTTACATTCCCACCAACAGTGCAAGAGTGTTCCCTTTTCTCCACACCCTCTCCAGCATTTATTGTTTGTAGACTTTTTGATGATGGCCATTCTGACCAGTGTGAAGTGATATCTCATTGTAGTTTTGATTTGCATTTCTCTAATAATGAGCAATGTTGAGCATCTTTTCATGTGTTTGTTAGCCATCTGTATGTCTTCTTCTGAGAAATATCTGTTTAGGTCTTTCTCCCACTTTTTGAGTGGGTTGTTTGTTTTTCTGGTATTGAGTATTTTGGAAATTAATCCTTCATAAGTAGGTTCATTTGCTTTTATTTTCTCCCATTCTGAGGGTTGTCTTTTCACCTTGCTTATAGTTTCCTTTGCTGTGCAAAAGCTTTTAAGTTTAATCAGGTCCCACTTGCTTACTTTTGTTTTTATTTCCATTACTCTAGGAGGTGGGCCATAGAGGACCTGGCTTTGACTGATGTCATCAAGTGTTCTGCCTATGTTTTCCTCTAAGAGTCTTATACTTTCTAGTCTTACATTTAGGTCTGTAATCCATTTTGAGTTTAACTTTGTGTATGATGTGTTCTAATTTCATTCTTTACATGTAGCTGTCCAGTTTTCTCAGCACCATTTATTGAAGAGGCTGTGTTTGCCCCGTTGTAGAGTCTTGCCTCCTTTGTCAAAAATAAGGTACCCATAGGTGCATGGCTTTTTTTCTGGATTTTCTATCTTGTCCCATTGGTCTATATTTCTGTTTTTGTGCC